>NC_083729.1:66040000-66340000 GCF_028564815.1 Eubalaena glacialis | reverse complement strand
GGAGACAGCAAGCAAGGGCTCCCATTCTAAAGCCCACCGAGAGGGTTGCTTCATTGCCGCCCAGGTTCAGCGCTGGCAACCACTGGCCGTACACCTAAAAGACCTGCCGGACCTGTGTTCGGGCGGCCGTTAGCAAGCTCGGACATCTAGCTCTCCCACGAAGGAAGCAGTGTGTCGCCTTTCTCTCCGCCTTACGAGCTGTAATCCGGAGGCCCAAGGTCCCCGGATGTCGTGAGGTCGCCCTTGGACGAGACGTTCGGGATGCAGTCTTCCTCCACGGGAGGGGCCTAGGAGGCAGGGGGCCTAGGAGACCTGGAAAGCTCACTAGCGTGAAGGCCCTGCGTGGACTACGTTTTCACGGGAAATGCTGCACGCCCAAGCTTGTGCATGCAGTCCATGGGCCTTACTATGAGCCTGCCTGGCACAGTCGTGTTCCCTGTAGCACTGGCGCCTTGGCGATGCCTCATGCGAGGACAGGCAAGCACCGTGTTGCTCTCAGGAGAGCGCCCTTTTCCTGACAACGGGGCCACTCCAGCACTGAAGACTGACAGCAGCCCTCTACTTTCCGGCAGCTTTGAGGCTGAGGCTGCCCTGTGTTGCTGAGAATTGCCACTGTTCGCAGGGCTTCCGAATCCGAAACGTCACAACTGCCCTAGTGCGTTTAGTTTCAGGCGAGCGAAAAGAGACCGAAGGAGCACTCTGGCACTTCCCCGGTTTCATCTCCAAGCAGGGAGTTGTGCAGTGTGTGAAGAGTCTACGGGACTTCAGGCTCCAGGAAGGTTACGTGTCCTCGCGCCGTCTCTAAGCGTAGGAGAGTTCAGGGGAAGCTCTACCTCTTCGAGACAGCATGTCATGTCTAGTCTCTGCGTGGCCTAGAGAAAGGGCGGGTAAGTAAAAGGGTACCCGGAACGGACACCAGGAAAAGAGTGTTTTCCTTGCAGCTCACGCTCTGCACTGCCTGCCCCTGGCATGGCACCGAAGGCCTGCGAGAGCTGTGATCCGGAGGTCTCTTGAATGCTTTGGCCAGCTAGCTAGCTGGAGCAAAAGGAGAAGGTTCCCTTTCACTCTGCTTTCAAAGCGGTGATCCGGAGGCACTCGAGAGCCTAATGCTGCGCAGTCGCCCCGAATGGGGGATCCTGTGCGCAGCATTCGTCTATGGGACACGGGGAGGAGGCAGTGGCCCGAGGAAAAGCATACTGGAGCTCCTGCCCCACCGGCCCCAGAGTCAGTGCACAGCCCCTGCACTCCTCAATGCGTGGACGGACTATCTGAAGGACACTTGGAACCCTGTGGAGGCCTCTAGCTTTCCCTTTGGCGATGAGGGCTCTGGGATGCCTCCTGCAGGGCACAGGACACGTTCCCTTTCTCTAGGAACCCTCTCTCGTCGCTCCACACAGGCCTTCCAGAAGTGAAGCCAACACAGGCAGCCACACTCTTCCGCAGGAAACTTGGACGCTGCACGTAGCCTGCTCTCCAGTGGGGGAAACAGGGCTTTGCTCACTAGGTCACCAGTATCAGAGTGGCGCCCTGCAGAGTCCATGTAGTTTTTGACAGAGGCAAAGAGTCGCAAGCGGCACCCTGCCCGTCCCTGTTAAGACGCCGTACCAGGGCAATTCTGCACGGGACGGGGAGACTAGCGTGACGTACTTAGTGCCTTGGGCTAGGCCTCGCCCTCCGTAACGCCTTGCCAAAAGCTAGTGGGTGCTTCAGGGGAGAAGCGTGCCTTGGCCAGGCTGCTTCGAAAGGCAACTGCCTGCTTGGCGTAGGGAGACAGCAAGCAAGGGCTCCCATTCTAAAGCCCACCGAGAGGGTTGCTTCATTGCCGCCCAGGTTCAGCGCTGGCAACCACTGGCCGTACACCTAAAAGACCTGCCGGACCTGTGTTCGGGCGGCCGTTAGCAAGCTCGGACATCTAGCTCTCCCACGAAGGAAGCAGTGTGCCGCCTTTCTCTGCGCCTTACGAGCTGTAATCCGGAGGCCCAAGGTCCCCGGATGTCGTGAGGTCGCCCTTGGAGGAGACGTTCGGGATGCAGTCTTCCTCCACGGGAGGGGCCTAGGAGGCAGGGGGCCTAGGAGACCTGGAAAGCTCACTAGCGTGAAGGCCCTGCGTGGACTACGTTTTCACGGGAAATGCTGCACGCCCAAGCTTGTGCATGCAGTCCATGGGCCTTACTATGAGCCTGCCTGGCACAGTCGTGTTCCCTGTAGCACTGGCGCCTTGGCGATGCCTCATGCGAGGACAGGCAAGCACCGTGTTGCTCTCAGGAGAGCGCCCTTTTCCTGACAACGGGGCCACTCCAGCACTGAAGACTGACAGCAGCCCTCTACTTTCCGGCAGCTTTGAGGCTGAGGCTGCCCTGTGTTGCTGAGAATTGCCACTGTTCGCAGGGCTTCCGAATCCGAAACGTCACAACTGCCCTAGTGCGTTTAGTTTCAGGCGAGCGAAAAGAGACCGAAGGAGCACTCTGGCACTTCCCCGGTTTCATCTCCAAGCAGGGAGTTGTGCAGTGTGTGAAGAGTCTACGGGACTTCAGGCTCCAGGAAGGTTACGTGTCCTCGCGCCGTCTCTAAGCGTAGGAGAGTTCAGGGGAAGCTCTACCTCTTCGAGACAGCATGTCATGTCTAGTCTCTGCGTGGCCTAGAGAAAGGGCGGGTAAGTAAAAGGGTACCCGGAACGGACACCAGGAAAAGAGTGTTTTCCTTGCAGCTCACGCTCTGCACTGCCTGCCCCTGGCATGGCACCGAAGGCCTGCGAGAGCTGTGATCCGGAGGTCTCTTGAATGCTTTGGCCAGCTAGCTAGCTGGAGCAAAAGGAGAAGGTTCCCTTTCACTCTGCTTTCAAAGCGGTGATCCGGAGGCACTCGAGAGCCTAATGCTGCGCAGTCGCCCCGAATGGGGGATCCTGTGCGCAGCGTTCGTCTATGGGACACGGGGAGGAGGCAGTGGCCCGAGGAGAAGCATACTGGAGCTCCTGCCCCACCGGCCCCAGAGTCAGTGCACAGCCCCTGCACTCCTCAATGCGTGGACGGACTATCTGAAGGACACTTGGAACCCTGTGGAGGCCTCTAGCTTTCCCTTTGGCGATGAGGGCTCTGGGATGCCTCCTGCAGGGCACAGGACACGTTCCCTTTCTGTAGGAACCCTCTCTCGTCGCTCCACACAGGCCTTCCAGAAGTGAAGCCAACACAGGCAGCCACACTCTTCCGCAGGAAACTTGGACGCTGCACGTAGCCTGCTCTCCAGTGGGGGAAACAGGGCTTTGCTCACTAGGTCACCAGTATCAGAGTGGCGCCCTGCAGAGTCCATGTAGTTTCTGACAGAGGCAAAGAGTCGCAAGCGGCACCCTGCCCGTCCCTGTTAAGACGCCGTACCAGGGCAATTCTGCACGGGACGGGGAGACTAGCGTGACGTACTTAGTGCCTTGGGCTAGGCCTCGCCCTCCGTAACGCCTTGCCAAAAGCTAGTGGGTGCTTCAGGGGAGAAGCGTGCCTTGGCCAGGCTGCTTCGAAAGGCAACTGCCTGCTTGGCGTAGGGAGACAGCAAGCAAGGGCTCCCATTCTAAAGCCCACCGAGAGGGTTGCTTCATTGCCGCCCAGGTTCAGCGCTGGCAACCACTGGCCGTACACCTAAAAGACCTGCCGGACCTGTGTTCGGGCGGCCGTTAGCAAGCTCGGACATCTAGCTCTCCCACGAAGGAAGCAGTGTGTCGCCTTTCTCTCCGCCTTACGAGCTGTAATCCGGAGGCCCAAGGTCCCCGGATGTCGTGAGGTCGCCCTTGGAGGAGACGTTCGGGATGCAGTCTTCCTCCACGGGAGGGGCCTAGGAGGCAGGGGGCCTAGGAGACCTGGAAAGCTCACTAGCGTGAAGGCCCTGCGTGGACTACGTTTTCACGGGAAATGCTGCACGCCCAAGCTTGTGCATGCAGTCCATGGGCCTTACTATGAGCCTGCCTGGCACAGTCGTGTTCCCTGTAGCACTGGCGCCTTGGCGATGCCTCATGCGAGGACAGGCAAGCACCGTGTTGCTCTCAGGAGAGCGCCCTTTTCCTGACAACGGGGCCACTCCAGCACTGAAGACTGACAGCAGCCCTCTACTTTCCGGCAGCTTTGAGGCTGAGGCTGCCCTGTGTTGCTGAGAATTGCCACTGTTCGCAGGGCTTCCGAATCCGAAACGTCACAACTGCCCTAGTGCGCTTAGTTTCAGGCGAGCGAAAAGAGACCGAAGGAGCACTCTGGCACTTCCCCGGTTTCATCTCCAAGCAGGGAGTTGTGCAGTGTGTGAAGAGTCTACGGGACTTCAGGCTCCAGGAAGGTTACGTGTCCTCGCGCCGTCTCTAAGCGTAGGAGAGTTCAGGGGAAGCTCTACCTCTTCGAGACAGCATGTCATGTCTAGTCTCTGCGTGGCCTAGAGAAAGGGCGGGTAAGTAAAAGGGTACCCGGAACGGACACCAGGAAAAGAGTGTTTTCCTTGCAGCTCACGCTCTGCACTGCCTGCCCCTGGCATGGCACCGAAGGCCTGCGAGAGCTGTGATCCGGAGGTCTCTTGAATGCTTTGGCCAGCTAGCTAGCTGGAGCAAAAGGAGAAGGTTCCCTTTCACTCTGCTTTCAAAGCGGTGATCCGGAGGCACTCGAGAGCCTAATGCTGCGCAGTCGCCCCGAATGGGGGATCCTGTGCGCAGCGTTCGTCTATGGGACACGGGGAGGAGGCAGTGGCCCGAGGAGAAGCATACTGGAGCTCCTGCCCCACCGGCCCCAGAGTCAGTGCACAGCCCCTGCACTCCTCAATGCGTGGACGGACTATCTGAAGGACACTTGGAACCCTGTGGAGGCCTCTAGCTTTCCCTTTGGCGATGAGGGCTCTGGGATGCCTCCTGCAGGGCACAGGACACGTTCCCTTTCTCTAGGAACCCTCTCTCGTCGCTCCACACAGGCCTTCCAGAAGTGAAGCCAACACAGGCAGCCACACTCTTCCGCAGGAAACTTGGACGCTGCACGTAGCCTGCTCTCCAGTGGGGGAAACAGGGCTTTGCTCACTAGGTCACCAGTATCAGAGTGGCGCCCTGCAGAGTCCATGTAGTTTCTGACAGAGGCAAAGAGTCGCAAGCGGCACCCTGCCCGTCCCTGTTAAGACGCCGTACCAGGGCAATTCTGCACGGGACGGGGAGACTAGCGTGACGTACTTAGTGCCTTGGGCTAGGCCTCGCCCTCCGTAACGCCTTGCCAAAAGCTAGTGGGTGCTTCCGGGGAGAAGCGTGCCTTGGCCAGGCTGCTTCGAAAGGCAACTGCCTGCTTGGCGTAGGGAGACAGCAAGCAAGGGCTCCCATTCTAAAGCCCACCGAGAGGGTTGCTTCATTGCCGCCCAGGTTCAGCGCTGGCAACCACTGGCCGTACACCTAAAAGACCTGCCGGACCTGTGTTCGGGCGGCCGTTAGCAAGCTCGGACATCTAGCTCTCCGACGAAGGAAGCAGTGTGCCGCCTTTCTCTCCGCCTTACGAGCTGTAATCCGGAGGCCCAAGGTCCCCGGATGTCGTGAGGTCGCCCTTGGACGAGACGTTCGGGATGCAGTCTTCCTCCACGGGAGGGGCCTAGGAGGCAGGGGGCCTAGGAGACCTGGAAAGCTCACTAGCGTGAAGGCCCTGCGTGGACTACGTTTTCACGGGAAATGCTGCACGCCCAAGCTTGTGCATGCAGTCCATGGGCCTTACTATGAGCCTGCCTGGCACAGTCGTGTTCCCTGTAGCACTGGCGCCTTGGCGATGCCTCATGCGAGGACAGGCAAGCACCGTGTTGCTCTCAGGAGAGCGCCCTTTTCCTGACAACGGGGCCACTCCAGCACTGAAGACTGACAGCAGCCCTCTACTTTCCGGCAGCTTTGAGGCTGAGGCTGCCCTGTGTTGCTGAGAATTGCCACTGTTCGCAGGGCTTCCGAATCCGAAACGTCACAACTGCCCTAGTGCGTTTAGTTTCAGGCGAGCGAAAAGAGACCGAAGGAGCACTCTGGCACTTCCCCGGTTTCATCTCCAAGCAGGGAGTTGTGCAGTGTGTGAAGAGTCTACGGGACTTCAGGCTCCAGGAAGGTTACGTGTCCTCGCGCCGTCTCTAAGCGTAGGAGAGTTCAGGGGAAGCTCTACCTCTTCGAGACAGCATGTCATGTCTAGTCTCTGCGTGGCCTAGAGAAAGGGCGGGTAAGTAAAAGGGTACCCGGAACGGACACCAGGAAAAGAGTGTTTTCCTTGCAGCTCACGCTCTGCACTGCCTGCCCCTGGCGTGGCACCGAAGGCCTGCGAGAGCTGTGATCCGGAGGTCTCTTGAATGCTTTGGCCAGCTAGCTAGCTGGAGCAAAAGGAGAAGGTTGCCTTTCACTCTGCTTTCAAAGCGGTGATCCGGAGGCACTCGAGAGCCTAATGCTGCGCAGTCGCCCCGAATGGGGGATCCTGTGCGCAGCGTTCGTCTATGGGACACGGGGAGGAGGCAGTGGCCCGAGGAAAAGCATACTGGAGCTCCTGCCCCACCGGCCCCAGAGTCAGTGCACAGCCCCTGCACTCCTCAATGCGTGGACGGACTATCTGAAGGACACTTGGAACCCTGTGGAGGCCTCTAGCTTTCCCTTTGGCGATGAGGGCTCTGGGATGCCTCCTGCAGGGCACAGGACACGTTCCCTTTCTCTAGGAAGCCTCTCTCGTCGCTCCACACAGGCCTTCCAGAAGTGAAGCCAACACAGGCAGCCACACTCTTCCGCAGGAAACTTGGACGCTGCACGTAGCCTGCTCTCCAGTGGGGGAAACAGGGCTTTGCTCACTAGGTCACCAGTATCAGAGTGGCGCCCTGCAGAGTCCATGTAGTTTCTGACAGAGGCAAAGAGTCGCAAGCGGCACCCTGCCCGTCCCTGTTAAGACGCCGTACCAGGGCAATTCTGCACGGGACGGGGAGACTAGCGTGACGTACTTAGTGCCTTGGGCTAGGCCTCGCCCTCCGTAACGCCTTGCCAAAAGCTAGTGGGTGCTTCCGGGGAGAAGCGTGCCTTGGCCAGGCTGCTTCGAAAGGCAACTGCCTGCTTGGCGTAGGGAGACAGCAAGCAAGGGCTCCCATTCTAAAGCCCACCGAGAGGGTTGCTTCATTGCCGCCCAGGTTCAGCGCTGGCAACCACTGGCCGTACACCTAAAAGACCTGCCGGACCTGTGTTCGGGCGGCCGTTAGCAAGCTCGGACATCTAGCTCTCCCACGAAGGAAGCAGTGTGTCGCCTTTCTCTCCGCCTTACGAGCTGTAATCCGGAGGCCCAAGGTCCCCGGATGTCGTGAGGTCGCCCTTGGAGGAGACGTTCGGGATGCAGTCTTCCTCCACGGGAGGGGCCTAGGAGGCAGGGGGCCTAGGAGACCTGGAAAGCTCACTAGCGTGAAGGCCCTGCGTGGACTACCTTTTCACGGGAAATGCTGCACGCCCAAGCTTGTGCATGCAGTCCATGGGCCTTACTATGAGCCTGCCTGGCACAGTCGTGTTCCCTGTAGCACTGGCGCCTTGGCGATGCCTCATGCGAGGACAGGCAAGCACCGTGTTGCTCTCAGGAGAGCGCCCTTTTCCTGACAACGGGGCCACTCCAGCACTGAAGACTGACAGCAGCCCTCTACTTTCCGGCAGCTTTGAGGCTGAGGCTGCCCTGTGTTGCTGAGAATTGCCACTGTTCGCAGAGCTTCCGAATCCGAAACGTCACAACTGCCCTAGTGCGTTTAGTTTCAGGCGAGCGAAAAGAGACCGAAGGAGCACTCTGGCACTTCCCCGGTTTCATCTCCAAGCAGGGAGTTGTGCAGTGTGTGAAGAGTCTACGGGACTTCAGGCTCCAGGAAGGTTACGTGTCCTCGCGCCGTCTCTAAGCGTAGGAGAGTTCAGGGGAAGCTCTACCTCTTCGAGACAGCATGTCATGTCTAGTCTCTGCGTGGCCTAGAGAAAGGGCGGGTAAGTAAAAGGGTACCCGGAACGGACACCAGGAAAAGAGTGTTTTCCTTGCAGCTCACGCTCTGCACTGCCTGCCCCTGGCGTGGCACCGAAGGCCTGCGAGAGCTGTGATCCGGAGGTCTCTTGAATGCTTTGGCCAGCTAGCTAGCTGGAGCAAAAGGAGAAGGTTGCCTTTCACTCTGCTTTCAAAGCGGTGATCCGGAGGCACTCGAGAGCCTAATGCTGCGCAGTCGCCCCGAATGGGGGATCCTGTGCGCAGCGTTCGTCTATGGGACACGGGGAGGAGGCAGTGGCCCGAGGAAAAGCATACTGGAGCTCCTGCCCCACCGGCCCCAGAGTCAGTGCACAGCCCCTGCACTCCTCAATGCGTGGACGGACTATCTGAAGGACACTTGGAACCCTGTGGAGGCCTCTAGCTTTCCCTTTGGCGATGAGGGCTCTGGGATGCCTCCTGCAGGGCACAGGACACGTTCCCTTTCTCTAGGAAGCCTCTCTCGTCGCTCCACACAGGCCTTCCAGAAGTGAAGCCAACACAGGCAGCCACACTCTTCCGCAGGAAACTTGGACGCTGCACGTAGCCTGCTCTCCAGTGGGGGAAACAGGGCTTTGCTCACTAGGTCACCAGTATCAGAGTGGCGCCCTGCAGAGTCCATGTAGTTTCTGACAGAGGCAAAGAGTCGCAAGCGGCACCCTGCCCGTCCCTGTTAAGACGCCGTACCAGGGCAATTCTGCACGGGACGGGGAGACTAGCGTGACGTACTTAGTGCCTTGGGCTAGGCCTCGCCCTCCGTAACGCCTTGCCAAAAGCTAGTGGGTGCTTCCGGGGAGAAGCGTGCCTTGGCCAGGCTGCTTCGAAAGGCAACTGCCTGCTTGGCGTAGGGAGACAGCAAGCAAGGGCTCCCATTCTAAAGCCCACCGAGAGGGTTGCTTCATTGCCGCCCAGGTTCAGCGCTGGCAACCACTGGCCGTACACCTAAAAGACCTGCCGGACCTGTGTTCGGGCGGCCGTTAGCAAGCTCGGACATCTAGCTCTCCCACGAAGGAAGCAGTGTGTCGCCTTTCTCTCCGCCTTACGAGCTGTAATCCGGAGGCCCAAGGTCCCCGGATGTCGTGAGGTCGCCCTTGGACGAGACGTTCGGGATGCAGTCTTCCTCCACGGGAGGGGCCTAGGAGGCAGGGGGCCTAGGAGACCTGGAAAGCTCACTAGCGTGAAGGCCCTGCGTGGACTACGTTTTCACGGGAAATGCTGCACGCCCAAGCTTGTGCATGCAGTCCATGGGCCTTACTATGAGCCTGCCTGGCACAGTCGTGTTCCCTGTAGCACTGGCGCCTTGGCGATGCCTCATGCGAGGACAGGCAAGCACCGTGTTGCTCTCAGGAGAGCGCCCTTTTCCTGACAACGGGGCCACTCCAGCACTGAAGACTGACAGCAGCCCTCTACTTTCCGGCAGCTTTGAGGCTGAGGCTGCCCTGTGTTGCTGAGAATTGCCACTGTTCGCAGAGCTTCCGAATCCGAAACGTCACAACTGCCCTAGTGCGTTTAGTTTCAGGCGAGCGAAAAGAGACCGAAGGAGCACTCTGGCACTTCCCCGGTTTCATCTCCAAGCAGGGAGTTGTGCAGTGTGTGAAGAGTCTACGGGACTTCAGGCTCCAGGAAGGTTACGTGTCCTCGCGCCGTCTCTAAGCGTAGGAGAGTTCAGGGGAAGCTCTACCTCTTCGAGACAGCATGTCATGTCTAGTCTCTGCGTGGCCTAGAGAAAGGGCGGGTAAGTAAAAGGGTACCCGGAACGGACACCAGGAAAAGAGTGTTTTCCTTGCAGCTCACGCTCTGCACTGCCTGCCCCTGGCGTGGCACCGAAGGCCTGCGAGAGCTGTGATCCGGAGGTCTCTTGAATGCTTTGGCCAGCTAGCTAGCTGGAGCAAAAGGAGAAGGTTGCCTTTCACTCTGCTTTCAAAGCGGTGATCCGGAGGCACTCGAGAGCCTAATGCTGCGCAGTCGCCCCGAATGGGGGATCCTGTGCGCAGCGTTCGTCTATGGGACACGGGGAGGAGGCAGTGGCCCGAGGAAAAGCATACTGGAGCTCCTGCCCCACCGGCCCCAGAGTCAGTGCACAGCCCCTGCACTCCTCAATGCGTGGACGGACTATCTGAAGGACACTTGGAACCCTGTGGAGGCCTCTAGCTTTCCCTTTGGCGATGAGGGCTCTGGGATGCCTCCTGCAGGGCACAGGACACGTTCCCTTTCTCTAGGAAGCCTCTCTCGTCGCTCCACACAGGCCTTCCAGAAGTGAAGCCAACACAGGCAGCCACACTCTTCCGCAGGAAACTTGGACGCTGCACGTAGCCTGCTCTCCAGTGGGGGAAACAGGGCTTTGCTCACTAGGTCACCAGTATCAGAGTGGCGCCCTGCAGAGTCCATGTAGTTTCTGACAGAGGCAAAGAGTCGCAAGCGGCACCCTGCCCGTCCCTGTTAAGACGCCGTACCAGGGCAATTCTGCACGGGACGGGGAGACTAGCGTGACGTACTTAGTGCCTTGGGCTAGGCCTCGCCCTCCGTAACGCCTTGCCAAAAGCTAGTGGGTGCTTCCGGGGAGAAGCGTGCCTTGGCCAGGCTGCTTCGAAAGGCAACTGCCTGCTTGGCGTAGGGAGACAGCAAGCAAGGGCTCCCATTCTAAAGCCCACCGAGAGGGTTGCTTCATTGCCCCCCAGGTTCAGCGCTGGCAACCACTGGCCGTACACCTAAAAGACCTGCCGGACCTGTGTTCGGGCGGCCGTTAGCAAGCTCGGACATCTAGCTCTCCCACGAAGGAAGCAGTGTGTCGCCTTTCTCTCCGCCTTACGAGCTGTAATCCGGAGGCCCAAGGTCCCCGGATGTCGTGAGGTCGCCCTTGGAGGAGACGTTCGGGATGCAGTCTTCCTCCACGGGAGGGGCCTAGGAGGCAGGGGGCCTAGGAGACCTGGAAAGCTCACTAGCGTGAAGGCCCTGCGTGGACTACCTTTTCACGGGAAATGCTGCACGCCCAAGCTTGTGCATGCAGTCCATGGGCCTTACTATGAGCCTGCCTGGCACAGTCGTGTTCCCTGTAGCACTGGCGCCTTGGCGATGCCTCATGCGAGGACAGGCAAGCACCGTGTTGCTCTCAGGAGAGCGCCCTTTTCCTGACAACGGGGCCACTCCAGCACTGAAGACTGACAGCAGCCCTCTACTTTCCGGCAGCTTTGAGGCTGAGGCTGCCCTGTGTTGCTGAGAATTGCCACTGTTCGCAGAGCTTCCGAATCCGAAACGTCACAACTGCCCTAGTGCGTTTAGTTTCAGGCGAGCGAAAAGAGACCGAAGGAGCACTCTGGCACTTCCCCGGTTTCATCTCCAAGCAGGGAGTTGTGCAGTGTGTGAAGAGTCTACGGGACTTCAGGCTCCAGGAAGGTTACGTGTCCTCGCGCCGTCTCTAAGCGTAGGAGAGTTCAGGGGAAGCTCTACCTCTTCGAGACAGCATGTCATGTCTAGTCTCTGCGTGGCCTAGAGAAAGGGCGGGTAAGTAAAAGGGTACCCGGAACGGACACCAGGAAAAGAGTGTTTTCCTTGCAGCTCACGCTCTGCACTGCCTGCCCCTGGCGTGGCACCGAAGGCCTGCGAGAGCTGTGATCCGGAGGTCTCTTGAATGCTTTGGCCAGCTAGCTAGCTGGAGCAAAAGGAGAAGGTTGCCTTTCACTCTGCTTTCAAAGCGGTGATCCGGAGGCACTCGAGAGCCTAATGCTGCGCAGTCGCCCCGAATGGGGGATCCTGTGCGCAGCGTTCGTCTATGGGACACGGGGAGGAGGCAGTGGCCCGAGGAAAAGCATACTGGAGCTCCTGCCCCACCGGCCCCAGAGTCAGTGCACAGCCCCTGCACTCCTCAATGCGTGGACGGACTATCTGAAGGACACTTGGAACCCTGTGGAGGCCTCTAGCTTTCCCTTTGGCGATGAGGGCTCTGGGATGCCTCCTGCAGGGCACAGGACACGTTCCCTTTCTCTAGGAAGCCTCTCTCGTCGCTCCACACAGGCCTTCCAGAAGTGAAGCCAACACAGGCAGCCACACTCTTCCGCAGGAAACTTGGACGCTGCACGTAGCCTGCTCTCCAGTGGGGGAAACAGGGCTTTGCTCACTAGGTCACCAGTATCAGAGTGGCGCCCTGCAGAGTCCATGTAGTTTCTGACAGAGGCAAAGAGTCGCAAGCGGCACCCTGCCCGTCCCTGTTAAGACGCCGTACCAGGGCAATTCTGCACGGGACGGGGAGACTAGCGTGACGTACTTAGTGCCTTGGGCTAGGCCTCGCCCTCCGTAACGCCTTGCCAAAAGCTAGTGGGTGCTTCCGGGGAGAAGCGTGCCTTGGCCAGGCTGCTTCGAAAGGCAACTGCCTGCTTGGCGTAGGGAGACAGCAAGCAAGGGCTCCCATTCTAAAGCCCACCGAGAGGGTTGCTTCATTGCCGCCCAGGTTCAGCGCTGGCAACCACTGGCCGTACACCTAAAAGACCTGCCGGACCTGTGTTCGGGCGGCCGTTAGCAAGCTCGGACATCTAGCTCTCCCACGAAGGAAGCAGTGTGTCGCCTTTCTCTCCGCCTTACGAGCTGTAATCCGGAGGCCCAAGGTCCCCGGATGTCGTGAGGTCGCCCTTGGACGAGACGTTCGGGATGCAGTCTTCCTCCACGGGAGGGGCCTAGGAGGCAGGGGGCCTAGGAGACCTGGAAAGCTCACTAGCGTGAAGGCCCTGCGTGGACTACCTTTTCACGGGAAATGCTGCACGCCCAAGCTTGTGCATGCAGTCCATGGGCCTTACTATGAGCCTGCCTGGCACAGTCGTGTTCCCTGTAGCACTGGCGCCTTGGCGATGCCTCATGCGAGGACAGGCAAGCACCGTGTTGCTCTCAGGAGAGCGCCCTTTTCCTGACAACGGGGCCACTCCAGCACTGAAGACTGACAGCAGCCCTCTACTTTCCGGCAGCTTTGAGGCTGAGGCTGCCCTGTGTTGCTGAGAATTGCCACTGTTCGCAGAGCTTCCGAATCCGAAACGTCACAACTGCCCTAGTGCGTTTAGTTTCAGGCGAGCGAAAAGAGACCGAAGGAGCACTCTGGCACTTCCCCGGTTTCATCTCCAAGCAGGGAGTTGTGCAGTGTGTGAAGAGTCTACGGGACTTCAGGCTCCAGGAAGGTTACGTGTCCTCGCGCCGTCTCTAAGCGTAGGAGAGTTCAGGGGAAGCTCTACCTCTTCGAGACAGCATGTCATGTCTAGTCTCTGCGTGGCCTAGAGAAAGGGCGGGTAAGTAAAAGGGTACCCGGAACGGACACCAGGAAAAGAGTGTTTTCCTTGCAGCTCACGCTCTGCACTGCCTGCCCCTGGCGTGGCACCGAAGGCCTGCGAGAGCTGTGATCCGGAGGTCTCTTGAATGCTTTGGCCAGCTAGCTAGCTGGAGCAAAAGGAGAAGGTTGCCTTTCACTCTGCTTTCAAAGCGGTGATCCGGAGGCACTCGAGAGCCTAATGCTGCGCAGTCGCCCCGAATGGGGGATCCTGTGCGCAGCGTTCGTCTATGGGACACGGGGAGGAGGCAGTGGCCCGAGGAAAAGCATACTGGAGCTCCTGCCCCACCGGCCCCAGAGTCAGTGCACAGCCCCTGCACTCCTCAATGCGTGGACGGACTATCTGAAGGACACTTGGAACCCTGTGGAGGCCTCTAGCTTTCCCTTTGGCGATGAGGGCTCTGGGATGCCTCCTGCAGGGCACAGGACACGTTCCCTTTCTCTAGGAAGCCTCTCTCGTCGCTCCACACAGGCCTTCCAGAAGTGAAGCCAACACAGGCAGCCACACTCTTCCGCAGGAAACTTGGACGCTGCACGTAGCCTGCTCTCCAGTGGGGGAAACAGGGCTTTGCTCACTAGGTCACCAGTATCAGAGTGGCGCCCTGCAGAGTCCATGTAGTTTCTGACAGAGGCAAAGAGTCGCAAGCGGCACCCTGCCCGTCCCTGTTAAGACGCCGTACCAGGGCAATTCTGCACGGGACGGGGAGACTAGCGTGACGTACTTAGTGCCTTGGGCTAGGCCTCGTCCTCCGTAACGCCTTGCCAAAAGCTAGTGGGTGCTTCAGGGGAGAAGTGTGCCTTGGCCAGGCTGCTTCGAAAGGCAACTGCCTGCTTGGCGTAGGGAGACAGCAAGCAAGGGCTCCCATTCTAAAGCCCACCGAGAGGGTTGCTTCATTGCCGCCCAGGTTCAGCGCTGGCAACCACTGGCCGTACACCTAAAAGACCTGCCGGACCTGTGTTCGGGCGGCCGTTAGCAAGCTCGGACATCTAGCTCTCCCACGAAGGAAGCAGTGTGTCGCCTTTCTCTCCGCCTTACGAGCTGTAATCCGGAGGCCCAAGGTCCCCGGATGTCGTGAGGTCGCCCTTGGACGAGACGTTCGGGATGCAGTCTTCCTCCACGGGAGGGGCCTAGGAGGCAGGGGGCCTAGGAGACCTGGAAAGCTCACTAGCGTGAAGGCCCTGCGTGGACTACCTTTTCACGGGAAATGCTGCACGCCCAAGCTTGTGCATGCAGTCCATGGGCCTTACTATGAGCCTGCCTGGCACAGTCGTGTTCCCTGTAGCACTGGCGCCTTGGCGATGCCTCATGCGAGGACAGGCAAGCACCGTGTTGCTCTCAGGAGAGCGCCCTTTTCCTGACAACGGGGCCACTCCAGCACTGAAGACTGACAGCAGCCCTCTACTTTCCGGCAGCTTTGAGGCTGAGGCTGCCCTGTGTTGCTGAGAATTGCCACTGTTCGCAGAGCTTCCGAATCCGAAACGTCACAACTGCCCTAGTGCGTTTAGTTTCAGGCGAGCGAAAAGAGACCGAAGGAGCACTCTGGCACTTCCCCGGTTTCATCTCCAAGCAGGGAGTTGTGCAGTGTGTGAAGAGTCTACGGGACTTCAGGCTCCAGGAAGGTTACGTGTCCTCGCGCCGTCTCTAAGCGTAGGAGAGTTCAGGGGAAGCTCTACCTCTTCGAGACAGCATGTCATGTCTAGTCTCTGCGTGGCCTAGAGAAAGGGCGGGTAAGTAAAAGGGTACCCGGAACGGACACCAGGAAAAGAGTGTTTTCCTTGCAGCTCACGCTCTGCACTGCCTGCCCCTGGCGTGGCACCGAAGGCCTGCGAGAGCTGTGATCCGGAGGTCTCTTGAATGCTTTGGCCAGCTAGCTAGCTGGAGCAAAAGGAGAAGGTTGCCTTTCACTCTGCTTTCAAAGCGGTGATCCGGAGGCACTCGAGAGCCTAATGCTGCGCAGTCGCCCCGAATGGGGGATCCTGTGCGCAGCGTTCGTCTATGGGACACGGGGAGGAGGCAGTGGCCCGAGGAAAAGCATACTGGAGCTCCTGCCCCACCGGCCCCAGAGTCAGTGCACAGCCCCTGCACTCCTCAATGCGTGGACGGACTATCTGAAGGACACTTGGAACCCTGTGGAGGCCTCTAGCTTTCCCTTTGGCGATGAGGGCTCTGGGATGCCTCCTGCAGGGCACAGGACACGTTCCCTTTCTCTAGGAACCCTCTCTCGTCGCTCCACACAGGCCTTCCAGAAGTGAAGCCAACACAGGCAGCCACACTCTTCCGCAGGAAACTTGGACGCTGCACGTAGCCTGCTCTCCAGTGGGGGAAACAGGGCTTTGCTCACTAGGTCACCAGTATCAGAGTGGCGCCCTGCAGAGTCCATGTAGTTTCTGACAGAGGCAAAGAGTCGCAAGCGGCACCCTGCCCGTCCCTGTTAAGACGCCGTACCAGGGCAATTCTGCACGGGACGGGGAGACTAGCGTGACGTACTTAGTGCCTTGGGCTAGGCCTCGTCCTCCGTAACGCCTTGCCAAAAGCTAGTGGGTGCTTCAGGGGAGAAGTGTGCCTTGGCCAGGCTGCTTCGAAAGGCAACTGCCTGCTTGGCGTAGGGAGACAGCAAGCAAGGGCTCCCATTCTAAAGCCCACCGAGAGGGTTGCTTCATTGCCGCCCAGGTTCAGCGCTGGCAACCACTGGCCGTACACCTAAAAGACCTGCCGGACCTGTGTTCGGGCGGCCGTTAGCAAGCTCGGACATCTAGCTCTCCCACGAAGGAAGCAGTGTGTCGCCTTTCTCTCCGCCTTACGAGCTGTAATCCGGAGGCCCAAGGTCCCCGGATGTCGTGAGGTCGCCCTTGGACGAGACGTTCGGGATGCAGTCTTCCTCCACGGGAGGGGCCTAGGAGGCAGGGGGCCTAGGAGACCTGGAAAGCTCACTAGCGTGAAGGCCCTGCGTGGACTACGTTTTCACGGGAAATGCTGCACGCCCAAGCTTGTGCATGCAGTCCATGGGCCTTACTATGAGCCTGCCTGGCACAGTCGTGTTCCCTGTAGCACTGGCGCCTTGGCGATGCCTCGTGCGAGGACAGGCAAGCACCGTGTTGCTCTCAGGAGAGCGCCCTTTTCCTGACAACGGGGCCACTCCAGCACTGAAGACTGACAGCAGCCCTCTACTTTCCGGCAGCTTTGAGGCTGAGGCTGCCCTGTGTTGCTGAGAATTGCCACTGTTCGCAGAGCTTCCGAATCCGAAACGTCACAACTGCCCTAGTGCGTTTAGTTTCAGGCGAGCGAAAAGAGACCGAAGGAGCACTCTGGCACTTCCCCGGTTTCATCTCCAAGCAGGGAGTTGTGCAGTGTGTGAAGAGTCTACGGGACTTCAGGCTCCAGGAAGGTTACGTGTCCTCGCGCCGTCTCTAAGCGTAGGAGAGTTCAGGGGAAGCTCTACCTCTTCGAGACAGCATGTCATGTCTAGTCTCTGCGTGGCCTAGAGAAAGGGCGGGTAAGTAAAAGGGTACCCGGAACGGACACCAGGAAAAGAGTGTTTTCCTTGCAGCTCACGCTCTGCACTGCCTGCCCCTGGCGTGGCACCGAAGGCCTGCGAGAGCTGTGATCCGGAGGTCTCTTGAATGCTTTGGCCAGCTAGCTAGCTGGAGCAAAAGGAGAAGGTTCCCTTTCACTCTGCTTTCAAAGCGGTGATCCGGAGGCACTCGAGAGCCTAATGCTGCGCAGTCGCCCCGAATGGGGGATCCTGTGCGCAGCGTTCGTCTATGGGACACGGGGAGGAGGCAGTGGCCCGAGGAAAAGCGTACTGGAGCTCCTGCCCCACCGGCCCCAGAGTCAGTGCACAGCCCCTGCACTCCTCAATGCGTGGACGGACTATCTGAAGGACACTTGGAACCCTGTGGAGGCCTCTAGCTTTCCCTTTGGCGATGAGGGCTCTGGGATGCCTCCTGCAGGGCACAGGACACGTTCCCTTTCTCTAGGAAGCCTCTCTCGTCGCTCCACACAGGCCTTCCAGAAGTGAAGCCAACACAGGCAGCCACACTCTTCCGCAGGAAACTTGGACGCTGCACGTAGCCTGCTCTCCAGTGGGGGAAACAGGGCTTTGCTCACTAGGTCACCAGTATCAGAGTGGCGCCCTGCAGAGTCCATGTAGTTTCTGACAGAGGCAAAGAGTCGCAAGCGGCACCCTGCCCGTCCCTGTTAAGACGCCGTACCAGGGCAATTCTGCACGGGACGGGGAGACTAGCGTGACGTACTTAGTGCCTTGGGCTAGGCCTCGCCCTCCGTAACGCCTTGCCAAAAGCTAGTGGGTGCTTCAGGGGAGAAGTGTGCCTTGGCCAGGCTGCTTCGAAAGGCAACTGCCTGCTTGGCGTAGGGAGACAGCAAGCAAGGGCTCCCATTCTAAAGCCCACCGAGAGGGTTGCTTCATTGCCGCCCAGGTTCAGCGCTGGCAACCACTGGCCGTACACCTAAAAGACCTGCCGGACCTGTGTTCGGGCGGCCGTTAGCAAGCTCGGACATCTAGCTCTCCCACGAAGGAAGCAGTGTGTCGCCTTTCTCTCCGACTTACGAGCTGTAATCCGGAGGCCCAAGGTCCCCGGATGTCGTGAGGTCGCCCTTGGACGAGACGTTCGGGATGCAGTCTTCCTCCACGGGAGGGGCCTAGGAGGCAGGGGGCCTAGGAGACCTGGAAAGCTCACTAGCGTGAAGGCCCTGCGTGGACTACGTTTTCACGGGAAATGCTGCACGCCCAAGCTTGTGCATGCAGTCCATGGGCCTTACTATGAGCCTGCCTGGCACAGTCGTGTTCCCTGTAGCACTGGCGCCTTGGCGATGCCTCATGCGAGGACAGGCAAGCACCGTGTTGCTCTCAGGAGAGCGCCCTTTTCCTGACAACGGGGCCACTCCAGCACTGAAGACTGACAGCAGCCCTCTACTTTCCGGCAGCTTTGAGGCTGAGGCTGCCCTGTGTTGCTGAGAATTGCCACTGTTCGCAGAGCTTCCGAATCCGAAACGTCACAACTGCCCTAGTGCGTTTAGTTTCAGGCGAGCGAAAAGAGACCGAAGGAGCACTCTGGCACTTCCCCGGTTTCATCTCCAAGCAGGGAGTTGTGCAGTGTGTGAAGAGTCTACGGGACTTCAGGCTCCAGGAAGGTTACGTGTCCTCGCGCCGTCTCTAAGCGTAGGAGAGTTCAGGGGAAGCTCTACCTCTTCGAGACAGCATGTCATGTCTAGTCTCTGCGTGGCCTAGAGAAAGGGCGGGTAAGTAAAAGGGTACCCGGAACGGACACCAGGAAAAGAGTGTTTTCCTTGCAGCTCACGCTCTGCACTGCCTGCCCCTGGCGTGGCACCGAAGGCCTGCGAGAGCTGTGTTCCGGAGGTCTCTTGAATGCTTTGGCCAGCTAGCTAGCTGGAGCAAAAGGAGAAGGTTGCCTTTCACTCTGCTTTCAAAGCGGTGATCCGGAGGCACTCGAGAGCCTAATGCTGCGCAGTCGCCCCGAATGGGGGATCCTGTGCGCAGCGTTCGTCTATGGGACACGGGGAGGAGGCAGTGGCCCGAGGAAAAGCATACTGGAGCTCCTGCCCCACCGGCCCCAGAGTCAGTGCACAGCCCCTGCACTCCTCAATGCGTGGACGGAGTATCTGAAGGACACTTGGAACCCTGTGGAGGCCTCTAGCTTTCCCTTTGGCGATGAGGGCTCTGGGATGCCTCCTGCAGGGCACAGGACACGTTCCCTTTCTCTAGGAACCCTCTCTCGTCGCTCCACACAGGCCTTCCAGAAGTGAAGCCAACACAGGCAGCCACACTCTTCCGCAGGAAACTTGGACGCTGCACGTAGCCTGCTCTCCAGTGGGGGAAACAGGGCTTTGCTCACTAGGTCACCAGGATCAGAGTGGCGCCCTGCAGAGTCCATGTAGTTTCTGACAGAGGCAAAGAGTCGCAAGCGGCACCCTGCCCGTCCCTGTTAAGACGCCGTACCAGGGCAATTCTGCACGGGACGGGGAGACTAGCGTGACGTACTTAGTGCCTTGGGCTAGGCCTCGCCCTCCGTAACGCCTTGCCAAAAGCTAGTGGGTGCTTCAGGGGAGAAGCGTGCCTTGGCCAGGCTGCTTCGAAAGGCAACTGCCTGCTTGGCGTAGGGAGACAGCAAGCAAGGGCTCCCATTCTAAAGCCCACCGAGAGGGTTGCTTCATTGCCGCCCAGGTTCAGCGCTGGCAACCACTGGCCGTACACCTAAAAGACCTGCCGGACCTGTGTTCGGGCGGCCGTTAGCAAGCTCGGACATCTAGCTCTCCCACGAAGGAAGCAGTGTGTCGCCTTTCTCTCCGCCTTACGAGCTGTAATCCGGAGGCCCAAGGTCCCCGGATGTCGTGAGGTCGCCCTTGGAGGAGACGTTCGGGATGCAGTCTTCCTCCACGGGAGGGGCCTAGGAGGCAGGGGGCCTAGGAGACCTGGAAAGCTCACTAGCGTGAAGGCCCTGCGTGGACTACCTTTTCACGGGAAATGCTGCACGCCCAAGCTTGTGCATGCAGTCCATGGGCCTTACTATGAGCCTGCCTGGCACAGTCGTGTTCCCTGTAGCACTGGCGCCTTGGCGATGCCTCATGCGAGGACAGGCAAGCACCGTGTTGCTCTCAGGAGAGCGCCCTTTTCCTGACAACGGGGCCACTCCAGCACTGAAGACTGACAGCAGCCCTCTACTTTCCGGCAGCTTTGAGGCTGAGGCTGCCCTGTGTTGCTGAGAATTGCCACTGTTCGCAGAGCTTCCGAATCCGAAACGTCACAACTGCCCTAGTGCGTTTAGTTTCAGGCGAGCGAAAAGAGACCGAAGGAGCACTCTGGCACTTCCCCGGTTTCATCTCCAAGCAGGGAGTTGTGCAGTGTGTGAAGAGTCTACGGGACTTCAGGCTCCAGGAAGGTTACGTGTCCTCGCGCCGTCTCTAAGCGTAGGAGAGTTCAGGGGAAGCTCTACCTCTTCGAGACAGCATGTCATGTCTAGTCTCTGCGTGGCCTAGAGAAAGGGCGGGTAAGTAAAAGGGTACCCGGAACGGACACCAGGAAAAGAGTGTTTTCCTTGCAGCTCACGCTCTGCACTGCCTGCCCCTGGCGTGGCACCGAAGGCCTGCGAGAGCTGTGATCCGGAGGTCTCTTGAATGCTTTGGCCAGCTAGCTAGCTGGAGCAAAAGGAGAAGGTTGCCTTTCACTCTGCTTTCAAAGCGGTGATCCGGAGGCACTCGAGAGCCTAATGCTGCGCAGTCGCCCCGAATGGGGGATCCTGTGCGCAGCGTTCGTCTATGGGACACGGGGAGGAGGCAGTGGCCCGAGGAAAAGCATACTGGAGCTCCTGCCCCACCGGCCCCAGAGTCAGTGCACAGCCCCTGCACTCCTCAATGCGTGGACGGACTATCTGAAGGACACTTGGAACCCTGTGGAGGCCTCTAGCTTTCCCTTTGGCGATGAGGGCTCTGGGATGCCTCCTGCAGGGCACAGGACACGTTCCCTTTCTCTAGGAACCCTCTCTCGTCGCTCCACACAGGCCTTCCAGAAGTGAAGCCAACACAGGCAGCCACACTCTTCCGCAGGAAACTTGGACGCTGCACGTAGCCTGCTCTCCAGTGGGGGAAACAGGGCTTTGCTCACTAGGTCACCAGGATCAGAGTGGCGCCCTGCAGAGTCCATGTAGTTTCTGACAGAGGCAAAGAGTCGCAAGCGGCACCCTGCCCGTCCCTGTTAAGACGCCGTACCAGGGCAATTCTGCACGGGACGGGGAGACTAGCGTGACGTACTTAGTGCCTTGGGCTAGGCCTCGCCCTCCGTAACGCCTTGCCAAAAGCTAGTGGGTGCTTCAGGGGAGAAGCGTGCCTTGGCCAGGCTGCTTCGAAAGGCAACTGCCTGCTTGGCGTAGGGAGACAGCAAGCAAGGGCTCCCATTCTAAAGCCCACCGAGAGGGTTGCTTCATTGCCGCCCAGGTTCAGCGCTGGCAACCACTGGCCGTACACCTAAAAGACCTGCCGGACCTGTGTTCGGGCGGCCGTTAGCAAGCTCGGACATCTAGCTCTCCCACGAAGGAAGCAGTGTGTCGCCTTTCTCTCCGCCTTACGAGCTGTAATCCGGAGGCCCAAGGTCCCCGGATGTCGTGAGGTCGCCCTTGGAGGAGACGTTCGGGATGCAGTCTTCCTCCACGGGAGGGGCCTAGGAGGCAGGGGGCCTAGGAGACCTGGAAAGCTCACTAGCGTGAAGGCCCTGCGTGGACTACCTTTTCACGGGAAATGCTGCACGCCCAAGCTTGTGCATGCAGTCCATGGGCCTTACTATGAGCCTGCCTGGCACAGTCGTGTTCCCTGTAGCACTGGCGCCTTGGCGATGCCTCATGCGAGGACAGGCAAGCACCGTGTTGCTCTCAGGAGAGCGCCCTTTTCCTGACAACGGGGCCACTCCAGCACTGAAGACTGACAGCAGCCCTCTACTTTCCGGCAGCTTTGAGGCTGAGGCTGCCCTGTGTTGCTGAGAATTGCCACTGTTCGCAGAGCTTCCGAATCCGAAACGTCACAACTGCCCTAGTGCGTTTAGTTTCAGGCGAGCGAAAAGAGACCGAAGGAGCACTCTGGCACTTCCCCGGTTTCATCTCCAAGCAGGGAGTTGTGCAGTGTGTGAAGAGTCTACGGGACTTCAGGCTCCAGGAAGGTTACGTGTCCTCGCGCCGTCTCTAAGCGTAGGAGAGTTCAGGGGAAGCTCTACCTCTTCGAGACAGCATGTCATGGCTAGTCTCTGCGTGGCCTAGAGAAAGGGCGGGTAAGTAAAAGGGTACCCGGAACGGACACCAGGAAAAGAGTGTTTTCCTTGCAGCTCACGCTCTGCACTGCGTGCCCCTGGCATGGCACCGAAGGCCTGCGAGAGCTGTGTTCCGGAGGTCTCTTGAATGCTTTGGCCAGCTAGCTAGCTGGAGCAAAAGGAGAAGGTTGCCTTTCACTCTGCTTTCAAAGCGGTGATCCGGAGGCACTCGAGAGCCTAATGCTGCGCAGTCGCCCCGAATGGGGGATCCTGTGCGCAGCGTTCGTCTATGGGACACGGGGAGGAGGCAGTGGCCCGAGGAAAAGCATACTGGAGCTCCTGCCCCACCGGCCCCAGAGTCAGTGCACAGCCCCTGCACTCCTCAATGCGTGGACGGACTATCTGAAGGACACTTGGAACCCTGTGGAGGCCTCTAGCTTTCCCTTTGGCGATGAGGGCTCTGGGATGCCTCCTGCAGGGCACAGGACACGTTCCCTTTCTCTAGGAACCCTCTCTCGTCGCTCCACACAGGCCTTCCAGAAGTGAAGCCAACACAGGCAGCCACACTCTTCCGCAGGAAACTTGGACGCTGCACGTAGCCTGCTCTCCAGTGGGGGAAACAGGGCTTTGCTCACTAGGTCACCAGTATCAGAGTGGCGCCCTGCAGAGTCCATGTAGTTTCTGACAGAGGCAAAGAGTCGCAAGCGGCACCCTGCCCGTCCCTGTTAAGACGCCGTACCAGGGCAATTCTGCACGGGACGGGGAGACTAGCGTGACGTACTTAGTGCCTTGGGCTAGGCCTCGCCGTCCGTAACGCCTTGCCAAAAGCTAGTGGGTGCTTCAGGGGAGAAGCGTGCCTTGGCCAGGCTGCTTCGAAAGGCAACTGCCTGCTTGGCGTAGGGAGACAGCAAGCAAGGGCTCCCATTCTAAAGCCCACCGAGAGGGTTGCTTCATTGCCGCCCAGGTTCAGCGCTGGCAACCACTGGCCGTACACCTAAAAGACCTGCCGGACCTGTGTTCGGGCGGCCGTTAGCAAGCTCGGACATCTAGCTCTCCCACGAAGGAAGCAGTGTGTCGCCTTTCTCTCCGCCTTACGAGCTGTAATCCGGAGGCCCAAGGTCCCCGGATGTCGTGAGGTCGCCCTTGGAGGAGACGTTCGGGATGCAGTCTTCCTCCACGGGAGGGGCCTAGGAGGCAGGGGGCCTAGGAGACCTGGAAAGCTCACTAGCGTGAAGGCCCTGCGTGGACTACGTTTTCACGGGAAATGCTGCACGCCCAAGCTTGTGCATGCAGTCCATGGGCCTTACTATGAGCCTGCCTGGCACAGTCGTGTTCCCTGTAGCACTGGCGCCTTGGCGATGCCTCATGCGAGGACAGGCAAGCACCGTGTTGCTCTCAGGAGAGCGCCCTTTTCCTGACAACGGGGCCACTCCAGCACTGAAGACTGACAGCAGCCCTCTACTTTCCGGCAGCTTTGAGGCTGAGGCTGCCCTGTGTTGCTGAGAATTGCCACTGTTCGCAGAGCTTCCGAATCCGAAACGTCACAACTGCCCTAGTGCGTTTAGTTTCAGGCGAGCGAAAAGAGACCGAAGGAGCACTCTGGCACTTCCCCGGTTTCATCTCCAAGCAGGGAGTTGTGCAGTGTGTGAAGAGTCTACGGGACTTCAGGCTCCAGGAAGGTTACGTGTCCTCGCGCCGTCTCTAAGCGTAGGAGAGTTCAGGGGAAGCTCTACCTCTTCGAGACAGCATGTCATGTCTAGTCTCTGCGTGGCCTAGAGAAAGGGCGGGTAAGTAAAAGGGTACCCGGAACGGACACCAGGAAAAGAGTGTTTTCCTTGCAGCTCACGCTCTGCACTGCCTGCCCCTGGCGTGGCACCGAAGGCCTGCGAGAGCTGTGATCCGGAGGTCTCTTGAATGCTTTGGCCAGCTAGCTAGCTGGAGCAAAAGGAGAAGGTTGCCTTTCACTCTGCTTTCAAAGCGGTGATCCGGAGGCACTCGAGAGCCTAATGCTGCGCAGTCGCCCCGAATGGGGGATCCTGTGCGCAGCGTTCGTCTATGGGACACGGGGAGGAGGCAGTGGCCCGAGGAAAAGCATACTGGAGCTCCTGCCCCACCGGCCCCAGAGTCAGTGCACAGCCCCTGCACTCCTCAATGCGTGGACGGACTATCTGAAGGACACTTGGAACCCTGTGGAGGCCTCTAGCTTTCCCTTTGGCGATGAGGGCTCTGGGATGCCTCCTGCAGGGCACAGGACACGTTCCCTTTCTCTAGGAACCCTCTCTCGTCGCTCCACACAGGCCTTCCAGAAGTGAAGCCAACACAGGCAGCCACACTCTTCCGCAGGAAACTTGGACGCTGCACGTAGCCTGCTCTCCAGTGGGGGAAACAGGGCTTTGCTCACTAGGTCACCAGGATCAGAGTGGCGCCCTGCAGAGTCCATGTAGTTTCTGACAGAGGCAAAGAGTCGCAAGCGGCACCCTGCCCGTCCCTGTTAAGACGCCGTACCAGGGCAATTCTGCACGGGACGGGGAGACTAGCGTGACGTACTTAGTGCCTTGGGCTAGGCCTCGCCCTCCGTAACGCCTTGCCAAAAGCTAGTGGGTGCTTCAGGGGAGAAGCGTGCCTTGGCCAGGCTGCTTCGAAAGGCAACTGCCTGCTTGGCGTAGGGAGACAGCAAGCAAGGGCTCCCATTCTAAAGCCCACCGAGAGGGTTGCTTCATTGCCGCCCAGGTTCAGCGCTGGCAACCACTGGCCGTACACCTAAAAGACCTGCCGGACCTGTGTTCGGGCGGCCGTTAGCAAGCTCGGACATCTAGCTCTCCCACGAAGGAAGCAGTGTGTCGCCTTTCTCTCCGCCTTACGAGCTGTAATCCGGAGGCCCAAGGTCCCCGGATGTCGTGAGGTCGCCCTTGGAGGAGACGTTCGGGATGCAGTCTTCCTCCACGGGAGGGGCCTAGGAGGCAGGGGGCCTAGGAGACCTGGAAAGCTCACTAGCGTGAAGGCCCTGCGTGGACTACGTTTTCACGGGAAATGCTGCACGCCCAAGCTTGTGCATGCAGTCCATGGGCCTTACTATGAGCCTGCCTGGCACAGTCGTGTTCCCTGTAGCACTGGCGCCTTGGCGATGCCTCATGCGAGGACAGGCAAGCACCGTGTTGCTCTCAGGAGAGCGCCCTTTTCCTGACAACGGGGCCACTCCAGCACTGAAGACTGACAGCAGCCCTCTACTTTCCGGCAGCTTTGAGGCTGAGGCTGCCCTGTGTTGCTGAGAATTGCCACTGTTCGCAGAGCTTCCGAATCCGAAACGTCACAACTGCCCTAGTGCGTTTAGTTTCAGGCGAGCGAAAAGAGACCGAAGGAGCACTCTGGCACTTCCCCGGTTTCATCTCCAAGCAGGGAGTTGTGCAGTGTGTGAAGAGTCTACGGGACTTCAGGCTCCAGGAAGGTTACGTGTCCTCGCGCCGTCTCTAAGCGTAGGAGAGTTCAGGGGAAGCTCTACCTCTTCGAGACAGCATGTCATGGCTAGTCTCTGCGTGGCCTAGAGAAAGGGCGGGTAAGTAAAAGGGTACCCGGAACGGACACCAGGAAAAGAGTGTTTTCCTTGCAGCTCACGCTCTGCACTGCCTGCCCCTGGCGTGGCACCGAAGGCCTGCGAGAGCTGTGATCCGGAGGTCTCTTGAATGCTTTGGCCAGCTAGCTAGCTGGAGCAAAAGGAGAAGGTTGCCTTTCACTCTGCTTTCAAAGCGGTGATCCGGAGGCACTCGAGAGCCTAATGCTGCGCAGTCGCCCCGAATGGGGGATCCTGTGCGCAGCGTTCGTCTATGGGACACGGGGAGGAGGCAGTGGCCCGAGGAAAAGCATACTGGAGCTCCTGCCCCACCGGCCCCAGAGTCAGTGCACAGCCCCTGCACTCCTCAATGCGTGGACGGACTATCTGAAGGACACTTGGAACCCTGTGGAGGCCTCTAGCTTTCCCTTTGGCGATGAGGGCTCTGGGATGCCTCCTGCAGGGCACAGGACACGTTCCCTTTCTCTAGGAACCCTCTCTCGTCGCTCCACACAGGCCTTCCAGAAGTGAAGCCAACACAGGCAGCCACACTCTTCCGCAGGAAACTTGGACGCTGCACGTAGCCTGCTCTCCAGTGGGGGAAACAGGGCTTTGCTCACTAGGTCACCAGGATCAGAGTGGCGCCCTGCAGAGTCCATGTAGTTTCTGACAGAGGCAAAGAGTCGCAAGCGGCACCCTGCCCGTCCCTGTTAAGACGCCGTACCAGGGCAATTCTGCACGGGACGGGGAGACTAGCGTGACGTACTTAGTGCCTTGGGCTAGGCCTCGCCCTCCGTAACGCCTTGCCAAAAGCTAGTGGGTGCTTCAGGGGAGAAGCGTGCCTTGGCCAGGCTGCTTCGAAAGGCAACTGCCTGCTTGGCGTAGGGAGACAGCAAGCAAGGGCTCCCATTCTAAAGCCCACCGAGAGGGTTGCTTCATTGCCGCCCAGGTTCAGCGCTGGCAACCACTGGCCGTACACCTAAAAGACCTGCCGGACCTGTGTTCGGGCGGCCGTTAGCAAGCTCGGACATCTAGCTCTCCCACGAAGGAAGCAGTGTGTCGCCTTTCTCTCCGCCTTACGAGCTGTAATCCGGAGGCCCAAGGTCCCCGGATGTCGTGAGGTCGCCCTTGGAGGAGACGTTCGGGATGCAGTCTTCCTCCACGGGAGGGGCCTAGGAGGCAGGGGGCCTAGGAGACCTGGAAAGCTCACTAGCGTGAAGGCCCTGCGTGGACTACGTTTTCACGGGAAATGCTGCACGCCCAAGCTTGTGCATGCAGTCCATGGGCCTTACTATGAGCCTGCCTGGCACAGTCGTGTTCCCTGTAGCACTGGCGCCTTGGCGATGCCTCATGCGAGGACAGGCAAGCACCGTGTTGCTCTCAGGAGAGCGCCCTTTTCCTGACAACGGGGCCACTCCAGCACTGAAGACTGACAGCAGCCCTCTACTTTCCGGCAGCTTTGAGGCTGAGGCTGCCCTGTGTTGCTGAGAATTGCCACTGTTCGCAGAGCTTCCGAATCCGAAACGTCACAACTGCCCTAGTGCGTTTAGTTTCAGGCGAGCGAAAAGAGACCGAAGGAGCACTCTGGCACTTCCCCGGTTTCATCTCCAAGCAGGGAGTTGTGCAGTGTGTGAAGAGTCTACGGGACTTCAGGCTCCAGGAAGGTTACGTGTCCTCGCGCCGTCTCTAAGCGTAGGAGAGTTCAGGGGAAGCTCTACCTCTTCGAGACAGCATGTCATGGCTAGTCTCTGCGTGGCCTAGAGAAAGGGCGGGTAAGTAAAAGGGTACCCGGAACGGACACCAGGAAAAGAGTGTTTTCCTTGCAGCTCACGCTCTGCACTGCGTGCCCCTGGCATGGCACCGAAGGCCTGCGAGAGCTGTGTTCCGGAGGTCTCTTGAATGCTTTGGCCAGCTAGCTAGCTGGAGCAAAAGGAGAAGGTTGCCTTTCACTCTGCTTTCAAAGCGGTGATCCGGAGGCACTCGAGAGCCTAATGCTGCGCAGTCGCCCAGAATGGGGGATCCTGTGCGCAGCGTTCCTCTATGGGACACGGGGAGGAGGCAGTGGCCCGAGGAAAAGCATACTGGAGCTCCTGCCCCACCGGCCCCAGAGTCAGTGCACAGCCCCTGCACTCCTCAATGCGTGGACGGACTATCTGAAGGACACTTGGAACCCTGTGGAGGCCTCTAGCTTTCCCTTTGGCGATGAGGGCTCTGGGATGCCTCCTGCAGGGCACAGGACACGTTCCCTTTCTCTAGGAACCCTCTCTCGTCGCTCCACACAGGCCTTCCAGAAGTGAAGCCAACGCAGGCAGCCACACTCTTCCGCAGGAAACTTGGACGCTGCACGTAGCCTGCTCTCCAGTGGGGGAAACAGGGCTTTGCTCACTAGGTCACCAGTATCAGAGTGGCGCCCTGCAGAGTCCATGTAGTTTCTGACAGAGGCAAAGAGTCGCAAGCGGCACCCTGCCCGTCCCTGTTAAGACGCCGTACCAGGGCAATTCTGCACGGGACGGGGAGACTAGCGTGACGTACTTAGTGCCTTGGGCTAGGCCTCGCCGTCCGTAACGCCTTGCCAAAAGCTAGTGGGTGCTTCAGGGGAGAAGTGTGCCTTGGCCAGGCTGCTTCGAAAGGCAACTGCCTGCTTGGCGTAGGGAGACAGCAAGCAAGGGCTCCCATTCTAAAGCCCACCGAGAGGGTTGCTTCATTGCCGCCCAGGTTCAGCGCTGGCAACCACTGGCCGTACACCTAAAAGACCTGCCGGACCTGTGTTCGGGCGGCCGTTAGCAAGCTCGGACATCTAGCTCTCCCACGAAGGAAGCAGTGTGTCGCCTTTCTCTCCGACTTACGAGCTGTAATCCGGAGGCCCAAGGTCCCCGGATGTCGTGAGGTCGCCCTTGGAGGAGACGTTCGGGATGCAGTCTTCCTCCACGGGAGGGGCCTAGGAGGCAGGGGGCCTAGGAGACCTGGAAAGCTCACTAGCGTGAAGGCCCTGCGTGGACTACGTTTTCACGGGAAATGCTGCACGCCCAAGCTTGTGCATGCAGTCCATGGGCCTTACTATGAGCCTGCCTGGCACAGTCGTGTTCCCTGTAGCACTGGCGCCTTGGCGATGCCTCATGCGAGGACAGGCAAGCACCGTGTTGCTCTCAGGAGAGCGCCCTTTTCCTGACAACGGGGCCACTCCAGCACTGAAGACTGACAGCAGCCCTCTACTTTCCGGCAGCTTTGAGGCTGAGGCTGCCCTGTGTTGCTGAGAATTGCCACTGTTCGCAGAGCTTCCGAATCCGAAACGTCACAACTGCCCTAGTGCGTTTAGTTTCAGGCGAGCGAAAAGAGACCGAAGGAGCACTCTGGCACTTCCCCGGTTTCATCTCCAAGCAGGGAGTTGTGCAGTGTGTGAAGAGTCTACGGGACTTCAGGCTCCAGGAAGGTTACGTGTCCTCGCGCCGTCTCTAAGCGTAGGAGAGTTCAGGGGAAGCTCTACCTCTTCGAGACAGCATGTCATGTCTAGTCTCTGCGTGGCCTAGAGAAAGGGCGGGTAAGTAAAAGGGTACCCGGAACGGACACCAGGAAAAGAGTGTTTTCCTTGCAGCTCACGCTCTGCACTGCCTGCCCCTGGCGTGGCACCGAAGGCCTGCGAGAGCTGTGTTCCGGAGGTCTCTTGAATGCTTTGGCCAGCTAGCTAGCTGGAGCAAAAGGAGAAGGTTGCCTTTCACTCTGCTTTCAAAGCGGTGATCCGGAGGCACTCGAGAGCCTAATGCTGCGCAGTCGCCCCGAATGGGGGATCCTGTGCGCAGCGTTCGTCTATGGGACACGGGGAGGAGGCAGTGGCCCGAGGAAAAGCATACTGGAGCTCCTGCCCCACCGGCCCCAGAGTCAGTGCACAGCCCCTGCACTCCTCAATGCGTGGACGGACTATCTGAAGGACACTTGGAACCCTGTGGAGGCCTCTAGCTTTCCCTTTGGCGATGAGGGCTCTGGGATGCCTCCTGCAGGGCACAGGACACGTTCCCTTTCTCTAGGAACCCTCTCTC
Organism: Eubalaena glacialis; assembly: GCF_028564815.1. NCBI lineage: Eukaryota > Metazoa > Chordata > Mammalia > Artiodactyla > Balaenidae > Eubalaena > Eubalaena glacialis. Next base: position 66,310,361 of record NC_083729.1, on the reverse strand, counting down.
GTCGCTCCACACAGGCCTTCCAGAAGTGAAGCCAACACAGGCAGCCACACTCTTCCGCAGGAAACTTGGACGCTGCACGTAGCCTGCTCTCCAGTGGGGGAAACAGGGCTTTGCTCACTAGGTCACCAGGATCAGAGTGGCGCCCTGCAGAGTCCATGTAGTTTCTGACAGAGGCAAAGAGTCGCAAGCGGCACCCTGCCCGTCCCTGTTAAGACGCCGTACCAGGGCAATTCTGCACGGGACGGGGAGACTAGCGTGACGTACTTAGTGCCTTGGGCTAGGCCTCGCCCTCCGTAACGCCTTGCCAAAAGCTAGTGGGTGCTTCAGGGGAGAAGTGTGCCTTGGCCAGGCTGCTTCGAAAGGCAACTGCCTGCTTGGCGTAGGGAGACAGCAAGCAAGGGCTCCCATTCTAAAGCCCACCGAGAGGGTTGCTTCATTGCCGCCCAGGTTCAGCGCTGGCAACCACTGGCCGTACACCTAAAAGACCTGCCGGACCTGTGTTCGGGCGGCCGTTAGCAAGCTCGGACATCTAGCTCTCCCACGAAGGAAGCAGTGTGTCGCCTTTCTCTCCGACTTACGAGCTGTAATCCGGAGGCCCAAGGTCCCCGGATGTCGTGAGGTCGCCCTTGGACGAGACGTTCGGGATGCAGTCTTCCTCCACGGGAGGGGCCTAGGAGGCAGGGGGCCTAGGAGACCTGGAAAGCTCACTAGCGTGAAGGCCCTGCGTGGACTACGTTTTCACGGGAAATGCTGCACGCCCAAGCTTGTGCATGCAGTCCATGGGCCTTACTATGAGCCTGCCTGGCACAGTCGTGTTCCCTGTAGCACTGGCGCCTTGGCGATGCCTCATGCGAGGACAGGCAAGCACCGTGTTGCTCTCAGGAGAGCGCCCTTTTCCTGACAACGGGGCCACTCCAGCACTGAAGACTGACAGCAGCCCTCTACTTTCCGGCAGCTTTGAGGCTGAGGCTGCCCTGTGTTGCTGAGAATTGCCACTGTTCGCAGAGCTTCCGAATCCGAAACGTCACAACTGCCCTAGTGCGTTTAGTTTCAGGCGAGCGAAAAGAGACCGAAGGAGCACTCTGGCACTTCCCCGGTTTCATCTCCAAGCAGGGAGTTGTGCAGTGTGTGAAGAGTCTACGGGACTTCAGGCTCCAGGAAGGTTACGTGTCCTCGCGCCGTCTCTAAGCGTAGGAGAGTTCAGGGGAAGCTCTACCTCTTCGAGACAGCATGTCATGTCTAGTCTCTGCGTGGCCTAGAGAAAGGGCGGGTAAGTAAAAGGGTACCCGGAACGGACACCAGGAAAAGAGTGTTTTCCTTGCAGCTCACGCTCTGCACTGCCTGCCCCTGGCGTGGCACCGAAGGCCTGCGAGAGCTGTGTTCCGGAGGTCTCTTGAATGCTTTGGCCAGCTAGCTAGCTGGAGCAAAAGGAGAAGGTTGCCTTTCACTCTGCTTTCAAAGCGGTGATCCGGAGGCACTCGAGAGCCTAATGCTGCGCAGTCGCCCCGAATGGGGGATCCTGTGCGCAGCGTTCGTCTATGGGACACGGGGAGGAGGCAGTGGCCCGAGGAAAAGCATACTGGAGCTCCTGCCCCACCGGCCCCAGAGTCAGTGCACAGCCCCTGCACTCCTCAATGCGTGGACGGACTATCTGAAGGACACTTGGAACCCTGTGGAGGCCTCTAGCTTTCCCTTTGGCGATGAGGGCTCTGGGATGCCTCCTGCAGGGCACAGGACACGTTCCCTTTCTCTAGGAACCCTCTCTCGTCGCTCCACACAGGCCTTCCAGAAGTGAAGCCAACACAGGCAGCCACACTCTTCCGCAGGAAACTTGGACGCTGCACGTAGCCTGCTCTCCAGTGGGGGAAACAGGGCTTTGCTCACTAGGTCACCAGTATCAGAGTGGCGCCCTGCAGAGTCCATGTAGTTTCTGACAGAGGCAAAGAGTCGCAAGCGGCACCCTGCCCGTCCCTGTTAAGACGCCGTACCAGGGCAATTCTGCACGGGACGGGGAGACTAGCGTGACGTACTTAGTGCCTTGGGCTAGGCCTCGCCCTCCGTAACGCCTTGCCAAAAGCTAGTGGGTGCTTCAGGGGAGAAGTGTGCCTTGGCCAGGCTGCTTCGAAAGGCAACTGCCTGCTTGGCGTAGGGAGACAGCAAGCAAGGGCTCCCATTCTAAAGCCCACCGAGAGGGTTGCTTCATTGCCGCCCAGGTTCAGCGCTGGCAACCACTGGCCGTACACCTAAAAGACCTGCCGGACCTGTGTTCGGGCGGCCGTTAGCAAGCTCGGACATCTAGCTCTCCCACGAAGGAAGCAGTGTGTCGCCTTTCTCTCCGACTTACGAGCTGTAATCCGGAGGCCCAAGGTCCCCGGATGTCGTGAGGTCGCCCTTGGAGGAGACGTTCGGGATGCAGTCTTCCTCCACGGGAGGGGCCTAGGAGGCAGGGGGCCTAGGAGACCTGGAAAGCTCACTAGCGTGAAGGCCCTGCGTGGACTACGTTTTCACGGGAAATGCTGCACGCCCAAGCTTGTGCATGCAGTCCATGGGCCTTACTATGAGCCTGCCTGGCACAGTCGTGTTCCCTGTAGCACTGGCGCCTTGGCGATGCCTCATGCGAGGACAGGCAAGCACCGTGTTGCTCTCAGGAGAGCGCCCTTTTCCTGACAACGGGGCCACTCCAGCACTGAAGACTGACAGCAGCCCTCTACTTTCCGGCAGCTTTGAGGCTGAGGCTGCCCTGTGTTGCTGAGAATTGCCACTGTTCGCAGAGCTTCCGAATCCGAAACGTCACAACTGCCCTAGTGCGTTTAGTTTCAGGCGAGCGAAAAGAGACCGAAGGAGCACTCTGGCACTTCCCCGGTTTCATCTCCAAGCAGGGAGTTGTGCAGTGTGTGAAGAGTCTACGGGACTTCAGGCTCCAGGAAGGTTACGTGTCCTCGCGCCGTCTCTAAGCGTAGGAGAGTTCAGGGGAAGCTCTACCTCTTCGAGACAGCATGTCATGTCTAGTCTCTGCGTGGCCTAGAGAAAGGGCGGGTAAGTAAAAGGGTACCCGGAACGGACACCAGGAAAAGAGTGTTTTCCTTGCAGCTCACGCTCTGCACTGCCTGCCCCTGGCGTGGCACCGAAGGCCTGCGAGAGCTGTGATCCGGAGGTCTCTTGAATGCTTTGGCCAGCTAGCTAGCTGGAGCAAAAGGAGAAGGTTGCCTTTCACTCTGCTTTCAAAGCGGTGATCCGGAGGCACTCGAGAGCCTAATGCTGCGCAGTCGCCCCGAATGGGGGATCCTGTGCGCAGCGTTCGTCTATGGGACACGGGGAGGAGGCAGTGGCCCGAGGAAAAGCATACTGGAGCTCCTGCCCCACCGGCCCCAGAGTCAGTGCACAGCCCCTGCACTCCTCAATGCGTGGACGGACTATCTGAAGGACACTTGGAACCCTGTGGAGGCCTCTAGCTTTCCCTTTGGCGATGAGGGCTCTGGGATGCCTCCTGCAGGGCACAGGACACGTTCCCTTTCTCTAGGAACCCTCTCTCGTCGCTCCACACAGGCCTTCCAGAAGTGAAGCCAACACAGGCAGCCACACTCTTCCGCAGGAAACTTGGACGCTGCACGTAGCCTGCTCTCCAGTGGGGGAAACAGGGCTTTGCTCACTAGGTCACCAGGATCAGAGTGGCGCCCTGCAGAGTCCATGTAGTTTCTGACAGAGGCAAAGAGTTGCAAGCGGCACCCTGCCCGTCCCTGTTAAGACGCCGTACCAGGGCAATTCTGCACGGGACGGGGAGACTAGCGTGACGTACTTAGTGCCTTGGGCTAGGCCTCGCCCTCCGTAACGCCTTGCCAAAAGCTAGTGGGTGCTTCAGGGGAGAAGTGTGCCTTGGCCAGGCTGCTTCGAAAGGCAACTGCCTGCTTGGCGTAGGGAGACAGCAAGCAAGGGCTCCCATTCTAAAGCCCACCGAGAGGGTTGCTTCATTGCCGCCCAGGTTCAGCGCTGGCAACCACTGGCCGTACACCTAAAAGACCTGCCGGACCTGTGTTCGGGCGGCCGTTAGCAAGCTCGGACATCTAGCTCTCCGACGAAGGAAGCAGTGTGTCGCCTTTCTCTCCGCCTTACGAGCTGTAATCCGGAGGCCCAAGGTCCCCGGATGTCGTGAGGTCGCCCTTGGACGAGACGTTCGGGATGCAGTCTTCCTCCACGGGAGGGGCCTAGGAGGCAGGGGGCCTAGGAGACCTGGAAAGCTCACTAGCGTGAAGGCCCTGCGTGGACTACGTTTTCACGGGAAATGCTGCACGCCCAAGCTTGTGCATGCAGTCCATGGGCCTTACTATGAGCCTGCCTGGCACAGTCGTGTTCCCTGTAGCACTGGCGCCTTGGCGATGCCTCATGCGAGGACAGGCAAGCACCGTGTTGCTCTCAGGAGAGCGCCCTTTTCCTGACAACGGGGCCACTCCAGCACTGAAGACTGACAGCAGCCCTCTACTTTCCGGCAGCTTTGAGGCTGAGGCTGCCCTGTGTTGCTGAGAATTGCCACTGTTCGCAGAGCTTCCGAATCCGAAACGTCACAACTGCCCTAGTGCGTTTAGTTTCAGGCGAGCGAAAAGAGACCGAAGGAGCACTCTGGCACTTCCCCGGTTTCATCTCCAAGCAGGGAGTTGTGCAGTGTGTGAAGAGTCTACGGGACTTCAGGCTCCAGGAAGGTTACGTGTCCTCGCGCCGTCTCTAAGCGTAGGAGAGTTCAGGGGAAGCTCTACCTCTTCGAGACAGCATGTCATGTCTAGTCTCTGCGTGGCCTAGAGAAAGGGCGGGTAAGTAAAAGGGTACCCGGAACGGACACCAGGAAAAGAGTGTTTTCCTTGCAGCTCACGCTCTGCACTGCCTGCCCCTGGCGTGGCACCGAAGGCCTGCGAGAGCTGTGATCCGGAGGTCTCTTGAATGCTTTGGCCAGCTAGCTAGCTGGAGCAAAAGGAGAAGGTTGCCTTTCACTCTGCTTTCAAAGCGGTGATCCGGAGGCACTCGAGAGCCTAATGCTGCGCAGTCGCCCCGAATGGGGGATCCTGTGCGCAGCGTTCGTCTATGGGACACGGGGAGGAGGCAGTGGCCCGAGGAAAAGCATACTGGAGCTCCTGCCCCACCGGCCCCAGAGTCAGTGCACAGCCCCTGCACTCCTCAATGCGTGGACGGACTATCTGAAGGACACTTGGAACCCTGTGGAGGCCTCTAGCTTTCCCTTTGGCGATGAGGGCTCTGGGATGCCTCCTGCAGGGCACAGGACACGTTCCCTTTCTCTAGGAACCCTCTCTCGTCGCTCCACACAGGCCTTCCAGAAGTGAAGCCAACACAGGCAGCCACACTCTTCCGCAGGAAACTTGGACGCTGCACGTAGCCTGCTCTCCAGTGGGGGAAACAGGGCTTTGCTCACTAGGTCACCAGGATCAGAGTGGCGCCCTGCAGAGTCCATGTAGTTTCTGACAGAGGCAAAGAGTCGCAAGCGGCACCCTGCCCGTCCCTGTTAAGACGCCGTACCAGGGCAATTCTGCACGGGACGGGGAGACTAGCGTGACGTACTTAGTGCCTTGGGCTAGGCCTCGCCCTCCGTAACGCCTTGCCAAAAGCTAGTGGGTGCTTCAGGGGAGAAGTGTGCCTTGGCCAGGCTGCTTCGAAAGGCAACTGCCTGCTTGGCGTAGGGAGACAGCAAGCAAGGGCTCCCATTCTAAAGCCCACCGAGAGGGTTGCTTCATTGCCGCCCAGGTTCAGCGCTGGCAACCACTGGCCGTACACCTAAAAGACCTGCCGGACCTGTGTTCGGGCGGCCGTTAGCAAGCTCGGACATCTAGCTCTCCCACGAAGGAAGCAGTGTGTCGCCTTTCTCTCCGCCTTACGAGCTGTAATCCGGAGGCCCAAGGTCCCCAGATGTCGTGAGGTCGCCCTTGGACGAGACGTTCGGGATGCAGTCTTCCTCCACGGGAGGGGCCTAGGAGGCAGGGGGCCTAGGAGACCTGGAAAGCTCACTAGCGTGAAGGCCCTGCGTGGACTACGTTTTCACGGGAAATGCTGCACGCCCAAGCTTGTGCATGCAGTCCATGGGCCTTACTATGAGCCTGCCTGGCACAGTCGTGTTCCCTGTAGCACTGGCGCCTTGGCGATGCCTCATGCGAGGACAGGCAAGCACCGTGTTGCTCTCAGGAGAGCGCCCTTTTCCTGACAACGGGGCCACTCCAGCACTGAAGACTGACAGCAGCCCTCTACTTTCCGGCAGCTTTGAGGCTGAGGCTGCCCTGTGTTGCTGAGAATTGCCACTGTTCGCAGAGCTTCCGAATCCGAAACGTCACAACTGCCCTAGTGCGTTTAGTTTCAGGCGAGCGAAAAGAGACCGAAGGAGCACTCTGGCACTTCCCCGGTTTCATCTCCAAGCAGGGAGTTGTGCAGTGTGTGAAGAGTCTACGGGACTTCAGGCTCCAGGAAGGTTACGTGTCCTCGCGCCGTCTCTAAGCGTAGGAGAGTTCAGGGGAAGCTCTACCTCTTCGAGACAGCATGTCATGTCTAGTCTCTGCGTGGCCTAGAGAAAGGGCGGGTAAGTAAAAGGGTACCCGGAACGGACACCAGGAAAAGAGTGTTTTCCTTGCAGCTCACGCTCTGCACTGCCTGCCCCTGGCGTGGCACCGAAGGCCTGCGAGAGCTGTGATCCGGAGGTCTCTTGAATGCTTTGGCCAGCTAGCTAGCTGGAGCAAAAGGAGAAGGTTGCCTTTCACTCTGCTTTCAAAGCGGTGATCCGGAGGCACTCGAGAGCCTAATGCTGCGCAGTCGCCCCGAATGGGGGATCCTGTGCGCAGCGTTCGTCTATGGGACACGGGGAGGAGGCAGTGGCCCGAGGAAAAGCATACTGGAGCTCCTGCCCCACCGGCCCCAGAGTCAGTGCACAGCCCCTGCACTCCTCAATGCGTGGACGGACTATCTGAAGGACACTTGGAACCCTGTGGAGGCCTCTAGCTTTCCCTTTGGCGATGAGGGCTCTGGGATGCCTCCTGCAGGGCACAGGACACGTTCCCTTTCTCTAGGAACCCTCTCTCGTCGCTCCACACAGGCCTTCCAGAAGTGAAGCCAACACAGGCAGCCACACTCTTCCGCAGGAAACTTGGACGCTGCACGTAGCCTGCTCTCCAGTGGGGGAAACAGGGCTTTGCTCACTAGGTCACCAGGATCAGAGTGGCGCCCTGCAGAGTCCATGTAGTTTCTGACAGAGGCAAAGAGTCGCAAGCGGCACCCTGCCCGTCCCTGTTAAGACGCCGTACCAGGGCAATTCTGCACGGGACGGGGAGACTAGCGTGACGTACTTAGTGCCTTGGGCTAGGCCTCGCCCTCCGTAACGCCTTGCCAAAAGCTAGTGGGTGCTTCAGGGGAGAAGCGTGCCTTGGCCAGGCTGCTTCGAAAGGCAACTGCCTGCTTGGCGTAGGGAGACAGCAAGCAAGGGCTCCCATTCTAAAGCCCACCGAGAGGGTTGCTTCATTGCCGCCCAGGTTCAGCGCTGGCAACCACTGGCCGTACACCTAAAAGACCTGCCGGACCTGTGTTCGGGCGGCCGTTAGCAAGCTCGGACATCTAGCTCTCCGACGAAGGAAGCAGTGTGTCGCCTTTCTCTCCGCCTTACGAGCTGTAATCCGGAGGCCCAAGGTCCCCGGATGTCGTGAGGTCGCCCTTGGACGAGACGTTCGGGATGCAGTCTTCCTCCACGGGAGGGGCCTAGGAGGCAGGGGGCCTAGGAGACCTGGAAAGCTCACTAGCGTGAAGGCCCTGCGTGGACTACGTTTTCACGGGAAATGCTGCACGCCCAAGCTTGTGCATGCAGTCCATGGGCCTTACTATGAGCCTGCCTGGCACAGTCGTGTTCCCTGTAGCACTGGCGCCTTGGCGATGCCTCATGCGAGGACAGGCAAGCACCGTGTTGCTCTCAGGAGAGCGCCCTTTTCCTGACAACGGGGCCACTCCAGCACTGAAGACTGACAGCAGCCCTCTACTTTCCGGCAGCTTTGAGGCTGAGGCTGCCCTGTGTTGCTGAGAATTGCCACTGTTCGCAGAGCTTCCGAATCCGAAACGTCACAACTGCCCTAGTGCGTTTAGTTTCAGGCGAGCGAAAAGAGACCGAAGGAGCACTCTGGCACTTCCCCGGTTTCATCTCCAAGCAGGGAGTTGTGCAGTGTGTGAAGAGTCTACGGGACTTCAGGCTCCAGGAAGGTTACGTGTCCTCGCGCCGTCTCTAAGCGTAGGAGAGTTCAGGGGAAGCTCTACCTCTTCGAGACAGCATGTCATGTCTAGTCTCTGCGTGGCCTAGAGAAAGGGCGGGTAAGTAAAAGGGTACCCGGAACGGACACCAGGAAAAGAGTGTTTTCCTTGCAGCTCACGCTCTGCACTGCCTGCCCCTGGCGTGGCACCGAAGGCCTGCGAGAGCTGTGATCCGGAGGTCTCTTGAATGCTTTGGCCAGCTAGCTAGCTGGAGCAAAAGGAGAAGGTTGCCTTTCACTCTGCTTTCAAAGCGGTGATCCGGAGGCACTCGAGAGCCTAATGCTGCGCAGTCGCCCCGAATGGGGGATCCTGTGCGCAGCGTTCGTCTATGGGACACGGGGAGGAGGCAGTGGCCCGAGGAAAAGCATACTGGAGCTCCTGCCCCACCGGCCCCAGAGTCAGTGCACAGCCCCTGCACTCCTCAATGCGTGGACGGACTATCTGAAGGACACTTGGAACCCTGTGGAGGCCTCTAGCTTTCCCTTTGGCGATGAGGGCTCTGGGATGCCTCCTGCAGGGCACAGGACACGTTCCCTTTCTCTAGGAACCCTCTCTCGTCGCTCCACACAGGCCTTCCAGAAGTGAAGCCAACACAGGCAGCCACACTCTTCCGCAGGAAACTTGGACGCTGCACGTAGCCTGCTCTCCAGTGGGGGAAACAGGGCTTTGCTCACTAGGTCACCAGGATCAGAGTGGCGCCCTGCAGAGTCCATGTAGTTTCTGACAGAGGCAAAGAGTCGCAAGCGGCACCCTGCCCGTCCCTGTTAAGACGCCGTACCAGGGCAATTCTGCACGGGACGGGGAGACTAGCGTGACGTACTTAGTGCCTTGGGCTAGGCCTCGCCCTCCGTAACGCCTTGCCAAAAGCTAGTGGGTGCTTCAGGGGAGAAGCGTGCCTTGGCCAGGCTGCTTCGAAAGGCAACTGCCTGCTTGGCGTAGGGAGACAGCAAGCAAGGGCTCCCATTCTAAAGCCCACCGAGAGGGTTGCTTCATTGCCGCCCAGGTTCAGCGCTGGCAACCACTGGCCGTACACCTAAAAGACCTGCCGGACCTGTGTTCGGGCGGCCGTTAGCAAGCTCGGACATCTAGCTCTCCCACGAAGGAAGCAGTGTGTCGCCTTTCTCTCCGCCTTACGAGCTGTAATCCGGAGGCCCAAGGTCCCCAGATGTCGTGAGGTCGCCCTTGGACGAGACGTTCGGGATGCAGTCTTCCTCCACGGGAGGGGCCTAGGAGGCAGGGGGCCTAGGAGACCTGGAAAGCTCACTAGCGTGAAGGCCCTGCGTGGACTACGTTTTCACGGGAAATGCTGCACGCCCAAGCTTGTGCATGCAGTCCATGGGCCTTACTATGAGCCTGCCTGGCACAGTCGTGTTCCCTGTAGCACTGGCGCCTTGGCGATGCCTCATGCGAGGACAGGCAAGCACCGTGTTGCTCTCAGGAGAGCGCCCTTTTCCTGACAACGGGGCCACTCCAGCACTGAAGACTGACAGCAGCCCTCTACTTTCCGGCAGCTTTGAGGCTGAGGCTGCCCTGTGTTGCTGAGAATTGCCACTGTTCGCAGAGCTTCCGAATCCGAAACGTCACAACTGCCCTAGTGCGTTTAGTTTCAGGCGAGCGAAAAGAGACCGAAGGAGCACTCTGGCACTTCCCCGGTTTCATCTCCAAGCAGGGAGTTGTGCAGTGTGTGAAGAGTCTACGGGACTTCAGGCTCCAGGAAGGTTACGTGTCCTCGCGCCGTCTCTAAGCGTAGGAGAGTTCAGGGGAAGCTCTACCTCTTCGAGACAGCATGTCATGTCTAGTCTCTGCGTGGCCTAGAGAAAGGGCGGGTAAGTAAAAGGGTACCCGGAACGGACACCAGGAAAAGAGTGTTTTCCTTGCAGCTCACGCTCTGCACTGCCTGCCCCTGGCGTGGCACCGAAGGCCTGCGAGAGCTGTGATCCGGAGGTCTCTTGAATGCTTTGGCCAGCTAGCTAGCTGGAGCAAAAGGAGAAGGTTCCCTTTCACTCTGCTTTCAAAGCGGTGATCCGGAGGCACTCGAGAGCCTAATGCTGCGCAGTCGCCCCGAATGGGGGATCCTGTGCGCAGCGTTCGTCTATGGGACACGGGGAGGAGGCAGTGGCCCGAGGAGAAGCATACTGGAGCTCCTGCCCCACCGGCCCCAGAGTCAGTGCACAGCCCCTGCACTCCTCAATGCGTGGACGGACTATCTGAAGGACACTTGGAACCCTGTGGAGGCCTCTAGCTTTCCCTTTGGCGATGAGGGCTCTGGGATGCCTCCTGCAGGGCACAGGACACGTTCCCTTTCTCTAGGAACCCTCTCTCGTCGCTCCACACAGGCCTTCCAGAAGTGAAGCCAACACAGGCAGCCACACTCTTCCGCAGGAAACTTGGACGCTGCACGTAGCCTGCTCTCCAGTGGGGGAAACAGGGCTTTGCTCACTAGGTCACCAGTATCAGAGTGGCGCCCTGCAGAGTCCATGTAGTTTCTGACAGAGGCAAAGAGTCGCAAGCGGCACCCTGCCCGTCCCTGTTAAGACGCCGTACCAGGGCAATTCTGCACGGGACGGGGAGACTAGCGTGACGTACTTAGTGCCTTGGGCTAGGCCTCGCCCTCCGTAACGCCTTGCCAAAAGCTAGTGGGTGCTTCAGGGGAGAAGCGTGCCTTGGCCAGGCTGCTTCGAAAGGCAACTGCCTGCTTGGCGTAGGGAGACAGCAAGCAAGGGCTCCCATTCTAAAGCCCACCGAGAGGGTTGCTTCATTGCCGCCCAGGTTCAGCGCTGGCAACCACTGGCCGTACACCTAAAAGACCTGCCGGACCTGTGTTCGGGCGGCCGTTAGCAAGCTCGGACATCTAGCTCTCCGACGAAGGAAGCAGTGTGCCGCCTTTCTCTACGCCTTACGAGCTGTAATCCGGAGGCCCAAGGTCCCCGGATGTCGTGAGGTCGCCCTTGGAGGAGACGTTCGGGATGCAGTCTTCCTCCACGGGAGGGGCCTAGGAGGCAGGGGGCCTAGGAGACCTGGAAAGCTCACTAGCGTGAAGGCCCTGCGTGGACTACGTTTTCACGGGAAATGCTGCACGCCCAAGCTTGTGCATGCAGTCCATGGGCCTTACTATGAGCCTGCCTGGCACAGTCGTGTTCCCTGTAGCACTGGCGCCTTGGCGATGCCTCATGCGAGGACAGGCAAGCACCGTGTTGCTCTCAGGAGAGCGCCCTTTTCCTGACAACGGGGCCACTCCAGCACTGAAGACTGACAGCAGCCCTCTACTTTCCGGCAGCTTTGAGGCTGAGGCTGCCCTGTGTTGCTGAGAATTGCCACTGTTCGCAGGGCTTCCGAATCCGAAACGTCACAACTGCCCTAGTGCGTTTAGTTTCAGGCGAGCGAAAAGAGACCGAAGGAGCACTCTGGCACTTCCCCGGTTTCATCTCCAAGCAGGGAGTTGTGCAGTGTGTGAAGAGTCTACGGGACTTCAGGCTCCAGGAAGGTTACGTGTCCTCGCGCCGTCTCTAAGCGTAGGAGAGTTCAGGGGAAGCTCTACCTCTTCGAGACAGCATGTCATGTCTAGTCTCTGCGTGGCCTAGAGAAAGGGCGGGTAAGTAAAAGGGTACCCGGAACGGACACCAGGAAAAGAGTGTTTTCCTTGCAGCTCACGCTCTGCACTGCCTGCCCCTGGCATGGCACCGAAGGCCTGCGAGAGCTGTGATCCGGAGGTCTCTTGAATGCTTTGGCCAGCTAGCTAGCTGGAGCAAAAGGAGAAGGTTGCCTTTCACTCTGCTTTCAAAGCGGTGATCCGGAGGCACTCGAGAGCCTAATGCTGCGCAGTCGCCCCGAATGGGGGATCCTGTGCGCAGCGTTCGTCTATGGGACACGGGGAGGAGGCAGTGGCCCGAGGAGAAGCATACTGGAGCTCCTGCCCCACCGGCCCCAGAGTCAGTGCACAGCCCCTGCACTCCTCAATGCGTGGACGGACTATCTGAAGGACACTTGGAACCCTGTGGAGGCCTCTAGCTTTCCCTTTGGCGATGAGGGCTCTGGGATGCCTCCTGCAGGGCACAGGACACGTTCCCTTTCTCTAGGAACCCTCTCTCGTCGCTCCACACAGGCCTTCCAGAAGTGAAGCCAACACAGGCAGCCACACTCTTCCGCAGGAAACTTGGACGCTGCACGTAGCCTGCTCTCCAGTGGGGGAAACAGGGCTTTGCTCACTAGGTCACCAGTATCAGAGTGGCGCCCTGCAGAGTCCATGTAGTTTCTGACAGAGGCAAAGAGTCGCAAGCGGCACCCTGCCCGTCCCTGTTAAGACGCCGTACCAGGGCAATTCTGCACGGGACGGGGAGACTAGCGTGACGTACTTAGTGCCTTGGGCTAGGCCTCGCCCTCCGTAACGCCTTGCCAAAAGCTAGTGGGTGCTTCAGGGGAGAAGCGTGCCTTGGCCAGGCTGCTTCGAAAGGCAACTGCCTGCCTGGCGTAGGGAGACAGCAAGCAAGGGCTCCCATTCTAAAGCCCACCGAGAGGGTTGCTTCATTGCCGCCCAGGTTCAGCGCTGGCAACCACTGGCCGTACACCTAAAAGACCTGCCGGACCTGTGTTCGGGCGGCCGTTAGCAAGCTCGGACATCTAGCTCTCCCACGAAGGAAGCAGTGTGTCGCCTTTCTCTCCGCCTTACGAGCTGTAATCCGGAGGCCCAAGGTCCCCGGATGTCGTGAGGTCGCCCTTGGAGGAGACGTTCGGGATGCAGTCTTCCTCCACGGGAGGGGCCTAGGAGGCAGGGGGCCTAGGAGACCTGGAAAGCTCACTAGCGTGAAGGCCCTGCGTGGACTACGTTTTCACGGGAAATGCTGCACGCCCAAGCTTGTGCATGCAGTCCATGGGCCTTACTATGAGCCTGCCTGGCACAGTCGTGTTCCCTGTAGCACTGGCGCCTTGGCGATGCCTCATGCGAGGACAGGCAAGCACCGTGTTGCTCTCAGGAGAGCGCCCTTTTCCTGACAACGGGGCCACTCCAGCACTGAAGACTGACAGCAGCCCTCTACTTTCCGGCAGCTTTGAGGCTGAGGCTGCCCTGTGTTGCTGAGAATTGCCACTGTTCGCAGAGCTTCCGAATCCGAAACGTCACAACTGCCCTAGTGCGTTTAGTTTCAGGCGAGCGAAAAGAGACCGAAGGAGCACTCTGGCACTTCCCCGGTTTCATCTCCAAGCAGGGAGTTGTGCAGTGTGTGAAGAGTCTACGGGACTTCAGGCTCCAGGAAGGTTACGTGTCCTCGCGCCGTCTCTAAGCGTAGGAGAGTTCAGGGGAAGCTCTACCTCTTCGAGACAGCATGTCATGTCTAGTCTCTGCGTGGCCTAGAGAAAGGGCGGGTAAGTAAAAGGGTACCCGGAACGGACACCAGGAAAAGAGTGTTTTCCTTGCAGCTCACGCTCTGCACTGCCTGCCCCTGGCATGGCACCGAAGGCCTGCGAGAGCTGTGATCCGGAGGTCTCTTGAATGCTTTGGCCAGCTAGCTAGCTGGAGCAAAAGGAGAAGGTTGCCTTTCACTCTGCTTTCAAAGCGGTGATCCGGAGGCACTCGAGAGCCTAATGCTGCGCAGTCGCCCCGAATGGGGGATCCTGTGCGCAGCGTTCGTCTATGGGACACGGGGAGGAGGCAGTGGCCCGAGGAAAAGCATACTGGAGCTCCTGCCCCACCGGCCCCAGAGTCAGTGCACAGCCCCTGCACTCCTCAATGCGTGGACGGACTATCTGAAGGACACTTGGAACCCTGTGGAGGCCTCTAGCTTTCCCTTTGGCGATGAGGGCTCTGGGATGCCTCCTGCAGGGCACAGGACACGTTCCCTTTCTCTAGGAACCCTCTCTCGTCGCTCCACACAGGCCTTCCAGAAGTGAAGCCAACACAGGCAGCCACACTCTTCCGCAGGAAACTTGGACGCTGCACGTAGCCTGCTCTCCAGTGGGGGAAACAGGGCTTTGCTCACTAGGTCACCAGTATCAGAGTGGCGCCCTGCAGAGTCCATGTAGTTTCTGACAGAGGCAAAGAGTCGCAAGCGGCACCCTGCCCGTCCCTGTTAAGACGCCGTACCAGGGCAATTCTGCACGGGACGGGGAGACTAGCGTGACGTACTTAGTGCCTTGGGCTAGGCCTCGCCCTCCGTAACGCCTTGCCAAAAGCTAGTGGGTGCTTCAGGGGAGAAGTGTGCCTTGGCCAGGCTGCTTCGAAAGGCAACTGCCTGCTTGGCGTAGGGAGACAGCAAGCAAGGGCTCCCATTCTAAAGCCCACCGAGAGGGTTGCTTCATTGCCGCCCAGGTTCAGCGCTGGCAACCACTGGCCGTACACCTAAAAGACCTGCCGGACCTGTGTTCGGGCGGCCGTTAGCAAGCTCGGACATCTAGCTCTCCCACGAAGGAAGCAGTGTGTCGCCTTTCTCTCCGCCTTACGAGCTGTAATCCGGAGGCCCAAGGTCCCCGGATGTCGTGAGGTCGCCCTTGGAGGAGACGTTCGGGATGCAGTCTTCCTCCACGGGAGGGGCCTAGGAGGCAGGGGGCCTAGGAGACCTGGAAAGCTCACTAGCGTGAAGGCCCTGCGTGGACTACGTTTTCACGGGAAATGCTGCACGCCCAAGCTTGTGCATGCAGTCCATGGGCCTTACTATGAGCCTGCCTGGCACAGTCGTGTTCCCTGTAGCACTGGCGCCTTGGCGATGCCTCATGCGAGGACAGGCAAGCACCGTGTTGCTCTCAGGAGAGCGCCCTTTTCCTGACAACGGGGCCACTCCAGCACTGAAGACTGACAGCAGCCCTCTACTTTCCGGCAGCTTTGAGGCTGAGGCTGCCCTGTGTTGCTGAGAATTGCCACTGTTCGCAGAGCTTCCGAATCCGAAACGTCACAACTGCCCTAGTGCGTTTAGTTTCAGGCGAGCGAAAAGAGACCGAAGGAGCACTCTGGCACTTCCCCGGTTTCATCTCCAAGCAGGGAGTTGTGCAGTGTGTGAAGAGTCTACGGGACTTCAGGCTCCAGGAAGGTTACGTGTCCTCGCGCCGTCTCTAAGCGTAGGAGAGTTCAGGGGAAGCTCTACCTCTTCGAGACAGCATGTCATGTCTAGTCTCTGCGTGGCCTAGAGAAAGGGCGGGTAAGTAAAAGGGTACCCGGAACGGACACCAGGAAAAGAGTGTTTTCCTTGCAGCTCACGCTCTGCACTGCCTGCCCCTGGCATGGAACCGAAGGCCTGCGAGAGCTGTGATCCGGAGGTCTCTTGAATGCTTTGGCCAGCTAGCTAGCTGGAGCAAAAGGAGAAGGTTGCCTTTCACTCTGCTTTCAAAGCGGTGATCCGGAGGCACTCGAGAACCTAATGCTGCGCAGTCGCCCCGAATGGGGGATCCTGTGCGCAGCGTTCGTCTATGGGACACGGGGAGGAGGCAGTGGCCCGAGGAAAAGCATACTGGAGCTCCTGCCCCACCGGCCCCAGAGTCAGTGCACAGCCCCTGCACTCCTCAATGCGTGGACGGACTATCTGAAGGACACTTGGAACCCTGTGGAGGCCTCTAGCTTTCCCTTTGGCGATGAGGGCTCTGGGATGCCTCCTGCAGGGCACAGGACACGTTCCCTTTCTCTAGGAACCCTCTCTCGTCGCTCCACACAGGCCTTCCAGAAGTGAAGCCAACACAGGCAGCCACACTCTTCCGCAGGAAACTTGGACGCTGCACGTAGCCTGCTCTCCAGTGGGGGAAACAGGGCTTTGCTCACTAGGTCACCAGTATCAGAGTGGCGCCCTGCAGAGTCCATGTAGTTTCTGACAGAGGCAAAGAGTCGCAAGCGGCACCCTGCCCGTCCCTGTTAAGACGCCGTACCAGGGCAGTTCTGCACGGGACGGGGAGACTAGCGTGACGTACTTAGTGCCTTGGGCGAGGCCTCGCCCTCCGTAACGCCTTGCCAAAAGCTAGTGGGTGCTTCAGGGGAGAAGCGTGCCTTGGCCAGGCTGCTTCGAAAGGCAACTGCCTGCCTGGCGTAGGGAGACAGCAAGCAAGGGCTCCCATTCTAAAGCCCACCGAGAGGGTTGCTTCATTGCCGCCCAGGTTCAGCGCTGGCAACCACTGGCCGTACACCTAAAAGACCTGCCGGACCTGTGCTCGGGCGGCCGTTAGCAAGCTCGGACATCTAGCTCTCCGACGAAGGAAGCAGTGAGTCGCCTTTCTCTCCGCCTTACGAGCTGTAATCCGGAGGCCCAAGGTCCCCGGATGTCGTGAGGTCGCCCTTGGAGGAGACGTTCGGGATGCAGTCTTCCTCCACGGGAGGGGCCTAGGAGGCAGGGGGCCTAGGAGACCTGGAAAGCTCACTAGCGTGAAGGCCCTGCGTGGACTACGTTTTCACGGGAAATGCTGCACGCCCAAGCTTGTGCATGCAGTCCATGGGCCTTACTATGAGCCTGCCTGGCACAGTCGTGTTCCCTGTAGCACTGGCGCCTTGGCGATGCCTCGTGCGAGGACAGGCAAGCACCGTGTTGCTCTCAGGAGAGCGCCCTTTTCCTGACAACGGGGCCACTCCAGCACTGAAGACTGACAGCAGCCCTCTACTTTCCGGCAGCTTTGAGGCTGAGGCTGCCCTGTGTTGCTGAGAATTGCCACTGTTCGCAGAGCTTCCGAATCCGAAACGTCACAACTGCCCTAGTGCGTTTAGTTTCAGGCGAGCGAAAAGAGACCGAAGGAGCACTCTGGCACTTCCCCGGTTTCATCTCCAAGCAGGGAGTTGTGCAGTGTGTGAAGAGTCTACGGGACTTCAGGCTCCAGGAAGGTTACGTGTCCTCGCGCCGTCTCTAAGCGTAGGAGAGTTCAGGGGAAGCTCTACCTCTTCGAGACAGCATGTCATGTCTAGTCTCTGCGTGGCCTAGAGAAAGGGCGGGTAAGTAAAAGGGTACCCGGAACGGACACCAGGAAAAGAGTGTTTTCCTTGCAGCTCACGCTCTGCACTGCCTGCCCCTGGCGTGGCACCGAAGGCCTGCGAGAGCTGTGTTCCGGAGGTCTCTTGAATGCTTTGGCCAGCTAGCTAGCTGGAGCAAAAGGAGAAGGTTGCCTTTCACTCTGCTTTCAAAGCGGTGATCCGGAGGCACTCGAGAGCCTAATGCTGCGCAGTCGCCCCGAATGGGGGATCCTGTGCGCAGCGTTCGTCTATGGGACACGGGGAGGAGGCAGTGGCCCGAGGAAAAGCGTACTGGAGCTCCTGCCCCACCGGCCCCAGAGTCAGTGCACAGCCCCTGCACTCCTCAATGCGTGGACGGACTATCTGAAGGACACTTGGAACCCTGTGGAGGCCTCTAGCTTTCCCTTTGGCGATGAGGGCTCTGGGATGCCTCCTGCAGGGCACAGGACACGTTCCCTTTCTCTAGGAACCCTCTCTCGTCGCTCCACACAGGCCTTCCAGAAGTGAAGCCAACACAGGCAGCCACACTCTTCCGCAGGAAACTTGGACGCTGCACGTAGCCTGCTCTCCAGTGGGGGAAACAGGGCTTTGCTCACTAGGTCACCAGTATCAGAGTGGCGCCCTGCAGAGTCCATGTAGTTTCTGACAGAGGCAAAGAGTCGCAAGCGGCACCCTGCCCGTCCCTGTTAAGACGCCGTACCAGGGCAGTTCTGCACGGGACGGGGAGACTAGCGTGACGTACTTAGTGCCTTGGGCGAGGCCTCGCCCTCCGTAACGCCTTGCCAAAAGCTAGTGGGTGCTTCAGGGGAGAAGCGTGCCTTGGCCAGGCTGCTTCGAAAGGCAACTGCCTGCCTGGCGTAGGGAGACAGCAAGCAAGGGCTCCCATTCTAAAGCCCACCGAGAGGGTTGCTTCATTGCCGCCCAGGTTCAGCGCTGGCAACCACTGGCCGTACACCTAAAAGACCTGCCGGACCTGTGCTCGGGCGGCCGTTAGCAAGCTCGGACATCTAGCTCTCCGACGAAGGAAGCAGTGAGTCGCCTTTCTCTCCGCCTTACGAGCTGTAATCCGGAGGCCCAAGGTCCCCGGATGTCGTGAGGTCGCCCTTGGAGGAGACGTTCGGGATGCAGTCTTCCTCCACGGGAGGGGCCTAGGAGGCAGGGGGCCTAGGAGACCTGGAAAGCTCACTAGCGTGAAGGCCCTGCGTGGACTACGTTTTCACGGGAAATGCTGCACGCCCAAGCTTGTGCATGCAGTCCATGGGCCTTACTATGAGCCTGCCTGGCACAGTCGTGTTCCCTGTAGCACTGGCGCCTTGGCCATGCCTCATGCGAGGACAGGCAAGCACCGTGTTGCTCTCAGGAGAGCGCCCTTTTCCTGACAACGGGGCCACTCCAGCACTGAAGACTGACAGCAGCCCTCTACTTTCCGGCAGCTTTGAGGCTGAGGCTGCCCTGTGTTGCTGAGAATTGCCACTGTTCGCAGAGCTTCCGAATCCGAAACGTCACAACTGCCCTAGTGCGTTTAGTTTCAGGCGAGCGAAAAGAGACCGAAGGAGCACTCTGGCACTTCCCCGGTTTCATCTCCAAGCAGGGAGTTGTGCAGTGTGTGAAGAGTCTACGGGACTTCAGGCTCCAGGAAGGTTACGTGTCCTCGCGCCGTCTCTAAGCGTAGGAGAGTTCAGGGGAAGCTCTACCTCTTCGAGACAGCATGTCATGTCTAGTCTCTGCGTGGCCTAGAGAAAGGGCGGGTAAGTAAAAGGGTACCCGGAACGGACACCAGGAAAAGAGTGTTTTCCTTGCAGCTCACGCTCTGCACTGCCTGCCCCTGGCGTGGCACCGAAGGCCTGCGAGAGCTGTGTTCCGGAGGTCTCTTGAATGCTTTGGCCAGCTAGCTAGCTGGAGCAAAAGGAGAAGGTTGCCTTTCACTCTGCTTTCAAAGCGGTGATCCGGAGGCACTCGAGAGCCTAATGCTGCGCAGTCGCCCCGAATGGGGGATCCTGTGCGCAGCGTTCGTCTATGGGACACGGGGAGGAGGCAGTGGCCCGAGGAAAAGCGTACTGGAGCTCCTGCCCCACCGGCCCCAGAGTCAGTGCACAGCCCCTGCACTCCTCAATGCGTGGACGGACTATCTGAAGGACACTTGGAACCCTGTGGAGGCCTCTAGCTTTCCCTTTGGCGATGAGGGCTCTGGGATGCCTCCTGCAGGGCACAGGACACGTTCCCTTTCTCTAGGAACCCTCTCTCGTCGCTCCACACAGGCCTTCCAGAAGTGAAGCCAACACAGGCAGCCACACTCTTCCGCAGGAAACTTGGACGCTGCACGTAGCCTGCTCTCCAGTGGGGGAAACAGGGCTTTGCTCACTAGGTCACCAGTATCAGAGTGGCGCCCTGCAGAGTCCATGTAGTTTCTGACAGAGGCAAAGAGTCGCAAGCGGCACCCTGCCCGTCCCTGTTAAGACGCCGTACCAGGGCAGTTCTGCACGGGACGGGGAGACTAGCGTGACGTACTTAGTGCCTTGGGCGAGGCCTCGCCCTCCGTAACGCCTTGCCAAAAGCTAGTGGGTGCTTCAGGGGAGAAGCGTGCCTTGGCCAGGCTGCTTCGAAAGGCAACTGCCTGCCTGGCGTAGGGAGACAGCAAGCAAGGGCTCCCATTCTAAAGCCCACCGAGAGGGTTGCTTCATTGCCGCCCAGGTTCAGCGCTGGCAACCACTGGCCGTACACCTAAAAGACCTGCCGGACCTGTGTTCGGGCGGCCGTTAGCAAGCTCGGACATCTAGCTCTCCGACGAAGGAAGCAGTGAGTCGCCTTTCTCTCCGCCTTACGAGCTGTAATCCGGAGGCCCAAGGTCCCCGGATGTCGTGAGGTCGCCCTTGGAGGAGACGTTCGGGATGCAGTCTTCCTCCACGGGAGGGGCCTAGGAGGCAGGGGGCCTAGGAGACCTGGAAAGCTCACTAGCGTGAAGGCCCTGCGTGGACTACGTTTTCACGGGAAATGCTGCACGCCCAAGCTTGTGCATGCAGTCCATGGGCCTTACTATGAGCCTGCCTGGCACAGTCGTGTTCCCTGTAGCACTGGCGCCTTGGCGATGCCTCATGCGAGGACAGGCAAGCACCGTGTTGCTCTCAGGAGAGCGCCCTTTTCCTGACAACGGGGCCACTCCAGCACTGAAGACTGACAGCAGCCCTCTACTTTCCGGCAGCTTTGAGGCTGAGGCTGCCCTGTGTTGCTGAGAATTGCCACTGTTCGCAGAGCTTCCGAATCCGAAACGTCACAACTTCCCTAGGGCGTTTAGTTTCAGGCGAGCGAAAAGAGACCGAAGGAGCACTCTGGCACTTCCCCGGTTTCATCTCCAAGCAGGGAGTTGTGCAGTGTGTGAAGAGTCTACGGGACTTCAGGCTCCAGGAAGGTTACGTGTCCTCGCGCCGTCTCTAAGCGTAGGAGAGTTCAGGGGAAGCTCTACCTCTTCGAGACAGCATGTCATGTCTAGTCTCTGCGTGGCCTAGAGAAAGGGCGGGTAAGTAAAAGGGTACCCGGAACGGACACCAGGAAAAGAGTGTTTTCCTTGCAGCTCACGCTCTGCACTGCCTGCCCCTGGCGTGGCACCGAAGGCCTGCGAGAGCTGTGTTCCGGAGGTCTCTTGAATGCTTTGGCCAGCTAGCTAGCTGGAGCAAAAGGAGAAGGTTCCCTTTCACTCTGCTTTCAAAGCGGTGATCCGGAGGCACTCGAGAGCCTAATGCTGCGCAGTCGCCCCGAATGGGGGATCCTGTGCGCAGCGTTCGTCTATGGGACACGGGGAGGAGGCAGTGGCCCGAGGAAAAGCGTACTGGAGCTCCTGCCCCACCGGCCCCAGAGTCAGTGCACAGCCCCTGCACTCCTCAATGCGTGGACGGACTATCTGAAGGACACTTGGAACCCTGTGGAGGCCTCTAGCTTTCCCTTTGGCGATGAGGGCTCTGGGATGCCTCCTGCAGGGCACAGGACACGTTCCCTTTCTCTAGGAACCCTCTCTCGTCGCTCCACACAGGCCTTCCAGAAGTGAAGCCAACACAGGCAGCCACACTCTTCCGCAGGAAACTTGGACGCTGCACGTAGCCTGCTCTCCAGTGGGGGAAACAGGGCTTTGCTCACTAGGTCACCAGTATCAGAGTGGCGCCCTGCAGAGTCCATGTAGTTTCTGACAGAGGCAAAGAGTCGCAAGCGGCACCCTGCCCGTCCCTGTTAAGACGCCGTACCAGGGCAGTTCTGCACGGGACGGGGAGACTAGCGTGACGTACTTAGTGCCTTGGGCGAGGCCTCGCCCTCCGTAACGCCTTGCCAAAAGCTAGTGGGTGCTTCAGGGGAGAAGCGTGCCTTGGCCAGGCTGCTTCGAAAGGCAACTGCCTGCCTGGCGTAGGGAGACAGCAAGCAAGGGCTCCCATTCTAAAGCCCACCGAGAGGGTTGCTTCATTGCCGCCCAGGTTCAGCGCTGGCAACCACTGGCCGTACACCTAAAAGACCTGCCGGACCTGTGTTCGGGCGGCCGTTAGCAAGCTCGGACATCTAGCTCTCCGACGAAGGAAGCAGTGAGTCGCCTTTCTCTCCGCCTTACGAGCTGTAATCCGGAGGCCCAAGGTCCCCGGATGTCGTGAGGTCGCCCTTGGAGGAGACGTTCGGGATGCAGTCTTCCTCCACGGGAGGGGCCTAGGAGGCAGGGGGCCTAGGAGACCTGGAAAGCTCACTAGCGTGAAGGCCCTGCGTGGACTACGTTTTCACGGGAAATGCTGCACGCCCAAGCTTGTGCATGCAGTCCATGGGCCTTACTATGAGCCTGCCTGGCACAGTCGTGTTCCCTGTAGCACTGGCGCCTTGGCGATGCCTCATGCGAGGACAGGCAAGCACCGTGTTGCTCTCAGGAGAGCGCCCTTTTCCTGACAACGGGGCCACTCCAGCACTGAAGACTGACAGCAGCCCTCTACTTTCCGGCAGCTTTGAGGCTGAGGCTGCCCTGTGTTGCTGAGAATTGCCACTGTTCGCAGAGCTTCCGAATCCGAAACGTCACAACTTCCCTAGGGCGTTTAGTTTCAGGCGAGCGAAAAGAGACCGAAGGAGCACTCTGGCACTTCCCCGGTTTCATCTCCAAGCAGGGAGTTGTGCAGTGTGTGAAGAGTCTACGGGACTTCAGGCTCCAGGAAGGTTACGTGTCCTCGCGCCGTCTCTAAGCGTAGGAGAGTTCAGGGGAAGCTCTACCTCTTCGAGACAGCATGTCATGTCTAGTCTCTGCGTGGCCTAGAGAAAGGGCGGGTAAGTAAAAGGGTACCCGGAACGGACACCAGGAAAAGAGTGTTTTCCTTGCAGCTCACGCTCTGCACTGCCTGCCCCTGGCGTGGCACCGAAGGCCTGCGAGAGCTGTGTTCCGGAGGTCTCTTGAATGCTTTGGCCAGCTAGCTAGCTGGAGCAAAAGGAGAAGGTTCCCTTTCACTCTGCTTTCAAAGCGGTGATCCGGAGGCACTCGAGAGCCTAATGCTGCGCAGTCGCCCCGAATGGGGGATCCTGTGCGCAGCGTTCGTCTATGGGACACGGGGAGGAGGCAGTGGCCCGAGGAAAAGCGTACTGGAGCTCCTGCCCCACCGGCCCCAGAGTCAGTGCACAGCCCCTGCACTCCTCAATGCGTGGACGGACTATCTGAAGGACACTTGGAACCCTGTGGAGGCCTCTAGCTTTCCCTTTGGCGATGAGGGCTCTGGGATGCCTCCTGCAGGGCACAGGACACGTTCCCTTTCTCTAGGAACCCTCTCTCGTCGCTCCACACAGGCCTTCCAGAAGTGAAGCCAACACAGGCAGCCACACTCTTCCGCAGGAAACTTGGACGCTGCACGTAGCCTGCTCTCCAGTGGGGGAAACAGGGCTTTGCTCACTAGGTCACCAGTATCAGAGTGGCGCCCTGCAGAGTCCATGTAGTTTCTGACAGAGGCAAAGAGTCGCAAGCGGCACCCTGCCCGTCCCTGTTAAGACGCCGTACCAGGGCAGTTCTGCACGGGACGGGGAGACTAGCGTGACGTACTTAGTGCCTTGGGCGAGGCCTCGCCCTCCGTAACGCCTTGCCAAAAGCTAGTGGGTGCTTCAGGGGAGAAGCGTGCCTTGGCCAGGCTGCTTCGAAAGGCAACTGCCTGCCTGGCGTAGGGAGACAGCAAGCAAGGGCTCCCATTCTAAAGCCCACCGAGAGGGTTGCTTCATTGCCGCCCAGGTTCAGCGCTGGCAACCACTGGCCGTACACCTAAAAGACCTGCCGGACCTGTGTTCGGGCGGCCGTTAGCAAGCTCGGACATCTAGCTCTCCGACGAAGGAAGCAGTGAGTCGCCTTTCTCTCCGCCTTACGAGCTGTAATCCGGAGGCCCAAGGTCCCCGGATGTCGTGAGGTCGCCCTTGGAGGAGACGTTCGGGATGCAGTCTTCCTCCACGGGAGGGGCCTAGGAGGCAGGGGGCCTAGGAGACCTGGAAAGCTCACTAGCGTGAAGGCCCTGCGTGGACTACGTTTTCACGGGAAATGCTGCACGCCCAAGCTTGTGCATGCAGTCCATGGGCCTTACTATGAGCCTGCCTGGCACAGTCGTGTTCCCTGTAGCACTGGCGCCTTGGCGATGCCTCATGCGAGGACAGGCAAGCACCGTGTTGCTCTCAGGAGAGCGCCCTTTTCCTGACAACGGGGCCACTCCAGCACTGAAGACTGACAGCAGCCCTCTACTTTCCGGCAGCTTTGAGGCTGAGGCTGCCCTGTGTTGCTGAGAATTGCCACTGTTCGCAGAGCTTCCGAATCCGAAACGTCACAACTGCCCTAGTGCGTTTAGTTTCAGGCGAGCGAAAAGAGACCGAAGGAGCACTCTGGCACTTCCCCGGTTTCATCTCCAAGCAGGGAGTTGTGCAGTGTGTGAAGAGTCTACGGGACTTCAGGCTCCAGGAAGGTTACGTGTCCTCGCGCCGTCTCTAAGCGTAGGAGAGTTCAGGGGAAGCTCTACCTCTTCGAGACAGCATGTCATGTCTAGTCTCTGCGTGGCCTAGAGAAAGGGCGGGTAAGTAAAAGGGTACCCGGAACGGACACCAGGAAAAGAGTGTTTTCCTTGCAGCTCACGCTCTGCACTGCCTGCCCCTGGCGTGGCACCGAAGGCCTGCGAGAGCTGTGTTCCGGAGGTCTCTTGAATGCTTTGGCCAGCTAGCTAGCTGGAGCAAAAGGAGAAGGTTGCCTTTCACTCTGCTTTCAAAGCGGTGATCCGGAGGCACTCGAGAGCCTAATGCTGCGCAGTCGCCCCGAATGGGGGATCCTGTGCGCAGCGTTCGTCTATGGGACACGGGGAGGAGGCAGTGGCCCGAGGAAAAGCGTACTGGAGCTCCTGCCCCACCGGCCCCAGAGTCAGTGCACAGCCCCTGCACTCCTCAATGCGTGGACGGACTATCTGAAGGACACTTGGAACCCTGTGGAGGCCTCTAGCTTTCCCTTTGGCGATGAGGGCTCTGGGATGCCTCCTGCAGGGCACAGGACACGTTCCCTTTCTCTAGGAACCCTCTCTCGTCGCTCCACACAGGCCTTCCAGAAGTGAAGCCAACACAGGCAGCCACACTCTTCCGCAGGAAACTTGGACGCTGCACGTAGCCTGCTCTCCAGTGGGGGAAACAGGGCTTTGCTCACTAGGTCACCAGTATCAGAGTGGCGCCCTGCAGAGTCCATGTAGTTTCTGACAGAGGCAAAGAGTCGCAAGCGGCACCCTGCCCGTCCCTGTTAAGACGCCGTACCAGGGCAATTCTGCACGGGACGGGGAGACTAGCGTGACGTACTTAGTGCCTTGGGAGAGGCCTCGCCCTCCGTAACGCCTTGCCAAAAGCTAGTGGGTGCTTCAGGGGAGAAGCGTGCCTTGGCCAGGCTGCTTCGAAAGGCAACTGCCTGCCTGGCGTAGGGAGACAGCAAGCAAGGGCTCCCATTCTAAAGCCCACCGAGAGGGTTGCTTCATTGCCGCCCAGGTTCAGCGCTGGCAACCACTGGCCGTACACCTAAAAGACCTGCCGGACCTGTGTTCGGGCGGCCGTTAGCAAGCTCGGACATCTAGCTCTCCGACGAAGGAAGCAGTGAGTCGCCTTTCTCTCCGCCTTACGAGCTGTAATCCGGAGGCCCAAGGTCCCCGGATGTCGTGAGGTCGCCCTTGGAGGAGACGTTCGGGATGCAGTCTTCCTCCACGGGAGGGGCCTAGGAGGCAGGGGGCCTAGGAGACCTGGAAAGCTCACTAGCGTGAAGGCCCTGCGTGGACTACGTTTTCACGGGAAATGCTGCACGCCCAAGCTTGTGCATGCAGTCCATGGGCCTTACTATGAGCCTGCCTGGCACAGTCGTGTTCCCTGTAGCACTGGCGCCTTGGCGATGCCTCATGCGAGGACAGGCAAGCACCGTGTTGCTCTCAGGAGAGCGCCCTTTTCCTGACAACGGGGCCACTCCAGCACTGAAGACTGACAGCAGCCCTCTACTTTCCGGCAGCTTTGAGGCTGAGGCTGCCCTGTGTTGCTGAGAATTGCCACTGTTCGCAGAGCTTCCGAATCCGAAACGTCACAACTGCCCTAGTGCGTTTAGTTTCAGGCGAGCGAAAAGAGACCGAAGGAGCACTCTGGCACTTCCCCGGTTTCATCTCCAAGCAGGGAGTTGTGCAGTGTGTGAAGAGTCTACGGGACTTCAGGCTCCAGGAAGGTTACGTGTCCTCGCGCTGTCTCTAAGCGTAGGAGAGTTCAGGGGAAGCTCTACCTCTTCGAGACAGCATGTCATGTCTAGTCTCTGCGTGGCCTAGAGAAAGGGCGGGTAAGTAAAAGGGTACCCGGAACGGACACCAGGAAAAGAGTGTTTTCCTTGCAGCTCACGCTCTGCACTGCCTGCCCCTGGCGTGGCACCGAAGGCCTGCGAGAGCTGTGTTCCGGAGGTCTCTTGAATGCTTTGGCCAGCTAGCTAGCTGGAGCAAAAGGAGAAGGTTCCCTTTCACTCTGCTTTCAAAGCGGTGATCCGGAGGCACTCGAGAGCCTAATGCTGCGCAGTCGCCCCGAATGGGGGATCCTGTGCGCAGCGTTCGTCTATGGGACACGGGGAGGAGGCAGTGGCCCGAGGAAAAGCGTACTGGAGCTCCTGCCCCACCGGCCCCAGAGTCAGTGCACAGCCCCTGCACTCCTCAATGCGTGGACGGACTATCTGAAGGACACTTGGAACCCTGTGGAGGCCTCTAGCTTTCCCTTTGGCGATGAGGGCTCTGGGATGCCTCCTGCAGGGCACAGGACACGTTCCCTTTCTCTAGGAACCCTCTCTCGTCGCTCCACACAGGCCTTCCAGAAGTGAAGCCAACACAGGCAGCCACACTCTTCCGCAGGAAACTTGGACGCTGCACGTAGCCTGCTCTCCAGTGGGGGAAACAGGGCTTTGCTCACTAGGTCACCAGTATCAGAGTGGCGCCCTGCAGAGTCCATGTAGTTTCTGACAGAGGCAAAGAGTCGCAAGCGGCACCCTGCCCGTCCCTGTTAAGACGCCGTACCAGGGCAATTCTGCACGGGACGGGGAGACTAGCGTGACGTACTTAGTGCCTTGGGCGAGGCCTCGCCGTCCGTAACGCCTTGCCAAAAGCTAGTGGGTGCTTCAGGGGAGAAGCGTGCCTTGGCCAGGCTGCTTCGAAAGGCAACTGCCTGCCTGGCGTAGGGAGACAGCAAGCAAGGGCACCCATTCTAAAGCCCACCGAGAGGGTTGCTTCATTGCCGCCCAGGTTCAGCGCTGGCAACCACTGGCCGTACACCTAAAAGACCTGCCGGACCTGTGTTCGGGCGGCCGTTAGCAAGCTCGGACATCTAGCTCTCCCACGAAGGAAGCAGTGTGTCGCCTTTCTCTCCGCCTTACGAGCTGTAATCCGGAGGCCCAAGGTCCCCGGATGTCGTGAGGTCGCCCTTGGAGGAGACGTTCGGGATGCAGTCTTCCTCCACGGGAGGGGCCTAGGAGGCAGGGGGCCTAGGAGACCTGGAAAGCTCACTAGCGTGAAGGCCCTGCGTGGACTACGTTTTCACGGGAAATGCTGCACGCCCAAGCTTGTGCATGCAGTCCATGGGCCTTACTATGAGCCTGCCTGGCACAGTCGTGTTCCCTGTAGCACTGGCGCCTTGGCGATGCCTCATGCGAGGACAGGCAAGCACCGTGTTGCTCTCAGGAGAGCGCCCTTTTCCTGACAACGGGGCCACTCCAGCACTGAAGACTGACAGCAGCCCTCTACTTTCCGGCAGCTTTGAGGCTGAGGCTGCCCTGTGTTGCTGAGAATTGCCACTGTTCGCAGAGCTTCCGAATCCGAAACGTCACAACTGCCCTAGCGCGTTTAGTTTCAGGCGAGCGAAAAGAGACCGAAGGAGCACTCTGGCACTTCCCCGGTTTCATCTCCAAGCAGGGAGTTGTGCAGTGTGTGAAGAGTCTACGGGACTTCAGGCTCCAGGAAGGTTACGTGTCCTCGCGCCGTCTCTAAGCGTAGGAGAGTTCAGGGGAAGCTCTACCTCTTCGAGACATCATGTAATGTCTAGTCTCTGCGTGGCCTAGAGTAAGGGCGGGTAAGTAAAAGGGTACCCGGAACGGACACCAGGAAAAGAGTGTTTTCCTTGCCGCTCACGCTCTGCACTGAGTGCCACTGGCATGACACCGAAGACCTGCGAGAGCTGTGTTCAGGAGGTCTCTTGAATGCTTTGGCCATCTAGCTAGCTGGAGAAAAGGGAGAAGGTTACCTTTCACTCTGCTTTCAAAGTGGTGATCCGGAGGCATTCGAGAGCCGAATG
Organism: Eubalaena glacialis; assembly: GCF_028564815.1. Taxonomy (NCBI): domain Eukaryota; kingdom Metazoa; phylum Chordata; class Mammalia; order Artiodactyla; family Balaenidae; genus Eubalaena; species Eubalaena glacialis. The sequence continues at coordinate 66,282,379 of NC_083729.1, read as the reverse complement.
CTGCGCAGTCGCCCAGAATATTGATCCTGTACGCAGTGTTCTTCTATGGGACACGGTGAGGACGCCGTGGCCCTAGGAAAAGCATACTGGAGTTCCTGCACTACCTGCCCAAGAGTAAACGGAAAATCTCTGCACTCCTCAATGCGTGGATGGACTGTCTGAAGGGTACTTGGAACCCTGTGGAGAGGTCTAGCTTTCCCTTTGGCAATGAGGGCTCTGGGATGCCTCCTGCAGGGCACAGGACACATTCCGTTTCTCTAGGAGCTCTCTCTTGTCGCCACAGAGGCCTTCTAGAAGTGAAGACAACACAGGCAGCAACACTCTTCCGCAGGAGACTTGGACGCTGCAAGTATCCTGCCCTCCAGTGGGGAGAACAGTGCTTTTCTCACTAGGTCACCAATATCAAAGTGGCACCCTGCATATTACATGTAGTTTCTGACACAGGCAGAGAGTCTCAAGCGGCACCCTGCCCTTCCCTGTTAAGACGCCGTACCAAGGCAATCCTGCATGGGATGGGGAGCCTAGCGTGATGTACTTACTGCCTTGGGCTAGGCCTCGCCGTCCGTACACCTTATCCAAAGCTAGTGGGTGCTTCAGGGGAAAAGGGTGCCTTGGCCAGGCTGCTTCGAAAGTCAACTGTCTGCTTGGCATAGAGAGACAACAAGCAAGGGTTCACAGTCTAAACCCTACGGAGAGGGTTTCTTCATTGCCGCCCAGGTTCAGTGTTGGCAACCACTGGCCGTACACCTAAAAGACCTGCTGGACCGGTGTTCGGGCGGCCTTTAGAAAGCTCGGAAATCTAGCTCTCCAACGAGGAAAGCAGTGTGTCTCCTTTCTCTCCGCATTAAGAGCTATAATCCGGAGGCCCAAGGTCCCTGGATGTCGCGAAGTCACCCAGGAAGAGACATGCGGGATGCAGTGTTCCTCCACGGGAGGTGCCTAGGAGGCAGGAGCCCTAGGAGATCTGAAAAGCTCACTTGCGTGAAGGCACTGCGTGGACTACGTTTTCATGGGAAATGCTGCACGCCTAATCTTGTGCATGCAATACATGGGCCTTACGATGAGCCTGCCTGGCACAGTCGTGTTCCCTTTAAAATTGGCGCCTTTGGGGTGCCTCATGCAAGGAAAGGCAAGCACCGTGTTGCTCTCAGGAAAGCGCCCTTTTCCTAACAGGAGCACTCCAGCATTTAAGACTGACAGCAGCCCTATATTTCTCGTCAGCTTTGAGGCTGAGGCGGTCCTTTATTGCTGAGAATCGCAAGTGTTCGCATAGTTTCCGAATCCGAAACTTCAGAACTGCCTTAGCACGTTTAGTATCCGGCGGGTGAAAAGAGACCGAAGGAGCACTCTGGCACTTCCCCGGTTTAATTTCCAACCAGGGAGTTGTGCAGTGTGTGAAGAGTCTACGGGACTTAGGACTCTAGGAAGGTTATGTTTCCTCGCACCGTCTCTAAGCGTAGCAGAGTTCAGGGGAAACTATACATTTTCAAGACAGCATGTTAATGTCTAGTCTCTGCGTGGCCTAGAGAAAGGACAGGTAAGTACGTGTACCGAGAACGGACACCAAGTAAAGAGTGTTTCCATTGCCGCTCACGCTCTGCACTGAGTGCCACTGGCATGACACCGAAGACCTGCGAGAGCTGTGTTCCGGAGGTCTCTTGAACGCTTTGGCCAACTAGCTAGCTGGAGAAAAGGGAGAAGGTTACCTTTCACTCTGCTTTCAAAGTGGTGATCTGGAGGCATTCGAGAGCCGAATGCTGTGCAGTCACCCAGAATATTGATCCTGTACGCAGTGTTCTTCCCTGGGACACGGTGAGGACGCCGTGGCCCTAGGAAAAGCATACTGGAGTTCCTGCACTACCGGCCCAAGAGTAAACGGAAAACCTCTGCACACCTCAATGCGTGGATGGACTGTCTGAAGGGTACTTGGAACCCTGTGGAGAGGTCTAGCTTTCCCTTTGGCAATGAGGGCTCTGGGATGCCTCCTGCAAGGCACAGGACACATTCCGTTTCTCTAGGAGCTCTCTCTTGTCGCCACAGAGGCCTTCTAGAAGTGAAGACAACACAGGCAGCAACACTCTTCCGCAGGAGACTTGGACGCTGCAAGTATCCTGCCCTCCAGTGGGGAGAACAGTGCTTTTCTCACTAGGTCACCAATATCAAAGTGGCACCCTGCATATTACATGTAGTTTCTGACACAGGCAGAGAGTCTCAAGCGGCACCCTGCCCTTCCCTGTTAAGACGCCGTACCAAGGCAATCCTGCATGGGATGGGGAGCCTAGCGTGATGTACTTACTGCCTTGGGCTAGGCCTCGCCGTCCGTACACCTTATCCAAAGCTAGTGGGTGCTTCAGGGGAAAAGGGTGCCTTGGCCAGGCTGCTTCGAAAGTCAACTGTCTGCTTGGCATAGAGAGACAGCAAGCAAGGGTTCACAGTCTAAACCCTACGGAGAGGGTTTCTTCATTGCCGCTCAGGTTCAGTGTTGGCAACCACTGACCGTACACCTAAAAGACCTGCTGGACCGGTGTTCGGGCGGCTTTAGAAAGCTCGGACATCTAGCTCTCCAACGAGGAAAGCAGTGTGTCTCCTTTCTCTCCGCATTAAGAGCTATAATCCGGAGGCCCAAGGTCCCTGGATGTCGCGAAGTCACCCAGGAAGAGACATGCGGGATGTAGTGTTCCTCCACGGGAGGTGCCTAGGAGGCAGGAGCCCTAGGAGATCTGAAAAGCTCACTTGCGTGAAGGCACTGCGTGGACTACGTTTTCATGGGAAATGCTGCACGCCTAATCTTGTGCATGCAATACATGGGCCGTACGATGAGCCTGCCTGGCACAGTCGTGTTCCCTTTAGAATTGGCGCCTTTGGGATGCCTCATGCAAGGAAAGGCAAGCACCGTGTTGCTCTCAGGAAAGCGCCCTTTTCCTAACAGGGGCACTCCAGCATTTAAGACTGACAGCAGCCCTATATTTCTCGTCAGCTTTGAGGCTGAGGCGGTCCTTTATTGCTGAGAATCGCAACTGTTCGCATAGTTTCCGAATCCGAAACTTCAGAACTGCCCTAGCACGTTTATTTTCCGGTGTGCGAAAAGAGACCGAAGGAGCACTCTGGCACTTCCCCGGTTTAATTTCCAACCAGGGAGTTGTGCAGTGTGTGAAGAGTCTACGGGACTTAGGACTCTAGGTAGGTTACGTGTCCTCGCACCGTCTCTAAGCGTAGCAGAGTTCAGGGGAAACTATACATTTTCAAGACAGCATGTTAATGTCTAGTGTCTGCGTGGCCTAGAGAAAGGACAGGTAAGTACGTGTACCGAGAACGGACACCAAGTAAAGAGTGTTTCCATTGCCGCTCACGCTCTGCACTGAGTGCCACTGGCATGACACCGAAGACCTGCGAGAGCTGTGTTCAGGAGGTTTCTTGAATGCTTTGGCCAACTAGCTAGCTGGAGAAAAGGGAGAAGGTTACCTTTCACTCTGCTTTCAAAGTGGTGATCCGGAGGCATTCGAGAGCCGAATGCTGCGCAGTCGCCCAGAATATTGATCCTGTACGCAGTGTTCTTCTATGGGACACGGTGAGGACGCCGTGGCCCTAGGAAAAGCATACTGGAGTTCCTGCACTACCTGCCCAAGAGTAAACGGAAAATCTCTGCACTCCTCAATGCGTGGATGGACTGTCTGAAGGGTACTTGGAACCCTGTGGAGAGGTCTAGCTTTCCCTTTGGCAATGAGGGCTCTGGGATGCCTCCTGCAGGGCACAGGACACATTCCGTTTCTCTAGGAGCTCTCTCTTGTCGCCACAGAGGCCTTCTAGAAGTGAAGACAACACAGGCAGCAACACTCTTCCGCAGGAGACTTGGACGCTGCAAGTATCCTGCCCTCCAGTGGGGAGAACAGTGCTTTTCTCACTAGGTCACCAATATCAAAGTGGCACCCTGCATATTACATGTAGTTTCTGACACAGGCAGAGAGTCTCAAGCGGCACCCTGCCCTTCCCTGTTAAGACGCCGTACCAAGGCAATCCTGCATGGGATGGGGAGCCTAGCGTGATGTACTTACTGCCTTGGGCTAGGCCTCGCCGTCCGTACACCTTATCCAAAGCTAGTGGGTGCTTCAGGGGAAAAGTGTGCCTTGGCCAGGCTGCTTCGAATGTCAACTGTCTGCTTGGCATAGAGAGACAACAAGCAAGGGTTCACAGTCTAAACCCTACGGAGAGGGTTTCTTCATTGCCGCCCAGGTTCAGTGTCGGCAACCACTGGCCGTACACTTAAAAGACCTGCTGGACCGGTGTTCGGGCGGCCTTTAGAAAGCTCGGACATCTAGCTCTCCAACGAGGAAAGCAGCGTGTCTCCTTTCTCTCCGCATTAAGAGCTATAATCCGGAGGCCCAAGGTCCCTGGATGTCGCGAAGTCACCCAGGAAGAGACATGCGGGATGCAGTGTTCCTCCACGGGAGGTGCCTAGGAGGCAGGAGCCCTAGGAGATCTGAAAAGCTCATTTGCGTGAAGGCACTGCGTGGACTACGTTTTCATGGGAAATGCTGCACGCCTAATCTTGTGCATGCAATACATGGGCCTTACGATGAGCCTGCCTGGCACAGTCGTGTTCCCTTTAGAATTGGCGCCTTTGGGGTGCCTCATGCAAGGAAAGGCAAGCACCGTGTTGCTCTCAGGAAAGCGCCCTTTTCCTAACAGGAGCACTCCAGCATTTAAGACTGACAGCAGCCCTATATTTCCGGCAGCTTTGAGGCTGAGGCTGTACTTTATTGCTGAGAATCGCAACTGTTCGCATAGTTTCCGAATCCGAAACTTCAGAACTGCCCTAGCACGTTTATTTTCTGGTGTGCGAAAAGAGACCGAAGGAGCACTCTGGCACTTCCCCGGTTTAATTTCCAACCAGGGAGTTGTGCAGTGTGTGAAGAGTCTACGGGACTTAGGACTCTAGGTAGGTTACGTGTCCTCTCACCGTCTCTAAGCGTAGCAGAGTTCAGGGGAAACTATACATTTTCAAGACAGCATGTTAATGTCTAGTGTCTGCGTGGCCTAGAGAAAGGACAGGTAAGTACGTGTACCGAGAACGGACACCAAGTAAAGAGTGTTTCCATTGCCGCTCACGCTCTGCACTGAGTGCCACTGGCATGACACCGAAGACCTGCGAGAGCTGTGTTCAGGAGGTTTCTTGAATGCTTTGGCCAACTAGCTAGCTGGAGAAAAGGGAGAAGGTTACCTTTCACTCTGCTTTCAAAGTGGTGATCCGGAGGCATTCGAGAGCCGAATGCTGCGCAGTCGCCCAGAATATTGATCCTGTACGCAGTGTTCTTCTATGGGACACGGTGAGGACGCCGTGGCCCTAAGAAAAGCATACTGGAGTTCCTGCACTACCTGCCCAAGAGTAAACGGAAAATCTGTGCACTCCTCAATGCGTGGATGGACTGTCTGAAGGGTACTTGGAACCCTGTGGAGAGGTCTAGCTTTCCCTTTGGCAATGAGGGCTCTGGGATGCCTCCTGCAGGGCACAGGACACATTCCGTTTCTCTAGGAGCTCTCTCTTGTCGCCACAGAGGCCTTCTAGAAGTGAAGACAACACAGGCAGCAACACTCTTCCGCAGGACACTGGGACGCTGCAAGTATCCTGCCCTCCAGTGGGGAAAACAGTGCTTTTCTCACTAGGTCACTAATATCAAAGTGGCACCCTGCATATTACATGTAGTTTCTGACACAGGCAGAGAGTCTCAAGCGGCACCCTGCCCTTCCCTGTTAAGACGCCGTACCAAGGCAATCCTGCATGGGATGGGGAGCCTAGCGTGATGTACTTAGTGCCTTGGGCTAGGCCTCGCCGTCCGTACACCTTATCCAAAGCTAGTGGGTGCTTCAGGGGAAAAGTGTGCCTTGGCCAGGCTGCTTCGAAAGTCAACTGTCTGCTTGGCATAGAGAGACAGCAAGCAAGGGTTCACAGTCTAAACCCTACGGAGAGGGTTTCTTCATTGCCGCCCAGGTTCAGTGCTGGCAACCACTGGCCGTACACCTAAAAGACCTGCTGGACCATTGTTCGGGTGGCCTTTAGAAAGCTCGGACATCTAGCTCTCCAACGAGGAAAGCAGTGTGTCGCCTTTCTCTCCGCATTAAGAGCTATAATCCGGAAGCCCAAGGTCCCTGGATGTCGTGAAGTCGCCCAGGAAGAGACATGCGGGATGCAGTGTTCCTCCACGAGAGGTGCCTAGGAGGCAGGAGCCCTAGGAGATCTGAAAAGCTCACTTGCGTGAAGGCACTGCGTGGACTACGTTTTCATGGGAAATGCTGCACGCCTAATCTTGTGCATGCAATACATGGGCCTTACGATGAGCCTGCCTGGCACAGTCGTGTTCCCTTTAGAATTGGCGCCTTTGGGATGCCTCATGCAAGGAAAGGCAAGCACCGTGTTGCTCTCAGGAAAGCGCCCTTTTCCTAACAGGGGCACTCCAGCATTTAAGACTGACAGCAGCCCTATATTTCTCGTCAGCTTTGAGGCTGAGGCGGTCCTTTATTGCTGAGAATCGCAACTGTTCGCATAGTTTCCGAATCCGAAACTTCAGAACTGCCCTAGCACGTTTATTTTCCGGTGTGCGAAAAGAGACCGAAGGAGCACTCTGGCACTTCCCCGGTTTAATTTCCAACCAGGGAGTTGTGCAGTGTGTGAAGAGTCTACGGGACTTAGGACTCTAGGTAGGTTACGTGTCCTCGCACCGTCTCTAAGCGTAGCAGAGTTCAGGGGAAACTATACATTTTCAAGACAGCATGTTAATGTCTAGTGTCTGCGTGGCCTAGAGAAAGGACAGGTAAGTACGTGTACCGAGAACGGACACCAAGTAAAGAGTGTTTCCATTGCCGCTCACGCTCTGCACTGAGTGCCACTGGCATGACACCGAAGACCTGCGAGAGCTGTGTTCAGGAGGTTTCTTGAATGCTTTGGCCAACTAGCTAGCTGGAGAAAAGGGAGAAGGTTACCTTTCACTCTGCTTTCAAAGTGGTGATCCGGAGGCATTCGAGAGCCGAATGCTGCGCAGTCGCCCAGAATATTGATCCTGTACGCAGTGTTCTTCTATGGGACACGGTGAGGACGCCGTGGCCCTAGGAAAAGCATACTGGAGTTCCTGGACTACCTGCCCAAGAGTAAACGGAAAATCTCTGCACTCCTCAATGCGTGGATGGACTGTCTGAAGGGTACTTGGAACCCTATGGAGAGGTCTAGCTTTCCCTTTGGCAATGAGGGCTCTGGGATGCCTCCTGCAGGCCACAGGACACATTCCGTTTCTCTAGGAGCTCTCTCTTGTCGCCAGAGAGGCCTTCTAGAAGTGAAGACAACACAGGCAGCAACACTCTTCCGCAGGAGACTTGGACGCTGCAAGTATCCTGCCCTCCAGTGGGGAAAACAGTGCTTTTCTCACTAGGTCACTAATATCAAAGTGGCACCCTGCATATTACATGTAGTTTCTGACACAGGCAGAGAGTCTCAAGCGGCACCCTGCCCTTCCCTGTTAAGACGCCGTACCAAGGCAATCCTGCATGGGATGGGGAGCCTAGCGTGATGTACTTACTGCCTTGGGTTAGGCCTCGCCGTCCGTACACCTTATCCAAAGCTAGTGGGTGCTTCAGGGGAAAAGTGTGCCTTGGCCAGGCTGCTTCGAAAGTCAACTGTCTGCTTGGCATAGAGAGACAACAAGCAAGGGTTCACAGTCTAAACCCTACGGAGAGGGTTTCTTCATTGCCGCCCAGGTTCAGTGCTGGCAACCACTGGCCGTACACCTAAAAGACCTGCTGGACCGGTGTTCGGGTGGCCTTTAGAAAGCTCGGACATCTAGCTCTCCAACGAGGAAAGCAGTGTGTCGCCTTTCTCTCCGCATTAAGAGCTATAATCCGGAAGCCCAAGGTCCCTGGATGTCGTGAAGTCGCCCAGGAAGAGACATGCGGGATGCAGTGTTCCTCCACGAGAGGTGCCTAGGAGGCAGGAGCCCTAGGAGGTCTGAAAAGCTCACTTGCGTGAAGGCACTGCGTGGACTACGTTTTCATGGGAAATGCTGCACGCCTAATCTTGTGCATGCAATACATGGGCCTTACGATGAGCCTGCCTGGCACAGTCGTGTTCCCTTTAGAATTGGCGCCTTTGGGATGCCTCATGCAAGGAAAGGCAAGCACCGTGTTGCTCTCAGGAAAGCGCCCTTTTCCTAACAGGGGCACTCCAGCATTTAAGACTGACAGCAGCCCTATATTTCTCGTCAGCTTTGAGGCTGAGGCGGTCCTTTATTGCTGAGAATCGCAACTGTTCGCATAGTTTCCGAATCCGAAACTTCAGAACTGCCCTAGCACGTTTATTTTCCGGTGTGCGAAAAGAGACCGAAGGAGCACTCTGGCACTTCCCCGGTTTAATTTCCAACCAGGGAGTTGTGCAGTGTGTGAAGAGTCTACGGGACTTAGGACTCTAGGTAGGTTACGTGTCCTCGCACCGTCTCTAAGCGTAGCAGAGTTCAGGGGAAACTATACATTTTCAAGACAGCATGTTAATGTCTAGTGTCTGCGTGGCCTAGAGAAAGGACAGGTAAGTACGTGTACCGAGAACGGACACCAAGTAAAGAGTGTTTCCATTGCCGCTCACGCTCTGCACTGAGTGCCACTGGCATGACACCGAAGACCTGCGAGAGCTGTGTTCAGGAGGTTTCTTGAATGCTTTGGCCAACTAGCTAGCTGGAGAAAAGGGAGAAGGTTACCTTTCACTCTGCTTTCAAAGTGGTGATCCGGAGGCATTCGAGAGCCGAATGCTGCGCAGTCGCCCAGAATATTGATCCTGTACGCAGTGTTCTTCTATGGGACACGGTGAGGACGCCGTGGCCCTAAGAAAAGCATACTGGAGTTCCTGCACTACCTGCCCAAGAGTAAACGGAAAATCTGTGCACTCCTCAATGCGTGGATGGACTGTCTGAAGGGTACTTGGAACCCTGTGGAGAGGTCTAGCTTTCCCTTTGGCAATGAGGGCTCTGGGATGCCTCCTGCAGGGCACAGGACACATTCCGTTTCTCTAGGAGCTCTCTCTTGTCGCCACAGAGGCCTTCTAGAAGTGAAGACAACACAGGCAGCAACACTCTTCCGCAGGACACTGGGACGCTGCAAGTATCCTGCCCTCCAGTGGGGAAAACAGTGCTTTTCTCACTAGGTCACTAATATCAAAGTGGCACCCTGCATATTACATGTAGTTTCTGACACAGGCAGAGAGTCTCAAGCGGCACCCTGCCCTTCCCTGTTAAGACGCCGTACCAAGGCAATCCTGCATGGGATGGGGAGCCTAGCGTGATGTACTTACTGCCTTGGGCTAGGCCTCGCCGTCCGTACACCTTATCCAAAGCTAGTGGGTGCTTCAGGGGAAAAGTGTGCCTTGGCCAGGCTGCTTCGAAAGTCAACTGTCTGCTTGGCATAGAGAGACAGCAAGCAAGGGTTCACAGTCTAAACCCTACGGAGAGGGTTTCTTCATTGCCGCCCAGGTTCAGTGCTGGCAACCACTGGCCGTACACCTAAAAGACCTGCTGGACCATTGTTCGGGTGGCCTTTAGAAAGCTCGGACATCTAGCTCTCCAACGAGGAAAGCAGTGTGTCGCCTTTCTCTCCGCATTAAGAGCTATAATCCGGAAGCCCAAGGTCCCTGGATGTCGTGAAGTCACACAGGAAGAGACATGCGGGATGCAGTGTTCCTCCACGAGAGGTGCCTAGGAGGCAGGAGCCCTAGGAGATCTGAAAAGCTCACTTGCGTGAAGGCACTGCGTGGACTACGTTTTCATGGGAAATGCTGCACGCCTAATCTTGTGCATGCAATACATGGGCCTTACGATGAGCCTGCCTGGCACAGTCGTGTTCCCTTTAGAATTGGCGCCTTTGGGATGCCTCATGCAAGGAAAGGCAAGCACCGTGTTGCTCTCAGGAAAGCGCCCTTTTCCTAACAGGGGCACTCCAGCATTTAAGACTGACAGCAGCCCTATATTTCTCGTCAGCTTTGAGGCTGAGGCGGTCCTTTATTGCTGAGAATCGCAACTGTTCGCATAGTTTCCGATTCCGAAACTTCAGAACTGCCCTAGCACGTTTATTTTCCGGTGTGCGAAAAGAGACCGAAGGAGCACTCTGGCACTTCCCCGGTTTAATTTCCAACCAGGGAGTTGTGCAGTGTGTGAAGAGTCTACGGGACTTAGGACTCTAGGTAGGTTACGTGTCCTCGCACCGTCTCTAAGCGTAGCAGAGTTCAGGGGAAACTATACATTTTCAAGACAGCATGTTAATGTCTAGTGTCTGCGTGGCCTAGAGAAAGGACAGGTAAGTACGTGTACCGAGAACGGACACCAAGTAAAGAGTGTTTCCATTGCCGCTCACGCTCTGCACTGAGTGCCACTGGCATGACACCGAAGACCTGCGAGAGCTGTGTTCAGGAGGTTTCTTGAATGCTTTGGCCAACTAGCTAGCTGGAGAAAAGGGAGAAGGTTACCTTTCACTCTGCTTTCAAAGTGGTGATCCGGAGGCATTCGAGAGCCGAATGCTGCGCAGTCGCCCAGAATATTGATCCTGTACGCAGTGTTCTTCTATGGGACACGGTGAGGACGCCGTGGCCCTAGGAAAAGCATACTGGAGTTCCTGGACTACCTGCCCAAGAGTAAACGGAAAATCTCTGCACTCCTCAATGCGTGGATGGACTGTCTGAAGGGTACTTGGAACCCTGTGGAGAGGTCTAGCTTTCCCTTTGGCAATGAGGGCTCTGGGATGCCTCCTGCAGGCCACAGGACACATTCCGTTTCTCTAGGAGCTCTCTCTTGTCGCCACAGAGGCCTTCTAGAAGTGAAGACAACACAGGCAGCAACACTCTTCCGCAGGAGACTTGGACGCTGCAAGTATCCTGCCCTCCAGTGGGGAAAACAGTGCTTTTCTCACTAGGTCACTAATATCAAAGTGGCACCCTGCATATTACATGTAGTTTCTGACACAGGCAGAGAGTCTCAAGCGGCACCCTGCCCTTCCCTGTTAAGACGCCGTACCAAGGCAATCCTGCATGGGATGGGGAGCCTAGCGTGATGTACTTACTGCCTTGGGTTAGGCCTCGCCGTCCGTACACCTTATCCAAAGCTAGTGGGTGCTTCAGGGGAAAAGTGTGCCTTGGCCAGGCTGCTTCGAAAGTCAACTGTCTGCTTGGCATAGAGAGACAACAAGCAAGGGTTCACAGTCTAAACCCTACGGAGAGGGTTTCTTCATTGCCGCCCAGGTTCAGTGCTGGCAACCACTGGCCGTACACCTAAAAGACCTGCTGGACCGGTGTTCGGGTGGCCTTTAGAAAGCTCGGACATCTAGCTCTCCAACGAGGAAAGCAGTGTGTCGCCTTTCTCTCCGCATTAAGAGCTATAATCCGGAAGCCCAAGGTCCCTGGATGTCGTGAAGTCGCCCAGGAAGAGACATGCGGGATGCAGTGTTCCTCCACGAGAGGTGCCTAGGAGGCAGGAGCCCTAGGAGGTCTGAAAAGCTCACTTGCGTGAAGGCACTGCGTGGACTACGTTTTCATGGGAAATGCTGCACGCCTAATCTTGTGCATGCAATACATGGGCCTTACGATGAGCCTGCCTGGCACAGTCGTGTTCCCTTTAGAATTGGCGCCTTTGGGATGCCTCATGCAAGGAAAGGCAAGCACCGTGTTGCTCTCAGGAAAGCGCCCTTTTCCTAACAGGGGCACTCCAGCATTTAAGACTGACAGCAGCCCTATATTTCTCGTCAGCTTTGAGGCTGAGGCGGTCCTTTATTGCTGAGAATCGCAACTGTTCGCATAGTTTCCGAATCCGAAACTTCAGAACTGCCCTAGCACGTTTATTTTCCGGTGTGCGAAAAGAGACCGAAGGAGCACTCTGGCACTTCCCCGGTTTAATTTCCAACCAGGGAGTTGTGCAGTGTGTGAAGAGTCTACGGGACTTAGGACTCTAGGTAGGTTACGTGTCCTCGCACCGTCTCTAAGCGTAGCAGAGTTCAGGGGAAACTATACATTTTCAAGACAGCATGTTAATGTCTAGTGTCTGCGTGGCCTAGAGAAAGGACAGGTAAGTACGTGTACCGAGAACGGACACCAAGTAAAGAGTGTTTCCATTGCCGCTCACGCTCTGCACTGAGTGCCACTGGCATGACACCGAAGACCTGCGAGAGCTGTGTTCAGGAGGTTTCTTGAATGCTTTGGCCAACTAGCTAGCTGGAGAAAAGGGAGAAGGTTACCTTTCACTCTGCTTTCAAAGTGGTGATCCGGAGGCATTCGAGAGCCGAATGCTGCGCAGTCGCCCAGAATATTGATCCTGTACGCAGTGTTCTTCTATGGGACACGGTGAGGACGCCGTGGCCCTAAGAAAAGCATACTGGAGTTCCTGCACTACCTGCCCAAGAGTAAACGGAAAATCTCTGCACTCCTCAATGCGTGGATGGACTGTCTGAAGGGTACTTGGAACCCTGTGGAGAGGTCTAGCTTTCCCTTTGGCAATGAGGGCTCTGGGATGCCTCCTGCAGGGCACAGGACACATTCCGTTTCTCTAGGAGCTCTCTCTTGTCGCCACAGAGGCCTTCTAGAAGTGAAGACAACACAGGCAGCAACACTCTTCCGCAGGACACTGGGACGCTGCAAGTATCCTGCCCTCCAGTGGGGAAAACAGTGCTTTTCTCACTAGGTCACTAATATCAAAGTGGCACCCTGCATATTACATGTAGTTTCTGACACAGGCAGAGAGTCTCAAGCGGCACCCTGCCCTTCCCTGTTAAGACGCCGTACCAAGGCAATCCTGCATGGGATGGGGAGCCTAGCGTGATGTACTTAGTGCCTTGGGCTAGGCCTCGCCGTCCGTACACCTTATCCAAAGCTAGTGGGTGCTTCAGGGGAAAAGTGTGCCTTGGCCAGGCTGCTTCGAAAGTCAACTGTCTGCTTGGCATAGAGAGACAGCAAGCAAGGGTTCACAGTCTAAACCCTACGGAGAGGGTTTCTTCATTGCCGCCCAGGTTCAGTGCTGGCAACCACTGGCCGTACACCTAAAAGACCTGCTGGACCATTGTTCGGGTGGCCTTTAGAAAGCTCGGACATCTAGCTCTCCAACGAGGAAAGCAGTGTGTCGCCTTTCTCTCCGCATTAAGAGCTATAATCCGGAAGCCCAAGGTCCCTGGATGTCGTGAAGTCACACAGGAAGAGACATGCGGGATGCAGTGTTCCTCCACGAGAGGTGCCTAGGAGGCAGGAGCCCTAGGAGATCTGAAAAGCTCACTTGCGTGAAGGCACTGCGTGGACTACGTTTTCATGGGAAATGCTGCACGCCTAATCTTGTGCATGCAATACATGGGCCTTACGATGAGCCTGCCTGGCACAGTCGTGTTCCCTTTAGAATTGGCGCCTTTGGGATGCCTCATGCAAGGAAAGGCAAGCACCGTGTTGCTCTCAGGAAAGCGCCCTTTTCCTAACAGGGGCACTCCAGCATTTAAGACTGACAGCAGCCCTATATTTCTCGTCAGCTTTGAGGCTGAGGCGGTCCTTTATTGCTGAGAATCGCAACTGTTCGCATAGTTTCCGAATCCGAAACTTCAGAACTGCCCTAGCACGTTTATTTTCCGGTGTGCGAAAAGAGACCGAAGGAGCACTCTGGCACTTCGCCGGTTTAATTTCCAACCAGGGAGTTGTGCAGTGTGTGAAGAGTCTACGGGACTTAGGACTCTAGGTAGGTTACGTGTCCTCGCACCGTCTCTAAGCGTAGCAGAGTTCAGGGGAAACTATACATTTTCAAGACAGCATGTTAATGTCTAGTGTCTGCGTGGCCTAGAGAAAGGACAGGTAAGTACGTGTACCGAGAACGGACACCAAGTAAAGAGTGTTTCCATTGCCGCTCACGCTCTGCACTGAGTGCCACTGGCATGACACCGAAGACCTGCGAGAGCTGTGTTCAGGAGGTTTCTTGAATGCTTTGGCCAACTAGCTAGCTGGAGAAAAGGGAGAAGGTTACCTTTCACTCTGCTTTCAAAGTGGTGATCCGGAGGCATTCGAGAGCCGAATGCTGCGCAGTCGCCCAGAATATTGATCCTGTACGCAGTGTTCTTCTATGGGACACGGTGAGGACACCGTGGCCCTAGGAAAAGCATACTGGAGTTCCTGGACTACCTGCCCAAGAGTAAACGGAAAATCTCTGCACTCCTCAATGCGTGGATGGACTGTCTGAAGGGTACTTGGAACCCTGTGGAGAGGTCTAGCTTTCCCTTTGGCAATGAGGGCTCTGGGATGCCTCCTGCAGGCCACAGGACACATTCCGTTTCTCTAGGAGCTCTCTCTTGTCGCCACAGAGGCCTTCTAGAAGTGAAGACAACACAGGCAGCAACACTCTTCCGCAGGAGACTTGGACGCTGCAAGTATCCTGCCCTCCAGTGGGGAAAACAGTGCTTTTCTCACTAGGTCACTAATATCAAAGTGGCACCCTGCATATTACATGTAGTTTCTGACACAGGCAGAGAGTCTCAAGCGGCACCCTGCCCTTCCCTGTTAAGACGCCGTACCAAGGCAATCCTGCATGGGATGGGGAGCCTAGCGTGATGTACTTACTGCCTTGGGTTAGGCCTCGCCGTCCGTACACCTTATCCAAAGCTAGTGGGTGCTTCAGGGGAAAAGTGTGCCTTGGCCAGGCTGCTTCGAAAGTCAACTGTCTGCTTGGCATAGAGAGACAACAAGCAAGGGTTCACAGTCTAAACCCTACGGAGAGGGTTTCTTCATTGCCGCCCAGGTTCAGTGCTGGCAACCACTGGCCGTACACCTAAAAGACCTGCTGGACCGGTGTTCGGGTGGCCTTTAGAAAGCTCGGACATCTAGCTCTCCAACGAGGAAAGCAGTGTGTCTCCTTTCCTCTGCATTAAGAGCTATAATCCGGAGGCCCAAGGTCCCTGGATGTCGCGAAGTCACCCAGGAAGAGACATGCGGGATGCAGTGTTCCTCCACGGGAGGTGCCTAGGAGGCAGGAGCCCTAGGAGATCTGAAAAGCTCACTTGCGTGAAGGCACTGCGTGGACTACGTTTTCATGGGAAATGCTGCACGCCTAATCTTGTGCATGCAATACATGGGCCTTACGATGAGCCTGCCTGGCACAGTCGTGTTCCCTTTAGAATTGGCGCCTTTGGGATGCCTCATGCAAGGAAAGGCAAGCACCGTGTTGCTCTCAGGAAAGCGCCCTTTTCCTAACAGGGGCACTCCAGCATTTAAGACTGACAGCAGCCCTATATTTCTCGTCAGCTTTGAGGCTGAGGTGGTCCTTTATTGCTGAGAATCGCAACTGTTCACATAGTTTCCGAATCCGAAACTTCAGAACTGCCCTAGCACGTTTATTTTCCGGTGTGCGAAAAGAGACCGAAGGAGCACTCTGGCACTTCCCCGGTTTAATTTCCAACCAGGGAGCTGTGCAGTGTGTGTAGAGTCTACGGGACTTAGGACTCTAGGTAGGTTACGTGTCCTCGCACCGTCTCTAAGCGTAGCAGAGTTCAGGGGAAACTATACATTTTCAAGACAGCCTGTTAATGTCTAGTGTCTGCATGGCCTAGAGAAAGGACAGGTAAGTACGTGTACCGAGAACGGACACCAAGTAAAGAGTGTTTCCATTGCCGCTCACGCTCTGCACTGAGTGCCACTGGCATGACACCGAACACCTGCGAGAGCTGTGTTCAGGAGGTTTCTTGAATGCTTTGGCCAACTAGCTAGCTGGAGAAAAGGGAGAAGGTTACCTTTCACTCTGCTTTCAAAGTGGTGATCCGGAGGCATTCGAGAGCCGAATGCTGCGCAGTCGCCCAGAATATTGATCCTGTACGCAGTGTTCTTCTATGGGACACGGTGAGGACGCCGTGGCCCTAGGAAAAGCATACTGGAGTTCCTGCACTACCTGCCCAAGAGTAAACGGAAAATCTCTGCACTCCTCAATGCGTGGATGGACTGTCTGAAGGGTACTTGGAACCCTGTGGAGAGGTCTAGCTTTCCCTTTGGCAATGAGGGCTCTGGGATGCCTCCTGCAGGGCACAGGACACATTCCGTTTCTCTAGGAGCTCTCTCTTGTCGCCACAGAGGCCTTCTAGAAGTGAAGACAACACAGGCAGCAACACTCTTCCGCAGGAGACTTGGACGCTGCAAGTATCCTGCCATCCAGTGGGGAGAACAGTGCTTTTCTCACTAGGTCACCAATATCAAAGTGGCACCCTGCATATTACATGTAGTTTCTGACACAGGCAGAGAGTCTCAAGCGGCACCCTGCCCTTCCCTGTTAAGACGCCGTACCAAGGCAATCCTGCATGGGATGGGGAGCCTAGCGTGATGTACTTACTGCCTTGGGCTAGGCCTCGCCGTCCGTACACCTTATCCAAAGCTAGTGGGTGCTTCATGGGAACAGTGTGTCTTGGCCAGGCTGCTTCGAAAGTCAACTGTCTGCTTGGCATAGAGAGACAACAAGCAAGGGTTCACAGTCTAAACCCTACGGAGAGGGTTTCTTCATTGCCGCCCAGGTTCAGTGTTGGCAACCACTGGCCGTACACCTAAAAGACCTGCTGGACCGGTGTTCGGGCGGCCTTTAGAAAGCTCGGACATCTAGCTCTCCAACGAGGAAAGCAGTGTGTCTCCTTTCTCTCCGCAGTAAGAGCTATAATCCGGAGGCCCAAGGTCCCTGGATGTCGCGAAGTCACCCAGGAAGAGACATGCGGGATGCAGTGTTCCTCCACGGGAGGTGCCTAGGAGGCAGGAGCCCTAGGAGGTCTGAAAAGCTCACTTGCGTGAAGGCACTGCGTGGACTACGTTTTCATGGGAAATGCTGCACGCCTAATCTTGTGCATGCAATACATGGGCCTTACGATGAGCCTGCCTGGCACAGTCGTGTTCCCTTTAGAATTGGCGCCTTTGGGATGCCTCATGCAAGGAAAGGCAAGCACCGTGTTGCTCTCAGGAAAGCGCCCTTTTCCTAACAGGGGCACTCCAGCATTTAAGACTGACAGCAGCCCTATATTTCTCGTCAGCTTTGAGGCTGAGGCGGTCCTTTATTGCTGAGAATCGCAACTGTTCGCATAGTTTCCGAATCCGAAACTTCAGAACTGCCCTAGCACGTTTATTTTCCGGTGTGCGAAAAGAGACCGAAGGAGCACTCTGGCACTTCCCCGGTTTAATTTCCAACCAGGGAGTTGTGCAGTGTGTGAAGTGTCTACGGGACTTAGGACTCTAGGTAGGTTACGTGTCCTCGCACCGTCTCTAAGCGTAGCAGAGTTCAGGGGAAACTATACATTTTCAAGACAGCATGTTAATGTCTAGTGTCTGCGTGGCCTAGAGGAAAGGACAGGTAAGTACGTGTACCGAGAACGGACACCAAGTAAAGAGTGTTTCCATTGCCGCTCACGCTCTGCACTGAGTGCCACTGGCATGACACCGAAGACCTGCGAGAGCTGTGTTCAGGAGGTTTCTTGAATGCTTTGGCCAACTAGCTAGCTGGAGAAAAGGGAGAAGGTTACCTTTCACTCTGCTTTCAAGGTGGTGATCCGGAGGCATTCGAGAGCCGAATGCTGCGCAGTCGCCCAGAATATTGATCCTGTACGCAGTGTTCTTCTATGGGACACGGTGAGGACGCCGTGGCCCTAGGAAAAGCATACTGGAGTTCCTGCACTACCTGCCCAAGAGTAAACGGAAAATCTCTGCACTCCTCAATGCGTGGATGGACTGTCTGAAGGGTACTTGGAACCCTGTGGAGAGGTCTAGCTTTCCCTTTGGCAATGAGGGCTCTGGGATGCCTCCTGCAGGCCACAGGACACATTCCGTTTCTCTAGGAGCTCTCTCTTGTCGCCACAGAGGCCTTCTAGAAGTGAAGACAACACAGGCAGCAACACTCTTCCGCAGGAGACTTGGACGCTGCAAGTATCCTGCCCTCCAGTGGGGAGAACAGTGCTTTTCTCACTAGGTCACTAATATCAAAGTGGCACCCTGCATATTACATGTAGTTTCTGACACAGGCAGAGAGTCTCAAGCGGCACCCTGCCCTTCCCTGTTAAGACGCCGTACCAAGGCAATCCTGCATGGGATGGGGAGCCTAGCGTGATGTACTTACTGCCTTGGGTTAGGCCTCGCCGTCCGTACACCTTATCCAAAGCTAGTGGGTGCTTCAGGGGAAAAGTGTGCCTTGGCCAGGCTGCTTCGAAAGTCAACTGTCTGCTTGGCATAGAGAGACAGCAAGCAAGGGTTCACAGTCTAAACCCTACGGAGAGGGTTTCTTCATTGCCGCCCAGGTTCAGTGCTGGCAACCACTGGCCGTACACCTAAAAGACCTGCTGGACCGGTGTTCGGGCGGCCTTTAGAAAGCTCGGACATCTAGCTCTCCAACGAGGAAAGCAGTGTGTCGCCTTTCTCTCCGCATTAAGAGCTATAATCCGGAGGCCCAAGGTCCCTGGATGTCGTGAAGTCGCCCAGGAAGAGACATGCGGGATGCAGTGTTCCTCCACGAGAGGTGCCTAGGAGGCAGGAGCCCTAGGAGACCTGAAAAGCTCACTTGCGTGAAGGCACTGCGTGGACTACGTTTTCATGGGAAATGCTGCACGCCTAATCTTGTGCATGCAATACATGGGCCTTACGATGAGCCTGCCTGGCACAGTCGTGTTCCCTTTAGAATTGGCGCCTTTGGGATGCCTCATGCAAGGAAAGGCAAGCACCGTGTTGCTCTCAGGAAAGCGCCCTTTTCCTAACAGGGGCACTCCAGCATTTAAGACTGACAGCAGCCCTATATTTCTCGTCAGCTTTGAGGCTGAGGCGGTCCTTTATTGCTGAGAATCGCAACTGTTCGCATAGTTTCCGAATCCGAAACTTCAGAACTGCCCTAGCACGTTTATTTTCCGGTGTGCGAAAAGAGACCGAAGGAGCACTCTGGCACTTCCCCGGTTTAATTTCCAACCAGGGAGTTGTGCAGTGTGTGTAGAGTCTACGGGACTTAGGACTCTAGGTAGGTTACGTGTCCTCGCACCGTCTCTAAGCGTAGCAGAGTTCAGGGGAAACTATACATTTTCAAGACAGCATGTTAATGTCTAGTGTCTGCGTGGCCTAGAGAAAGGACAGGTAAGTACGTGTACCGAGAACGGACACCAAGTAAAGAGTGTTTCCATTGCCGCTCACGCTCTGCACTGAGTGCCACTGGCATGACACCGAAGACCTGCGAGAGCTGTGTTCAGGAGGTTTCTTGAATGCTTTGGCCAACTAGCTAGCTGGAGAAAAGGGAGAAGGTTACCTTTCACTCTGCTTTCAAAGTGGTGATCCGGAGGCATTCGAGAGCCGAATGCTGCGCAGTTGCCCAGAATATTGATCCTGTACGCAGTGTTCTTCTATGGGACACGGTGAGGACGCCGTGGCCCTAGGAAAAGCATACTGGAGTTCCTGGACTACCTGCCCAAGAGTAAACGGAAAATCTCTGCACTCCTCAATGCGTGGATGGACTGTCTGAAGGGTACTTGGAACCCTGTGGAGAGGTCTAGCTTTCCCTTTGGCAATGAGGGCTCTGGGATGCCTCCTGCAGGCCACAGGACACATTCCGTTTCTCTAGGAGCTCTCTCTTGTCGCCACAGAGGCCTTCTAGAAGTGAAGACAACACAGGCAGCAACACTCTTCCGCAGGAGACTTGGACGCTGCAAGTATCCTGCCCTCCAGTGGGGAAAACAGTGCTTTTCTCACTAGGTCACTAATATCAAAGTGGCACCCTGCATATTACATGTAGTTTCTGACACAGGCAGAGAGTCTCAAGCGGCACCCTGCCCTTCCCTGTTAAGACGCCGTACCAAGGCAATCCTGCATGGGATGGGGAGCCTAGCGTGATGTACTTACTGCCTTGGGTTAGGCCTCGCCGTCCGTACACCTTATCCAAAGCTAGTGGGTGCTTCAGGGGAAAAGTGTGCCTTGGCCAGGCTGCTTCGAAAGTCAACTGTCTGCTTGGCATAGAGAGACAGCAAGCAAGGTTCACAGTCTAAACCCTACGGAGAGGGTTTCTTCATTGCCGCCCAGGTTCAGTGCTGGCAACCACTGGCCGTACACCTAAAAGACCTGCTGGACCGGTGTTCGGGCGGCCTTTAGAAAGCTCGGACATCTAGCTCTCCAACGAGGAAAGCAGTGTGTCGCCTTTCTCTCCGCATTAAGAGCTATAATCCGGAAGCCCAAGGTCCCTGGATGTCGTGAAGTCGCCCAGGAAGAGACATGCGGGATGCAGTGTTCCTCCACGAGAGGTGCCTAGGAGGCAGGAGCCCTAGGAGGTCTGAAAAGCTCATTTGCGTGAAGGCACTGCGTGGACTACGTTTTCATGGGAAATGCTGCACGCCTAATCTTGTGCATGCAATACATGGGCCGTACGATGAGCCTGCCTGGCACAGTCGTGTTCCCTTTAGAATTGGCGCCTTTGGGATGCCTCATGCAAGGAAAGGCAAGCACCGTGTTGCTCTCAGGAAAGCGCCCTTTTCCTAACAGGGGCACTCCAGCATTTAAGACTGACAGCAGCCCTATATTTCTCGTCAGCTTTGAGGCTGAGGTGGTCCTTTATTGCTGAGAATCGCAACTGTTCACATAGTTTCCGAATCCGAAACTTCAGAACTGCCCTAGCACGTTTATTTTCCGGTGTGCGAAAAGAGACCGAAGGAGCACTCTGGCACTTCCCCGGTTTAATTTCCAACCAGGGAGCTGTGCAGTGTGTGTAGAGTCTACGGGACTTAGGACTCTAGGTAGGTTACGTGTCCTCGCACCGTCTCTAAGCGTAGCAGAGTTCAGGGGAAACTATACATTTTCAAGACAGCCTGTTAATGTCTAGTGTCTGCATGGCCTAGAGAAAGGACAGGTAAGTACGTGTACCGAGAACGGACACCAAGTAAAGAGTGTTTCCATTGCCGCTCACGCTCTGCACTGAGTGCCACTGGCATGACACCGAACACCTGCGAGAGCTGTGTTCAGGAGGTTTCTTGAATGCTTTGGCCAACTAGCTAGCTGGAGAAAAGGGAGAAGGTTACCTTTCACTCTGCTTTCAAAGTGGTGATCCGGAGGCATTCGAGAGCCGAATGCTGCGCAGTCGCCCAGAATATTGATCCTGTACGCAGTGTTCTTCTATGGGACACGGTGAGGACGCCGTGGCCCTAGGAAAAGCATACTGGAGTTCCTGCACTACCTGCCCAAGAGTAAACGGAAAATCTCTGCACTCCTCAATGCGTGGATGGACTGTCTGAAGGGTACTTGGAACCCTGTGGAGAGGTCTAGCTTTCCCTTTGGCAATGAGGGCTCTGGGATGCCTCCTGCAGGGCACAGGACACATTCCGTTTCTCTAGGAGCTCTCTCTTGTCGCCACAGAGGCCTTCTAGAAGTGAAGACAACACAGGCAGCAACACTCTTCCGCAGGAGACTTGGACGCTGCAAGTATCCTGCCATCCAGTGGGGAGAACAGTGCTTTTCTCACTAGGTCACCAATATCAAAGTGGCACCCTGCATATTACATGTAGTTTCTGACACAGGCAGAGAGTCTCAAGCGGCACCCTGCCCTTCCCTGTTAAGACGCCGTACCAAGGCAATCCTGCATGGGATGGGGAGCCTAGCGTGATGTACTTACTGCCTTGGGCTAGGCCTCGCCGTCCGTACACCTTATCCAAAGCTAGTGGGTGCTTCATGGGAACAGTGTGTCTTGGCCAGGCTGCTTCGAAAGTCAACTGTCTGCTTGGCATAGAGAGACAACAAGCAAGGGTTCACAGTCTAAACCCTACGGAGAGGGTTTCTTCATTGCCGCCCAGGTTCAGTGTTGGCAACCACTGGCCGTACACCTAAAAGACCTGCTGGACCGGTGTTCGGGCGGCCTTTAGAAAGCTCGGACATCTAGCTCTCCAACGAGGAAAGCAGTGTGTCTCCTTTCTCTCCGCAGTAAGAGCTATAATCCGGAGGCCCAAGGTCCCTGGATGTCGCGAAGTCACCCAGGAAGAGACATGCGGGATGCAGTGTTCCTCCACGGGAGGTGCCTAGGAGGCAGGAGCCCTAGGAGGTCTGAAAAGCTCACTTGCGTGAAGGCACTGCGTGGACTACGTTTTCATGGGAAATGCTGCACGCCTAATCTTGTGCATGCAATACATGGGCCTTACGATGAGCCTGCCTGGCACAGTCGTGTTCCCTTTAGAATTGGCGCCTTTGGGATGCCTCATGCAAGGAAAGGCAAGCACCGTGTTGCTCTCAGGAAAGCGCCCTTTTCCTAACAGGGGCACTCCAGCATTTAAGACTGACAGCAGCCCTATATTTCTCGTCAGCTTTGAGGCTGAGGCGGTCCTTTATTGCTGAGAATCGCAACTGTTCGCATAGTTTCCGAATCCGAAACTTCAGAACTGCCCTAGCACGTTTATTTTCCGGTGTGCGAAAAGAGACCGAAGGAGCACTCTGGCACTTCCCCGGTTTAATTTCCAACCAGGGAGTTGTGCAGTGTGTGAAGTGTCTACGGGACTTAGGACTCTAGGTAGGTTACGTGTCCTCGCACCGTCTCTAAGCGTAGCAGAGTTCAGGGGAAACTATACATTTTCAAGACAGCATGTTAATGTCTAGTGTCTGCGTGGCCTAGAGGAAAGGACAGGTAAGTACGTGTACCGAGAACGGACACCAAGTAAAGAGTGTTTCCATTGCCGCTCACGCTCTGCACTGAGTGCCACTGGCATGACACCGAAGACCTGCGAGAGCTGTGTTCAGGAGGTTTCTTGAATGCTTTGGCCAACTAGCTAGCTGGAGAAAAGGGAGAAGGTTACCTTTCACTCTGCTTTCAAGGTGGTGATCCGGAGGCATTCGAGAGCCGAATGCTGCGCAGTCGCCCAGAATATTGATCCTGTACGCAGTGTTCTTCTATGGGACACGGTGAGGACGCCGTGGCCCTAGGAAAAGCATACTGGAGTTCCTGCACTACCTGCCCAAGAGTAAACGGAAAATCTCTGCACTCCTCAATGCGTGGATGGACTGTCTGAAGGGTACTTGGAACCCTGTGGAGAGGTCTAGCTTTCCCTTTGGCAATGAGGGCTCTGGGATGCCTCCTGCAGGCCACAGGACACATTCCGTTTCTCTAGGAGCTCTCTCTTGTCGCCACAGAGGCCTTCTAGAAGTGAAGACAACACAGGCAGCAACACTCTTCCGCAGGAGACTTGGACGCTGCAAGTATCCTGCCCTCCAGTGGGGAGAACAGTGCTTTTCTCACTAGGTCACTAATATCAAAGTGGCACCCTGCATATTACATGTAGTTTCTGACACAGGCAGAGAGTCTCAAGCGGCACCCTGCCCTTCCCTGTTAAGACGCCGTACCAAGGCAATCCTGCATGGGATGGGGAGCCTAGCGTGATGTACTTACTGCCTTGGGTTAGGCCTCGCCGTCCGTACACCTTATCCAAAGCTAGTGGGTGCTTCAGGGGAAAAGTGTGCCTTGGCCAGGCTGCTTCGAAAGTCAACTGTCTGCTTGGCATAGAGAGACAGCAAGCAAGGGTTCACAGTCTAAACCCTACGGAGAGGGTTTCTTCATTGCCGCCCAGGTTCAGTGCTGGCAACCACTGGCCGTACACCTAAAAGACCTGCTGGACCGGTGTTCGGGCGGCCTTTAGAAAGCTCGGACATCTAGCTCTCCAACGAGGAAAGCAGTGTGTCGCCTTTCTCTCCGCATTAAGAGCTATAATCCGGAGGCCCAAGGTCCCTGGATGTCGTGAAGTCGCCCAGGAAGAGACATGCGGGATGCAGTGTTCCTCCACGAGAGGTGCCTAGGAGGCAGGAGCCCTAGGAGACCTGAAAAGCTCACTTGCGTGAAGGCACTGCGTGGACTACGTTTTCATGGGAAATGCTGCACGCCTAATCTTGTGCATGCAATACATGGGCCTTACGATGAGCCTGCCTGGCACAGTCGTGTTCCCTTTAGAATTGGCGCCTTTGGGATGCCTCATGCAAGGAAAGGCAAGCACCGTGTTGCTCTCAGGAAAGCGCCCTTTTCCTAACAGGGGCACTCCAGCATTTAAGACTGACAGCAGCCCTATATTTCTCGTCAGCTTTGAGGCTGAGGCGGTCCTTTATTGCTGAGAATCGCAACTGTTCGCATAGTTTCCGAATCCGAAACTTCAGAACTGCCCTAGCACGTTTATTTTCCGGTGTGCGAAAAGAGACCGAAGGAGCACTCTGGCACTTCCCCGGTTTAATTTCCAACCAGGGAGTTGTGCAGTGTGTGTAGAGTCTACGGGACTTAGGACTCTAGGTAGGTTACGTGTCCTCGCACCGTCTCTAAGCGTAGCAGAGTTCAGGGGAAACTATACATTTTCAAGACAGCATGTTAATGTCTAGTGTCTGCGTGGCCTAGAGAAAGGACAGGTAAGTACGTGTACCGAGAACGGACACCAAGTAAAGAGTGTTTCCATTGCCGCTCACGCTCTGCACTGAGTGCCACTGGCATGACACCGAAGACCTGCGAGAGCTGTGTTCAGGAGGTTTCTTGAATGCTTTGGCCAACTAGCTAGCTGGAGAAAAGGGAGAAGGTTACCTTTCACTCTGCTTTCAAAGTGGTGATCCGGAGGCATTCGAGAGCCGAATGCTGCGCAGTTGCCCAGAATATTGATCCTGTACGCAGTGTTCTTCTATGGGACACGGTGAGGACGCCGTGGCCCTAGGAAAAGCATACTGGAGTTCCTGGACTACCTGCCCAAGAGTAAACGGAAAATCTCTGCACTCCTCAATGCGTGGATGGACTGTCTGAAGGGTACTTGGAACCCTGTGGAGAGGTCTAGCTTTCCCTTTGGCAATGAGGGCTCTGGGATGCCTCCTGCAGGCCACAGGACACATTCCGTTTCTCTAGGAGCTCTCTCTTGTCGCCACAGAGGCCTTCTAGAAGTGAAGACAACACAGGCAGCAACACTCTTCCGCAGGAGACTTGGACGCTGCAAGTATCCTGCCCTCCAGTGGGGAAAACAGTGCTTTTCTCACTAGGTCACTAATATCAAAGTGGCACCCTGCATATTACATGTAGTTTCTGACACAGGCAGAGAGTCTCAAGCGGCACCCTGCCCTTCCCTGTTAAGACGCCGTACCAAGGCAATCCTGCATGGGATGGGGAGCCTAGCGTGATGTACTTACTGCCTTGGGTTAGGCCTCGCCGTCCGTACACCTTATCCAAAGCTAGTGGGTGCTTCAGGGGAAAAGTGTGCCTTGGCCAGGCTGCTTCGAAAGTCAACTGTCTGCTTGGCATAGAGAGACAGCAAGCAAGGTTCACAGTCTAAACCCTACGGAGAGGGTTTCTTCATTGCCGCCCAGGTTCAGTGCTGGCAACCACTGGCCGTACACCTAAAAGACCTGCTGGACCGGTGTTCGGGCGGCCTTTAGAAAGCTCGGACATCTAGCTCTCCAACGAGGAAAGCAGTGTGTCGCCTTTCTCTCCGCATTAAGAGCTATAATCCGGAAGCCCAAGGTCCCTGGATGTCGTGAAGTCGCCCAGGAAGAGACATGCGGGATGCAGTGTTCCTCCACGAGAGGTGCCTAGGAGGCAGGAGCCCTAGGAGGTCTGAAAAGCTCATTTGCGTGAAGGCACTGCGTGGACTACGTTTTCATGGGAAATGCTGCACGCCTAATCTTGTGCATGCAATACATGGGCCGTACGATGAGCCTGCCTGGCACAGTCGTGTTCCCTTTAGAATTGGCGCCTTTGGGATGCCTCATGCAAGGAAAGGCAAGCACCGTGTTGCTCTCAGGAAAGCGCCCTTTTCCTAACAGGGGCACTCCAGCATTTAAGACTGACAGCAGCCCTATATTTCTCGTCAGCTTTGAGGCTGAGGCGGTCCTTTATTGCTGAGAATCGCAACTGTTCGCATAGTTTCCGAATCCGAAACTTCAGAACTGCCCTAGCACGTTTATTTTCCGGTGTGCGAAAAGAGACCGAAGGAGCACTCTGGCACTTCCCCGGTTTAATTTCCAACCAGGGAGTTGTGCAGTGTGTGAAGAGTCTACGGGACTTAGGACTCTAGGTAGGTTACGTGTCCTCGCACCGTCTCTAAGCGTAGCAGAGTTCAGGGGAAACTATACATTTTCAAGACAGCATGTTAATGTCTAGTGTCTGCATGGCCTACAGAAAGGACAGGTAAGTACGTGTACCGAGAACGGACACCAAGTAAAGAGTGTTTCCATTGCCGCTCACGCTCTGCACTGAGTGCCACTGGCATGACACCGAAGACCTGCGAGAGCTGTGTTCAGGAGGTTTCTTGAATGCTTTGGCCAACTAGCTAGCTGGAGAAAAGGGAGAAGGTTACCTTTCACTCTGCTTTCAAAGTGGTGATCCGGAGGCATTCGAGAGCCGAATGCTGCGCAGTCGCCCAGAATATTGATCCTGTACGCAGTGTTCTTCTATGGGACACGGTGAGGACGCCGTGGCCCTAGGAAAAGCATACTGGAGTTCCTGGACTACCTGCCCAAGAGTAAACGGAAAATCTCTGCACTCCTCAATGCGTGGATGGACTGTCTGAAGGGTACTTGGAACCCTGTGGAGAGGTCTAGCTTTCCCTTTGGCAATGAGGGCTCTGGGATGCCTCCTGCAGGCCACAGGACACATTCCGTTTCTCTAGGAGCTCTCTCTTGTCGCCACAGAGGCCTTCTAGAAGTGAAGACAACACAGGCAGCAACACTCTTCCGCAGGAGACTTGGACGCTGCAAGTATCCTGCCCTCCAGTGGGGAAAACAGTGCTTTTCTCACTAGGTCACTAATATCAAAGTGGCACCCTGCATATTACATGTAGTTTCTGACACAGGCAGAGAGTCTCAAGCGGCACCCTGCCCTTCCCTGTTAAGACGCCGTACCAAGGCAATCCTGCATGGGATGGGGAGCCTAGCGTGATGTACTTACTGCCTTGGGTTAGGCCTCGCCGTCCGTACACCTTATCCAAAGCTAGTGGGTGCTTCAGGGGAAAAGTGTGCCTTGGCCAGGCTGCTTCGAAAGTCAACTGTCTGCTTGGCATAGAGAGACAACAAGCAAGGGTTCACAGTCTAAACCCTACGGAGAGGGTTTCTTCATTGCCGCCCAGGTTCAGTGTTGGCAACCACTGGCCGTACACCTAAAAGACCTGCTGGACCGGTGTTCGGGCGGCGTTTAGAAAGCTCGGACATCTAGCTCTGCAACGAGGAAAGCAGTGTGTCTCCTTTCTCTCCGCATTAAGAGCTATAATCCGGAGGCCCAAGGTCCCTGGATGTCGCGAAGTCACCCAGGAAGAGACATGCGGGATGCAGTGTTCCTCCACGGGAGGTGCCTAGGAGGAAGGAGCCCTAGGAGACCTGAAAAGCTCACTTGCGTGAAGGCACTGCGTGGACTACGTTTTCATGGGAAATGCTGCACGCCTAATCTTGTGCATGCAATACATGGGCCGTACGATGAGCCTGCCTGGCACAGTCGTGTTCCCTTTAGAATTGGCGCCTTTGGGATGCCTCATGCAAGGAAAGGCAAGCACCGTGTTGCTCTCAGGAAAGCGCCCTTTTCCTAACAGGGGCACTCCAGCATTTAAGACTGACAGCAGCCCTATATTTCTCGTCAGCTTTGAGGCTGAGGCGGTCCTTTATTGCTGAGAATCGCAACTGTTCGCATAGTTTCCGAATCCGAAACTTCAGAACTGCCCTAGCACGTTTATTTTCCGGTGTGCGAAAAGAGACCGAAGGAGCACTCTGGCACTTCCCCGGTTTAATTTCCAACCAGGGAGTTGTGCAGTGTGTGAAGAGTCTACGGGACTTAGGACTCTAGGTAGGTTACGTGTCCTCGCACCGTCTCTAAGCGTAGCAGAGTTCAGGGGAAACTATACATTTTCAAGACAGCATGTTAATGTCTAGTGTCTGCGTGGCCTAGAGAAAGGACAGGTAAGTACGTGTACCGAGAACGGACACCAAGTAAAGAGTGTTTCCATTGCCGCTCACGCTCTGCACTGAGTGCCACTGGCATGACACCGAAGACCTGCGAGAGCTGTGTTCAGGAGGTTTCTTGAATGCTTTGGCCAACTAGCTAGCTGGAGAAAAGGGAGAAGGTTACCTTTCACTCTGCTTTCAAAGTGGTGATCCGGAGGCATTCGAGAGCCGAATGCTGCGCAGTCGCCCAGAATATTGATCCTGTACGCAGTGTTCTTCTATGGGACACGGTGAGGACGCCGTGGCCCTAGGAAAAGCATACTGGAGTTCCTGCACTACCTGCCCAAGAGTAAACGGAAAATCTCTGCACTCCTCAATGCGTGGATGGACTGTCTGAAGGGTACTTGGAACCCTGTGGAGAGGTCTAGCTTTCCCTTTGGCAATGAGGGCTCTGGGATGCCTCCTGCAGGCCACAGGACACATTCCGTTTCTCTAGGAGCTCTCTCTTGTCGCCACAGAGGCCTTCTAGAAGTGAAGACAACACAGGCAGCAACACTCTTCCGCAGGAGACTTGGACGCTGCAAGTATCCTGCCCTCCAGTGGGGAAAACAGTGCTTTTCTCACTAGGTCACTAATATCAAAGTGGCACCCTGCATATTACATGTAGTTTCTGACACAGGCAGAGAGTCTCAAGCGGCACCCTGCCCTTCCCTGTTAAGACGCCGTACCAAGGCAATCCTGCATGGGATGGGGAGCCTAGCGTGATGTACTTACTGCCTTGGGCTAGGCCTCGCCGTCCGTACACCTTATCCAAAGCTAGTGGGTGCTTCAGGGGAAAAGTGTGCCTTGGCCAGGCTGCTTCGAAAGTCAACTGTCTGCTTGGCATAGAGAGACAGCAAGCAAGGGTTCACAGTCTAAACCCTACGGAGAGGGTTTCTTCATTGCCGCCCAGGTACAGTGCTAGCAACCACTGGCCGTACACCTAAAAGACCTGCTGGACCGGTGTTCGGGTGGCCTTTAGAAAGCTCGGACATCTAGCTCTCCAACGAGGAAAGCAGTGTGTCGCCTTTCTCTCCGCATTAAGAGCTATAATCCGGAAGCCCAAGGTCCCTGGATGTCGTGAAGTCACACAGGAAGAGACATGAGGGATGCAGTGTTCCTCCACGGGAGGTGCCTAGGAGGCAGGAGCCCTAGGAGGTCTGAAAAGCTCACTTACGTGAAGGCACTGCGTGGACTACTTTTTCATGGGAAATGCTGCACGCCTAATCTTGTGCATGCAATACATGGGCCGTACGATGAGCCTGCCTGGCACAGTCGTGTTCCCTTTAGAATTGGCGCCTTTGGGATGCCTCATGCAAGGAAAGGCAAGCACCGTGTTGCTCTCAGGAAAGCGCCCTTTTCCTAACAGGGGCACTCCAGCATTTAAGACTGACAGCAGCCCTATATTTCTCGTCAGCTTTGAGGCTGAGGCGGTCCTTTATTGCTGAGAATCGCAACTGTTCGCATAGTTTCCGAATCCGAAACTTCAGAACTGCCCTAGCACGTTTATTTTCCGGTGTGCGAAAAGAGACCGAAGGAGCACTCTGGCACTTCCCCGGTTTAATTTCCAACCAGGGAGTTGTGCAGTGTGTGAAGAGTCTACGGGACTTAGGACTCTAGGTAGGTTACGTGTCCTCGCACCGTCTCTAAGCGTAGCAGAGTTCAGGGGAAACTATACATTTTCAAGACAGCATGTTAATGTCTAGTGTCTGCGTGGCCTAGAGAAAGGACAGGTAAGTACGTGTACCGAGAACGGACACCAAGTAAAGAGTGTTTCCATTGCCGCTCACGCTCTGCACTGAGTGCCACTGGCATGACACCGAAGACCTGCGAGAGCTGTGTTCAGGAGGTTTCTTGAATGCTTTGGCCAACTAGCTAGCTGGAGAAAAGGGAGAAGGTTACCTTTCACTCTGCTTTCAAAGTGGTGATCCGGAGGCATTCGAGAGCCGAATGCTGCGCAGTCGCCCAGAATATTGATCCTGTACGCAGTGTTCTTCTATGGGACACGGTGAGGACGCCGTGGCCCTAGGAAAAGCATACTGGAGTTCCTGCACTACCTGCCCAAGAGTAAACGGAAAATCTCTGCACTCCTCAATGCGTGGATGGACTGTCTGAAGGGTACTTGGAACCCTGTGGAGAGGTCTAGCTTTCCCTTTGGCAATGAGGGCTCTGGGATGCCTCCTGCAGGCCACAGGACACATTCCGTTTCTCTAGGAGCTCTCTCTTGTCGCCACAGAGGCCTTCTAGAAGTGAAGACAACACAGGCAGCAACACTCTTCCGCAGGAGACTTGGACGCTGCAAGTATCCTGCCCTCCAGTGGGGAAAACAGTGCTTTTCTCACTAGGTCACTAATATCAAAGTGGCACCCTGCATATTACATGTAGTTTCTGACACAGGCAGAGAGTCTCAAGCGGCACCCTGCCCTTCCCTGTTAAGACGCCGTACCAAGGCAATCCTGCATGGGATGGGGAGCCTAGCGTGATGTACTTACTGCCTTGGGTTAGGCCTCGCCGTCCGTACACCTTATCCAAAGCTAGTGGGTGCTTCAGGGGAAAAGTGTGCCTTGGCCAGGCTGCTTCGAAAGTCAACTGTCTGCTTGGCATAGAGAGACAGCAAGCAAGGGTTCACAGTCTAAACCCTACGGAGAGGGTTTCTTCATTGCCGCCCAGGTTCAGTGCTGGCAACCACTGGCCGTACACCTAAAAGACCTGCTGGACCGGTGTTCGGGCGGCCTTTAGAAAGCTCGGACATCTAGCTCTCCAACGAGGAAAGCAGTGTGTCGCCTTTCTCTCCGCATTAAGAGCTATAATCCGGAAGCCCAAGGTCCCTGGATGTCGTGAAGTCACACAGGAAGAGACATGCGGGATGCAGTGTTCCTCCACGAGAGGTGCTTAGGAGGCAGGAGCCCTAGGAGATCTGAAAAGCTCACTTGCGTGAAGGCACTGCGTGGACTACGTTTTCATGGGAAATGCTGCATGCCTAATCTTGTGCATGCAATACATGGGCCGTACGATGAGCCTGCCTGGCACAGTCCTGTTCCCTTTAGAATTGGCGCCTTTGGGATGCCTCATGCAAGGAAAGGCAAGCACCGTGTTGCTCTCAGGAAAGCGCCCTTTTCCTAACAGGGGCACTCCAGCATTTAAGACTGACAGCAGCCCTATATTTCTCGTCAGCTTTGAGGCTGAGGCGGTCCTTTATTGCTGAGAATCGCAACTGTTCGCATAGTTTCCGAATCCGAAACTTCAGAACTGCCCTAGCACGTTTATTTTCCGGTGTGCGAAAAGAGACCGAAGGAGCACTCTGGCACTTCCCCGGTTTAATTTCCAACCAGGGAGTTGTGCAGTGTGTGAAGAGTCTACGGGACTTAGGACTCTAGGTAGGTTACGTGTCCTCGCACCGTCTCTAAGCGTAGCAGAGTTCAGGGGAAACTATACATTTTCAAGACAGCATGTTAATGTCTAGTGTCTGCGTGGCCTAGAGAAAGGACAGGTAAGTACGTGTACCGAGAACGGACACCAAGTAAAGAGTGTTTCCATTGCCGCTCACGCTCTGCACTGAGTGCCACTGGCATGACACCGAAGACCTGCGAGAGCTGTGTTCAGGAGGTTTCTTGAATGCTTTGGCCAACTAGCTAGCTGGAGAAAAGGGAGAAGGTTACCTTTCACTCTGCTTTCAAAGTGGTGATCCGGAGGCATTCGAGAGCCGAATGCTGCGCAGTCGCCCAGAATATTGATCCTGTACGCAGTGTTCTTCTATGGGACACGGTGAGGACGCCGTGGCCCTAGGAAAAGCATACTGGAGTTCCTGCACTACCTGCCCAAGAGTAAACGGAAAATCTCTGCACTCCTCAATGCGTGGATGGACTGTCTGAAGGGTACTTGGAACCCTGTGGAGAGGTCTAGCTTTCCCTTTGGCAATGAGGGCTCTGGGATGCCTCCTGCAGGCCACAGGACACATTCCGTTTCTCTAGGAGCTCTCTCTTGTCGCCACAGAGGCCTTCTAGAAGTGAAGACAACACAGGCAGCAACACTCTTCCGCAGGAGACTTGGACGCTGCAAGTATCCTGCCCTCCAGTGGGGAAAACAGTGCTTTTCTCACTAGGTCACTAATATCAAAGTGGCACCCTGCATATTACATGTAGTTTCTGACACAGGCAGAGAGTCTCAAGCGGCACCCTGCCCTTCCCTGTTAAGATGCCGTACCAACGCAATCCTGCATGGGATGGGGAGCCTAGCGTGATGTAGTTACTGCCTTGGGCTAGGCCTCGCCGTCCGTACACCTTATCCAAAGCTAGTGGGTGCTTCAGGGGAAAAGTGTGCCTTGGCCAGGCTGCTTCGAAAGTCAACTGTCTGCTTGGCATAGAGAGACAGCAAGCAAGGGTTCACAGTCTAAACCCTACGGAGAGGGTTCTTCATTGCCGCCCAGGTTCAGTGCTGGCAACCACTGGCCGTACACCTAAAAGACCTGCTGGACCGGTGTTCGGGCGGCCTTTAGAAAGCTCGGACATCTAGCTCTCCAACGAGGAAAGCAGTGTGTCGCCTTTCTCTCCGCATTAAGAGCTATAATCCGGAGGCCCAAGGTCCCTGGATGTCGTGAAGTCGCCCAGGAAGAGACATGCGGGATGCAGTGTTCCTCCACGAGAGGTGCCTAGGAGGCAGGATCCCTAGGAGATCTGAAAAGCTCACTTGCGTGAAGGCACTGCGTGGACTACGTTTTCATGGGAAATGCTGCACGCCTAATCTTGTGCATGCAATACATGGGCCGTACGATGAGCCTGCCTGGCACAGTCGTGTTCCCTTTAGAATTGGCGCCTTTGGGATGCCTCATGCAAGGAAAGGCAAGCACCGTGTTGCTCTCAGGAAAGCGCCCTTTTCCTAACAGGGGCACTCCAGCATTTAAGACTGACAGCAGCCCTATATTTCTCGTCAGCTTTGAGGCTGAGGCGGTCCTTTATTGCTGAGAATCGCAACTGTTCGCATAGTTTCCGAATCCGATACTTCAGAACTGCCCTAGCACGTTTATTTTCCGGTGTGCGAAAAGAGACCGAAGGAGCACTCTGGCACTTCCCCGGTTTAATTTCCAACCAGGGAGTTGTGCAGTGTGTGAAGAGTCTACGGGACTTAGGACTCTAGGTAGGTTACGTGTCCTCGCACCGTCTCTAAGCGTAGCAGAGTTCAGGGGAAACTATACATTTTCAAGACAGCATGTTAATGTCTAGTGTCTGCATGGCCTAGAGAAAGGACAGGTAAGTACGTGTACCGAGAACGGACACCAAGTAAAGAGTGTTTCCATTGCCGCTCACGCTCTGCACTGAGTGCCACTGGCATGACACCGAAGACCTGCGAGAGCTGTGTTCAGGAGGTTTCTTGAATGCTTTGGCCAACTAGCTAGCTGGAGAAAAGGGAGAAGGTTACCTTTCACTCTGCTTTCAAAGTGGTGATCCGGAGGCATTCGAGAGCCGAATGCTGCGCAGTCGCCCAGAATATTGATCCTGTACGCAGTGTTCTTCTATGGGACACGGTGAGGACGCCGTGGCCCTAGGAAAAGCATACTGGAGTTCCTGGACTACCTGCCCAAGAGTAAACGGAAAATCTCTGCACTCCTCAATGCGTGGATGGACTGTCTGAAGGGTACTTGGAACCCTGTGGAGAGGTCTAGCTTTCCCTTTGGCAATGAGGGCTCTGGGATGCCTCCTGCAGGCCACAGGACACATTCCGTTTCTCTAGGAGCTCTCTCTTGTCGCCACAGAGGCCTTCTAGAAGTGAAGACAACACAGGCAGCAACACTCTTCCGCAGGAGACTTGGACGCTGCAAGTATCCTGCCCTCCAGTGGGGAAAACAGTGCTTTTCTCACTAGGTCACTAATATCAAAGTGGCACCCTGCATATTACATGTAGTTTCTGACACAGGCAGAGAGTCTCAAGCGGCACCCTGCCCTTCCCTGTTAAGACGCCGTACCAAGGCAATCCTGCATTGGATGGGGAGCCTAGCGTGATGTACTTACTGCCTTGGGCTAGGCCTCGCCGTCCGTACACCTTATCCAAAGCTAGTGGGTGCTTCAGGGGAAAAGTGTGCCTTGGCCAGGCTGCTTCGAAAGTCAACTGTCTGCTTGGCATAGAGAGACAGCAAGCAAGGGTTCACAGTCTAAACCCTACGGAGAGGGTTTCTTCATTGCCGCCCAGGTTCAGTGCTGGCAACCACTGGCCGTACACCTAAAAGACCTGCTGGACCGGTGTTCGGGCGGCGTTTAGAAAGCTCGGACATCTAGCTCTCCAACGAGGAAAGCAGTGTGTCTCCTTTCTCTCCGCATTAAGAGCTATAATCCGGAGGCCCAAGGTCCCTGGATGTCGCGAAGTCACCCAGGAAGAGACATGCGGGATGCAGTGTTCCTCCACGGGAGGTGCCTAGGAGGCAGGAGCCCTAGGAGACCTGAAAAGCTCACTTGCGTGAAGGCACTGCGTGGACTACGTTTTCATGGGAAATGCTGCACGCCTAATCTTGTGCATGCAATACATGGGCCGTACGATGAGCCTGCCTGGCACAGTCGTGTTCCCTTTAGAATTGGCGCCTTTGGGATGCCTCATGCAAGGAAAGGCAAGCACCGTGTTGCTCTCAGGAAAGCGCCCTTTTCCTAACAGGGGCACTCCAGCATTTAAGACTGACAGCAGCCCTATATTTCTCGTCAGCTTTGAGGCTGAGGCGGTCCTTTATTGCTGAGAATCGCAACTGTTCGCATAGTTTCCGAATCCGAAACTTCAGAACTGCCCTAGCACGTTTATTTTCCGGTGTGCGAAAAGAGACCGAAGGAGCACTCTGGCACTTCCCCGGTTTAATTTCCAACCAGGGAGTTGTGCAGTGTGTGAAGAGTCTACGGGACTTAGGACTCTAGGTAGGTTACGTGTCCTCGCACCGTCTCTAAGCGTAGCAGAGTTCAGGGGAAACTATACATTTTCAAGACAGCATGTTAATGTCTAGTGTCTGCGTGGCCTAGAGAAAGGACAGGTAAGTACGTGTACCGAGAACGGACACCAAGTAAAGAGTGTTTCCATTGCCGCTCACGCTCTGCACTGAGTGCCACTGGCATGACACCGAAGACCTGCGAGAGCTGTGTTCAGGAGGTTTCTTGAATGCTTTGGCCAACTAGCTAGCTGGAGAAAAGGGAGAAGGTTACCTTTCACTCTGCTTTCAAAGTGGTGATCCGGAGGCATTCGAGAGCCGAATGCTGCGCAGTCGCCCAGAATATTGATCCTGTACGCAGTGTTCTTCTATGGGACACGGTGAGGACGCCGTGGCCCTAGGAAAAGCATACTGGAGTTCCTGGACTACCTGCCCAAGAGTAAACGGAAAATCTCTGCACTCCTCAATGCGTGGATGGACTGTCTGAAGGGTACTTGGAACCCTGTGGAGAGGTCTAGCTTTCCCTTTGGCAATGAGGGCTCTGGGATGCCTCCTGCAGGCCACAGGACACATTCCGTTTCTCTAGGAGCTCTCTCTTGTCGCCACAGAGGCCTTCTAGAAGTGAAGACAACACAGGCAGCAACACTCTTCCGCAGGAGACTTGGACGCTGCAAGTATCCTGCCCTCCAGTGGGGAAAACAGTGCTTTTCTCACTAGGTCACTAATATCAAAGTGGCACCCTGCATATTACATGTAGTTTCTGACACAGGCAGAGAGTCTCAAGCGGCACCCTGCCCTTCCCTGTTAAGACGCCGTACCAAGGCAATCCTGCATTGGATGGGGAGCCTAGCGTGATGTACTTACTGCCTTGGGCTAGGCCTCGCCGTCCGTACACCTTATCCAAAGCTAGTGGGTGCTTCAGGGGAAAAGTGTGCCTTGGCCAGGCTGCTTCGAAAGTCAACTGTCTGCTTGGCATAGAGAGACAGCAAGCAAGGGTTCACAGTCTAAACCCTACGGAGAGGGTTTCTTCATTGCCGCCCAGGTTCAGTGCTGGCAACCACTGGCCGTACACCTAAAAGACCTGCTGGACCGGTGTTCGGGCGGCGTTTAGAAAGCTCGGACATCTAGCTCTCCAACGAGGAAAGCAGTGTGTCTCCTTTCTCTCCGCATTAAGAGCTATAATCCGGAGGCCCAAGGTCCCTGGATGTCGCGAAGTCACCCAGGAAGAGACATGCGGGATGCAGTGTTCCTCCACGGGAGGTGCCTAGGAGGCAGGAGCCCTAGGAGACCTGAAAAGCTCACTTGCGTGAAGGCACTGCGTGGACTACGTTTTCATGGGAAATGCTGCACGCCTAATCTTGTGCATGCAATACATGGGCCGTACGATGAGCCTGCCTGGCACAGTCGTGTTCCCTTTAGAATTGGCGCCTTTGGGATGCCTCATGCAAGGAAAGGCAAGCACCGTGTTGCTCTCAGGAAAGCGCCCTTTTCCTAACAGGGGCACTCCAGCATTTAAGACTGACAGCAGCCCTATATTTCTCGTCAGCTTTGAGGCTGAGGCGGTCCTTTATTGCTGAGAATCGCAACTGTTCGCATAGTTTCCGAATCCGAAACTTCAGAACTGCCCTAGCACGTTTATTTTCCGGTGTGCGAAAAGAGACCGAAGGAGCACTCTGGCACTTCCCCGGTTTAATTTCCAACCAGGGAGTTGTGCAGTGTGTGAAGAGTCTACGGGACTTAGGACTCTAGGTAGGTTACGTGTCCTCGCACCGTCTCTAAGCGTAGCAGAGTTCAGGGGAAACTATACATTTTCAAGACAGCATGTTAATGTCTAGTGTCTGCGTGGCCTAGAGAAAGGACAGGTAAGTACGTGTACCGAGAACGGACACCAAGTAAAGAGTGTTTCCATTGCCGCTCACGCTCTGCACTGAGTGCCACTGGCATGACACCGAAGACCTGCGAGAGCTGTGTTCAGGAGGTTTCTTGAATGCTTTGGCCAACTAGCTAGCTGGAGAAAAGGGAGAAGGTTACCTTTCACTCTGCTTTCAAAGTGGTGATCCGGAGGCATTCGAGAGCCGAATGCTGCGCAGTCGCCCAGAATATTGATCCTGTACGCAGTGTTCTTCTATGGGACACGGTGAGGACGCCGTGGCCCTAGGAAAAGCATACTGGAGTTCCTGCACTACCTGCCCAAGAGTAAACGGAAAATCTCTGCACTCCTCAATGCGTGGATGGACTGTCTGAAGGGTACTTGGAACCCTGTGGAGAGGTCTAGCTTTCCCTTTGGCAATGAGGGCTCTGGGATGCCTCCTGCAGGCCACAGGACACATTCCGTTTCTCTAGGAGCTCTCTCTTGTCGCCACAGAGGCCTTCTAGAAGTGAAGACAACACAGGCAGCAACACTCTTCCGCAGGAGACTTGGACGCTGCAAGTATCCTGCCCTCCAGTGGGGAAAACAGTGCTTTTCTCACTAGGTCACTAATATCAAAGTGGCACCCTGCATATTACATGTAGTTTCTGACACAGGCAGAGAGTCTCAAGCGGCACCCTGCCCTTCCCTGTTAAGACGCCGTACCAAGGCAATCCTGCATGGGATGGGGAGCCTAGCGTGATGTACTTACTGCCTTGGGCTAGGCCTCGCCGTCCGTACACCTTATCCAAAGCTAGTGGGTGCTTCAGGGGAAAAGTGTGCCTTGGCCAGGCTGCTTCGAAAGTCAACTGTCTGCTTGGCATAGAGAGACAGCAAGCAAGGGTTCACAGTCTAAACCCTACGGAGAGGGTTTCTTCATTGCCGCCCAGGTTCAGTGCTGGCAACCACTGGCCGTACACCTAAAAGACCTGCTGGACCGGTGTTCGGGCGGCCTTTAGAAAGCTCGGACATCTAGCTCTCCAACGAGGAAAGCAGTGTGTCGCCTTTCTCTCCGCATTAAGAGCTATAATCCGGAAGCCCAAGGTCCCTGGATGTCGTGAAGTCGCCTTGGAAGAGACATGCGGGATGCAGTGTTCCTCCACGGGAGGTGCCTAGGAGGCAGGAGCCCTAGGAGGTCTGAAAAGCTCACTTGCGTGAAGGCAGTGCGTGGACTACGTTTTCATGGGAAATGCTGCACGCCTAATCTTGTGCATGCAATACATGGGCCTTACGATGAGCCTGCCTGGCACAGTCGTGTTCCCTTTAGAATTGGCGCCTTTGGGATGCCTCATGCAAGGAAAGGCAAGCACCGTGTTGCTCTCAGGAAAGCGCCCTTTTCCTAACAGGGGCACTCCAGCATTTAAGACTGACAGCAGCCCTATATTTCTCGTCAGCTTTGAGGCTGAGGCGGTCCTTTATTGCTGAGAATCGCAACTGTTCGCATAGTTTCCGAATCCGAAACTTCAGAACTGCCCTAGCACGTTTATTTTCCGGTGTGCGAAAAGAGACCGAAGGAGCACTCTGGCACTTCCCCGGTTTAATTTCCAACCAGGGAGTTGTGCAGTGTGTGAAGAGTCTACGGGACTTAGGACTCTACGAAGGTTACGTTTCCTCGCACCGTCTCTAAGCGTAGCAGAGTTCAGGGGAAACTATACATTTTCAAGACAGCATGTTAATGTCTAGTGTCTGCGTGGCCTAGAGAAAGGACAGGTAAGTACGTGTACCGAGAACGGACACCAAGTAAAGAGTGTTTCCATTGCCGCTCACGCTCTGCACTGAGTGCCACTGGCATGACACCGAAGACCTGCGAGAGCTGTGTTCAGGAGGTTTCTTGAATGCTTTGGCCAACTAGCTAGCTGGAGAAAAGGGAGAAGGTTACCTTTCACTCTGCTTTCAAAGTGGTGATCCGGAGGCATTCGAGAGCCGAATGCTGCGCAGTCGCCCAGAATATTGATCCTGTACGCAGTGTTCTTCTATGGGACACGGTGAGGACGCCGTGGCCCTAGGAAAAGCATACTGGAGTTCCTGCACTACCTGCCCAAGAGTAAACGGAAAATCTCTGCACTCCTCAATGCGTGGATGGACTGTCTGAAGGGTACTTGGAACCCTGTGGAGAGGTCTAGCTTTCCCTTTGGCAATGAGGGCTCTGGGATGCCTCCTGCAGGCCACAGGACACATTCCGTTTCTCTAGGAGCTCTCTCTTGTCGCCACAGAGGCCTTCTAGAAGTGAAGACAACACAGGCAGCAACACTCTTCCGCAGGAGACTTGGACGCTGCAAGTATCCTGCCCTCCAGTGGGGAAAACAGTGCTTTTCTCACTAGGTCACTAATATCAAAGTGGCACCCTGCATATTACATGTAGTTTCTGACACAGGCAGAGAGTCTCAAGCGGCACCCTGCCCTTCCCTGTTAAGACGCCGTACCAAGGCAATCCTGCATGGGATGGGGAGCCTAGCGTGATGTACTTACTGCCTTGGGTTAGGCCTCGCCGTCCGTACACCTTATCCAAAGCTAGTGGGTGCTTCAGGGGAAAAGTGTGCCTTGGCCAGGCTGCTTCGAAAGTCAACTGTCTGCTTGGCATAGAGAGACAGCAAGCAAGGGTTCACAGTCTAAACCCTACGGAGAGGGTTTCTTCATTGCCGCCCAGGTTCAGTGCTGGCAACCACTGGCCGTACACCTAAAAGACCTGCTGGACCGGTGTTCGGGCGGCCTTTAGAAAGCTCGGACATCTAGCTCTCCAACGAGGAAAGCAGTGTGTCGCCTTTCTCTCCGCATTAAGAGCTATAATCCGGAAGCCCAAGGTCCCTGGATGTCGTGAAGTCGCCTTGGAAGAGACATGCGGGATGCAGTGTTCCTCCACGGGAGGTGCCTAGGACGCAGGAGCCCTAGGAGGTCTGAAAAGCTCACTTGCGTGAAGGCACTGCGTGGACTACGTTTTCATGGGAAATGCTGCACGCCTAATCTTGTGCATGCAATACATGGGCCGTACGATGAGCCTGCCTGGCACAGTCGTGTTCCCTTTAGAATTGGCGCCTTTGGGATGCCTCATGCAAGGAAAGGCAAGCACCGTGTTGCTCTCAGGAAAGCGCCCTTTTCCTAACAGGGGCACTCCAGCATTTAAGACTGACAGCAGCCCTATATTTCTCGTCAGCTTTGAGGCTGAGGCGGTCCTTTATTGCTGAGAATCGCAACTGTTCGCATAGTTTCCGAATCCGAAACTTCAGAACTGCCCTAGCACGTTTATTTTCCGGTGTGCAAAAAGAGACCGAAGGAGCACTCTGGCACTTCCCCGGTTTAATTTCCAACCAGGGAGTTGTGCAGTGTGTGAAGACTCTACGGGACTTAGGACTCTAGGAAGGTTATGTTTCCTCGCACCGTCTCTAAGCGTAGCAGAGTTCAGGGGAAACTATACATTTTCAAGACAGCATGTTAATGTCTAGTGTCTGCGTGGCCTAGAGAAAGGACAGGTAAGTACGTGTACCGAGAACGGACACCAAGTAAAGAGTGTTTCCATTGCCGCTCACGCTCTGCACTGAGTGCCACTGGCATGACACCGAAGACCTGCGAGAGCTGTGTTCAGGAGGTTTCTTGAATGCTTTGGCCAACTAGCTAGCTGGAGAAAAGGGAGAAGGTTACCTTTCACTCTGCTTTCAAAGTGGTGATCCGGAGGCATTCGAGAGCCGAATGCTGCGCAGTCGCCCAGAATATTGATCCTGTACGCAGTGTTCTTCTATGGGACACGGTGAGGACGCCGTGGCCCTAGGAAAAGCATACTGGAGTTCCTGCACTACCTGCCCAAGAGTAAACGGAAAATCTCTGCACTCCTCAATGCGTGGATGGACTGTCTGAAGGGTACTTGGAACCCTGTGGAGAGGTCTAGCTTTCCCTTTGGCAATGAGGGCTCTGGGATGCCTCCTGCAGGCCACAGGACACATTCCGTTTCTCTAGGAGCTCTCTCTTGTCGCCACAGAGGCCTTCTAGAAGTGAAGACAACACAGGCAGCAACACTCTTCCGCAGGAGACTTGGATGCTGCAAGTATCCTGCCCTCCAGTGGGGAAAACAGTGCTTTTCTCACTAGGTCACTAATATCAAAGTGGCACCCTGCATATTACATGTAGTTTCTGACACAGGCAGAGAGTCTCAAGCGGCACCCTGCCCTTCCCTGTTAAGACGCCGTACCAAGGCAATCCTGCATGGGATGGGGAGCCTAGCGTGATGTACTTACTGCCTTGGGTTAGGCCTCGACGTCCGTACACCTTATCCAAAGCTAGTGGGTGCTTCAGGGGAAAAGTGTGCCTTGGCCAGGCTGCTTCGAAAGTCAACTGTCTGCTTGGCATAGAGAGACAGCAAGCAAGGGTTCACAGTCTAAACCCTACGGAGAGGGTTTCTTCATTGCCGCCCAGGTTCAGTGCTGGCAACCACTGGCCGTACACCTAAAAGACCTGCTGGACCGGTGTTCGGGCGGCCTTTAGAAAGCTCGGACATCTAGCTCTCCAACGAGGAAAGCAGTGTGTCGCCTTTCTCTCCGCATTAAGAGCTATAATCTGGAGGCCCAAGGTCCCTGGATGTCGTGAAGTCGCCCAGGAAGAGACATGCGGGATGCAGTGTTCCTCCACGAGAGGTGCCTAGGAGGCAGGAGCCCTAGGAGGTCTGAAAAGCTCACTTGCGTGAAGGCACTGCGTGGACTACGTTTTCATGGGAAATGCTGCACGCCTAATCTTGTGCATGCAATACATGGGCCGTACAATGAGCCTGCCTGGCACAGTCGTGTTCCCTTTAGAATTGGCGCCTTTGGGATGCCTCATGCAAGGAAAGGCAAGCACCGTGTTGCTCTCAGGAAAGCGCCCTTTTCCTAACAGGGGCACTCCAGCATTTAAGACTGACAGCAGCCCTATATTTCTCGTCAGCTTTGAGGCTGAGGCGGTCCTTTATTGCTGAGAATCGCAACTGTTCGCATAGTTTCCGAATCCGAAACTTCAGAACTGCCCTAGCACGTTTATTTTCCGGTGTGCGAAAAGAGACCGAAGGAGCACTCTGGCACTTCCCCGGTTTAATTTCCAACCAGGGAGTTGTGCAGTGTGTGAAGAGTCTACGGGACTTAGGACTCTAGGTAGGTTACGTGTCCTCGCACCGTCTCTAAGCGTAGCAGAGTTCAGGGGAAACTATACATTTTCAAGACAGCATGTTAATGTCTACTGTCTGCATGGCCTAGAGAAAGGACAGGTAAGTACGTGTACCGAGAACGGACACCAAGTAAAGAGTGTTTCCATTGCCGCTCACGCTCTGCACTGAGTGCCACTGGCATGACACCGAAGACCTGCGAGAGCTGTGTTCAGGAGGTTTCTTGAATGCTTTGGCCAACTAGCTAGCTGGAGAAAAGGGAGAAGGTTACCTTTCACTCTGCTTTCAAAGTGGTGATCCGGAGGCATTCGAGAGCCGAATGCTGCGCAGTCGCCCAGAATATTGATCCTGTACGCAGTGTTCTTCTATGGGACACGGTGAGGACGCCGTGGCCCTAGGAAAAGCATACTGGAGTTCCTGGACTACCTGCCCAAGAGTAAACGGAAAATCTCTGCACTCCTCAATGCGTGGATGGACTGTCTGAAGGGTACTTGGAACCCTGTGGAGAGGTCTAGCTTTCCCTTTGGCAATGAGGGCTCTGGGATGCCTCCTGCAGGCCACAGGACACATTCCGTTTCTCTAGGAGCTCTCTCTTGTCGCCACAGAGGCCTTCTAGAAGTGAAGACAACACAGGCAGCAACACTCTTCCGCAGGAGACTTGGACGCTGCAAGTATCCTGCCCTCCAGTGGGGAAAACAGTGCTTTTCTCACTAGGTCACTAATATCAAAGTGGCACCCTGCATATTACATGTAGTTTCTGACACAGGCAGAGAGTCTCAAGCGGCACCCTGCCCTTCCCTGTTAAGACGCCGTACCAAGGCAATCCTGCATGGGATGGGGAGCCTAGCGTGATGTACTTACTGCCTTGGGCTAGGCCTCGCCGTCCGTACACCTTATCCAAAGCTAGTGGGTGCTTCAGGGGAAAAGTGTGCCTTGGCCAGGCTGCTTCGAAAGTCAACTGTCTGCTTGGCATAGAGAGACAACAAGCAAGGGTTCACAGTCTAAACCCTACGGAGAGGGTTTCTTCATTGCCGCCCAGGTTCAGTGCTGGCAACCACTGGCCGTACACCTAAAAGACCTGCTGGACTGGTGTTCGGGCGGCGTTTAGAAAGCTCGGACATCTAGCTCTCCAACGAGGAAAGCAGTGTGTCTCCTTTCTCTCCGCATTAAGAGCTATAATCCGGAGGCCCAAGGTCCCTGGATGTCGCGAAGTCACCCAGGAAGAGACATGCGGGATGCAGTGTTCCTCCACGGGAGGTGCCTAGGAGGCAGGAGCCCTAGGAGACCTGAAAAGCTCACTTGCGTGAAGGCACTGCGTGGACTACGTTTTCATGGGAAATGCTGCACGCCTAATCTTGTGCATGCAATACATGGGCCGTACGATGAGCCTGCCTGGCACAGTCGTGTTCCCTTTAGAATTGGCGCCTTTGGGATGCCTCATGCAAGGAAAGGCAAGCACCGTGTTGCTCTCAGGAAAGCGCCCTTTTCCTAACAGGGGCACTCCAGCATTTAAGACTGACAGCAGCCCTATATTTCTCGTCAGCTTTGAGGCTGAGGCGGTCCTTTATTGCTGAGAATCGCAACTGTTCGCATAGTTTCCGAATCCGAAACTTCAGAACTGCCCTAGCACGTTTATTTTCCGGTGTGCGAAAAGAGACCGAAGGAGCACTCTGGCACTTCCCCGGTTTAATTTCCAACCAGGGAGTTGTGCAGTGTGTGAAGAGTCTACGGGACTTAGGACTCTAGGTAGGTTACGTGTCCTCGCACCGTCTCTAAGCGTAGCAGAGTTCAGGGGAAACTATACATTTTCAAGACAGCATGTTAATGTCTAGTGTCTGCGTGGCCTAGAGAAAGGACAGGTAAGTACGTGTACCGAGAACGGACACCAAGTAAAGAGTGTTTCCATTGCCGCTCACGCTCTGCACTGAGTGCCACTGGCATGACACCGAAGACCTGCGAGAGCTGTGTTCAGGAGGTTTCTTGAATGCTTTGGCCAACTAGCTAGCTGGAGAAAAGGGAGAAGGTTACCTTTCACTCTGCTTTCAAAGTGGTGATCCGGAGGCATTCGAGAGCCGAATGCTGCGCAGTCGCCCAGAATATTGATCCTGTACGCAGTGTTCTTCTATGGGACACGGTGAGGACGCCGTGGCCCTAGGAAAAGCATACTGGAGTTCCTGCACTACCTGCCCAAGAGTAAACGGAAAATCTCTGCACTCCTCAATGCGTGGATGGACTGTCTGAAGGGTACTTGGAACCCTGTGGAGAGGTCTAGCTTTCCCTTTGGCAATGAGGGCTCTGGGATGCCTCCTGCAGGCCACAGGACACATTCCGTTTCTCTAGGAGCTCTCTCTTGTCGCCACAGAGGCCTTCTAGAAGTGAAGACAACACAGGCAGCAACACTCTTCCGCAGGAGACTTGGACGCTGCAAGTATCCTGCCCTCCAGTGGGGAAAACAGTGCTTTTCTCACTAGGTCACTAATATCAAAGTGGCACCCTGCATATTACATGTAGTTTCTGACACAGGCAGAGAGTCTCAAGCGGCACCCTGCCCTTCCCTGTTAAGACGCCGTACCAAGGCAATCCTGCATGGGATGGGGAGCCTAGCGTGATGTACTTACTGCCTTGGGTTAGGCCTCGCCGTCCGTACACCTTATCCAAAGCTAGTGGGTGCTTCAGGGGAAAAGTGTGCCTTGGCCAGGCTGCTTCGAAAGTCAACTGTCTGCTTGGCATAGAGAGACAGCAAGCAAGGGTTCACAGTCTAAACCCTACGGAGAGGGTTTCTTCATTGCCGCCCAGGTTCAGTGCTGGCAACCACTGGCCGTACACCTAAAAGACCTGCTGGACCGGTGTTCGGGCGGCCTTTAGAAAGCTCGGACATCTAGCTCTCCAACGAGGAAAGCAGTGTGTCGCCTTTCTCTCCGCATTAAGAGCTATAATCCGGAAGCCCAAGGTCCCTGGATGTCGTGAAGTCGCCTTGGAAGAGACATGCGGGATGCAGTGTTC
Source organism: Eubalaena glacialis (assembly GCF_028564815.1). Lineage (NCBI taxonomy): Eukaryota > Metazoa > Chordata > Mammalia > Artiodactyla > Balaenidae > Eubalaena > Eubalaena glacialis. The sequence goes on along the minus strand of NC_083729.1, from coordinate 66,237,534 downwards.
CTCCACGGGAGGTGCCTAGGAGGCAGGAGCCCTAGGAGGTCTGAAAAGCTCACTTGCGTGAAGGCTCTGCGTGGACTACGTTTTCATGGGAAATGCTGCACGCCTAATCTTGTGCATGCAATACATGGGCCGTACGATGAGCCTGCCTGGCACAGTCGTGTTCCCTTTAGAATTGGCGCCTTTGGGATGCCTCATGCAAGGAAAGGCAAGCACCGTGTTGCTCTCAGGAAAGCGCCCTTTTCCTAACAGGGGCACTCCAGCATTTAAGACTGACAGCAGCCCTATATTTCTCGTCAGCTTTGAGGCTGAGGCGGTCCTTTATTGCTGAGAATCGCAACTGTTCGCATAGTTTCCGAATCCGAAACTTCAGAACTGCCCTAGCACGTTTATTTTCCGGTGTGCGAAAAGAGACCGAAGGAGCACTCTGGCACTTCCCCGGTTTAATTTCCAACCAGGGAGTTGTGCAGTGTGTGAAGAGTCTACGGGACTTAGGACTCTAGGTAGGTTACGTGTCCTCGCACCGTCTCTAAGCGTAGCAGAGTTCAGGGGAAACTATACATTTTCAAGACAGCATGTTAATGTCTAGTGTCTGCGTGGCCTAGAGAAAGGACAGGTAAGTACGTGTACCGAGAATGGACACCAAGTAAAGAGTGTTTCCATTGCCGCTCACGCTCTGCACTGAGTGCCACTGGCATGACACCGAAGACCTGCGAGAGCTGTGTTCAGGAGGTTTCTTGAATGCTTTGGCCAACTAGCTAGCTGGAGAAAAGGGAGAAGGTTACCTTTCACTCTGCTTTCAAAGTGGTGATCCGGAGGCATTCGAGAGCCGAATGCTGCGCAGTCGCCCAGAATATTGATCCTGTACGCAGTGTTCTTCTATGGGACACGGTGAGGACGCCGTGGCCCTAGGAAAAGCATACTGGAGTTCCTGCACTACCTGCCCAAGAGTAAACGGAAAATCTCTGCACTCCTCAATGCGTGGATGGACTGTCTGAAGGGTACTTGGAACCCTGTGGAGAGGTCTAGCTTTCCCTTTGGCAATGAGGGCTCTGGGATGCCTCCTGCAGGCCACAGGACACATTCCGTTTCTCTAGGAGCTCTCTCTTGTCGCCACAGAGGCCTTCTAGAAGTGAAGACAACACAGGCAGCAACACTCTTCCGCAGGAGACTTGGACGCTGCAAGTATCCTGCCCTCCAGTGGGGAAAACAGTGCTTTTCTCACTAGGTCACTAATATCAAAGTGGCACCCTGCATATTACATGTAGTTTCTGACACAGGCAGAGAGTCTCAAGCGGCACCCTGCCCTTCCCTGTTAAGATGCCGTACCAACGCAATCCTGCATGGGATGGGGAGCCTAGCGTGATGTAGTTACTGCCTTGGGCTAGGCCTCGCCGTCCGTACACCTTATCCAAAGCTAGTGGGTGCTTCAGGGGAAAAGTGTGCCTTGGCCAGGCTGCTTCGAAAGTCAACTGTCTGCTTGGCATAGAGAGACAGCAAGCAAGGGTTCACAGTCTAAACCCTACGGAGAGGGTTTCTTCATTGCCGCCCAGGTTCAGTGCTGGCAACCACTGGCCGTACACCTAAAAGACCTGCTGGACCGGTGTTCGGGCGGCCTTTAGAAAGCTCGGACATCTAGCTCTCCAACGAGGAAAGCAGTGTGTCGCCTTTCTCTCCGCATTAAGAGCTATAATCCGGAGGCCCAAGGTCCCTGGATGTCGTGAAGTCACCCAGGAAGAGACATGCGGGATGCAGTGTTCCTCCACGAGAGGTGCCTAGGAGGCAGGATCCCTAGGAGATCTGAAAAGCTCACTTGCGTGAAGGCACTGCGTGGACTACGTTTTCATGGGAAATGCTGCACGCCTAATCTTGTGCATGCAATACATGGGCCGTACGATGAGCCTGCCTGGCACAGTCGTGTTCCCTTTAGAATTGGCGCCTTTGGGATGCCTCATGCAAGGAAAGGCAAGCACCGTGTTGCTCTCAGGAAAGCGCCCTTTTCCTAACAGGGGCACTCCAGCATTTAAGACTGACAGCAGCCCTATATTTCTCGTCAGCTTTGAGGCTGAGGCGGTCCTTTATTGCTGAGAATCGCAACTGTTCGCATAGTTTCCGAATCCGAAACTTCAGAACTGCCCTAGCACGTTTATTTTCCGGTGTGCGAAAAGAGACCGAAGGAGCACTCTGGCACTTCCCCGGTTTAATTTCCAACCAGGGAGTTGTGCAGTGTGTGAAGAGTCTACGGGACTTAGGACTCTAGGTAGGTTACGTGTCCTCGCACCGTCTCTAAGCGTAGCAGAGTTCAGGGGAAACTATACATTTTCAAGACAGCATGTTAATGTCTAGTGTCTGCATGGCCTAGAGAAAGGACAGGTAAGTACGTGTACCGAGAACGGACACCAAGTAAAGAGTGTTTCCATTGCCGCTCACGCTCTGCACTGAGTGCCACTGGCATGACACCGAAGACCTGCGAGAGCTGTGTTCAGGAGGTTTCTTGAATGCTTTGGCCAACTAGCTAGCTGGAGAAAAGGGAGAAGGTTACCTTTCACTCTGCTTTCAAAGTGGTGATCCGGAGGCATTCGAGAGCCGAATGCTGCGCAGTCGCCCAGAATATTGATCCTGTACGCAGTGTTCTTCTATGGGACACGGTGAGGACGCCGTGGCCCTAGGAAAAGCATACTGGAGTTCCTGGACTACCTGCCCAAGAGTAAACGGAAAATCTCTGCACTCCTCAATGCGTGGATGGACTGTCTGAAGGGTACTTGGAACCCTGTGGAGAGGTCTAGCTTTCCCTTTGGCAATGAGGGCTCTGGGATGCCTCCTGCAGGCCACAGGACACATTCCGTTTCTCTAGGAGCTCTCTCTTGTCGCCACAGAGGCCTTCTAGAAGTGAAGACAACACAGGCAGCAACACTCTTCCGCAGGAGACTTGGACGCTGCAAGTATCCTGCCCTCCAGTGGGGAAAACAGTGCTTTTCTCACTAGGTCACTAATATCAAAGTGGCACCCTGCATATTACATGTAGTTTCTGACACAGGCAGAGAGTCTCAAGCGGCACCCTGCCCTTCCCTGTTAAGACGCCGTACTAAGGCAATCCTGCATTGGATGGGGAGCCTAGCGTGATGTACTTACTGCCTTGGGCTAGGCCTCGCCGTCCGTACACCTTATCCAAAGCTAGTGGGTGCTTCAGGGGAAAAGTGTGCCTTGGCCAGGCTGCTTCGAAAGTCAACTGTCTGCTTGGCATAGAGAGACAACAAGCAAGGGTTCACAGTCTAAACCCTACGGAGAGGGTTTCTTCATTGCCGCCCAGGTTCAGTGCTGGCAACCACTGGCCGTACACCTAAAAGACCTGCTGGACCGGTGTTCGGGCGGCGTTTAGAAAGCTCGGACATCTAGCTCTCCAACGAGGAAAGCAGTGTGTCTCCTTTCTCTCCGCATTAAGAGCTATAATCCGGAGGCCCAAGGTCCCTGGATGTCGCGAAGTCACCCAGGAAGAGACATGCGGGATGCAGTGTTCCTCCACGGGAGGTGCCTAGGTGGCAGGAGCCCTAGGAGACCTGAAAAGCTCACTTGCGTGAAGGCACTGCGTGGACTACGTTTTCATGGGAAATGCTGCACGCCTAATCTTGTGCATGCAATACATGGGCCGTACGATGAGCCTGCCTGGCACAGTCGTGTTCCCTTTAGAATTGGCGCCTTTGGGATGCCTCATGCAAGGAAAGGCAAGCACCGTGTTGCTCTCAGGAAAGCGCCCTTTTCCTAACAGGGGCACTCCAGCATTTAAGACTGACAGCAGCCCTATATTTCTCGTCAGCTTTGAGGCTGAGGCGGTCCTTTATTGCTGAGAATCGCAACTGTTCGCATAGTTTCCGAATCCGAAACTTCAGAACTGCCCTAGCACGTTTATTTTCCGGTGTGCGAAAAGAGACCGAAGGAGCACTCTGGCACTTCCCCGGTTTAATTTCCAACCAGGGAGTTGTGCAGTGTGTGAAGAGTCTACGGGACTTAGGACTCTAGGTAGGTTACGTGTCCTCGCACCGTCTCTAAGCGTAGCAGAGTTCAGGGGAAACTATACATTTTCAAGACAGCATGTTAATGTCTAGTGTCTGCGTGGCCTAGAGAAAGGACAGGTAAGTACGTGTACCGAGAACGGACACCAAGTAAAGAGTGTTTCCATTGCCGCTCACGCTCTGCACTGAGTGCCACTGGCATGACACCGAAGACCTGCGAGAGCTGTGTTCAGGAGGTTTCTTGAATGCTTTGGCCAACTAGCTAGCTGGAGAAAAGGGAGAAGGTTACCTTTCACTCTGCTTTCAAAGTGGTGATCCGGAGGCATTCGAGAGCCGAATGCTGCGCAGTCGCCCAGAATATTGATCCTGTACGCAGTGTTCTTCTATGGGACACGGTGAGGGACGCCGTGGCCCTAGGAAAAGCATACTGGAGTTCCTGCACTACCTGCCCAAGAGTAAACGGAAAATCTCTGCACTCCTCAATGCGTGGATGGACTGTCTGAAGGGTACTTGGAACCCTGTGGAGAGGTCTAGCTTTCCCTTTGGCAATGAGGGCTCTGGGATGCCTCCTGCAGGCCACAGGACACATTCCGTTTCTCTAGGAGCTCTCTCTTGTCGCCACAGAGGCCTTCTAGAAGTGAAGACAACACAGGCAGCAACACTCTTCCGCAGGAGACTTGGACGCTGCAAGTATCCTGCCCTCCAGTGGGGAAAACAGTGCTTTTCTCACTAGGTCACTAATATCAAAGTGGCACCCTGCATATTACATGTAGTTTCTGACACAGGCAGAGAGTCTCAAGCGGCACCCTGCCCTTCCCTGTTAAGACGCCGTACCAAGGCAATCCTGCATGGGATGGGGAGCCTAGCGTGATGTACTTACTGCCTTGGGCTAGGCCTCGCCGTCCGTACACCTTATCCAAAGCTAGTGGGTGCTTCAGGGGAAAAGTGTGCCTTGGCCAGGCTGCTTCGAAAGTCAACTGTCTGCTTGGCATAGAGAGACAGCAAGCAAGGGTTCACAGTCTAAACCCTACGGAGAGGGTTTCTTCATTGCCGCCCAGGTTCAGTGCTGGCAACCACTGGCCGTACACCTAAAAGACCTGCTGGACCGGTGTTCGGGCGGCCTTTAGAAAGCTCGGACATCTAGCTCTCCAACGAGGAAAGCAGTGTGTCGCCTTTCTCTCCGCATTAAGAGCTATAATCCGGAAGCCCAAGGTCCCTGGATGTCGTGAAGTCGCCTTGGAAGAGACATGCGGGATGCAGTGTTCCTCCACGGGAGGTGCCTAGGAGGCAGGAGCCCTAGGAGGTCTGAAAAGCTCACTTGCGTGAAGGCACTGCGTGGACTACGTTTTCATGGGAAATGCTGCACGCCTAATCTTGTGCATGCAATACATGGGCCGTACGATGAGCCTGCCTGGCACAGTCGTGTTCCCTTTAGAATTGGCGCCTTTGGGATGCCTCATGCAAGGAAAGGCAAGCACCGTGTTGCTCTCAGGAAAGCGCCCTTTTCCTAACAGGGGCACTCCAGCATTTAAGACTGACAGCAGCCCTATATTTCTCGTCAGCTTTGAGGCTGAGGCGGTCCTTTATTGCTGAGAATCGCAACTGTTCGCATAGTTTCCGAATCCGAAACTTCAGAACTGCCCTAGCACGTTTATTTTCCGGTGTGCGAAAAGAGACCGAAGGAGCACTCTGGCACTTCCCCGGTTTAATTTCCAACCAGGGAGTTGTGCAGTGTGTGAAGAGTCTACGGGACTTAGGACTCTACGAAGGTTATGTTTCCTCGCACCGTCTCTAAGCGTAGCAGAGTTCAGGGGAAACTATACATTTTCAAGACAGCATGTTAATGTCTAGTGTCTGCGTGGCCTAGAGAAAGGACAGGTAAGTACGTGTACCGAGAACGGACACCAAGTAAAGAGTGTTTCCATTGCCGCTCACGCTCTGCACTGAGTGCCACTGGCATGACACCGAAGACCTGCGAGAGCTGTGTTCAGGAGGTTTCTTGAATGCTTTGGCCAACTAGCTAGCTGGAGAAAAGGGAGAAGGTTACCTTTCACTCTGCTTTCAAAGTGGTGATCCGGAGGCATTCGAGAGCCGAATGCTGCGCAGTCGCCCAGAATATTGATCCTGTACGCAGTGTTCTTCTATGGGACACGGTGAGGACGCCGTGGCCCTAGGAAAAGCATACTGGAGTTCCTGCACTACCTGCCCAAGAGTAAACGGAAAATCTCTGCACTCCTCAATGCGTGGATGGACTGTCTGAAGGGTACTTGGAACCCTGTGGAGAGGTCTAGCTTTCCCTTTGGCAATGAGGGCTCTGGGATGCCTCCTGCAGGGCACAGGACACATTCCGTTTCTCTAGGAGCTCTCTCTTGTCGCCACAGAGGCCTTCTAGAAGTGAAGACAACACAGGCAGCAACACTCTTCCGCAGGAGACTTGGACGCTGCAAGTATCCTGCCCTCCAGTGGGGAAAACAGTGCTTTTCTCACTAGGTCACTAATATCAAAGTGGCACCCTGCATATTACATGTAGTTTCTGACACAGGCAGAGAGTCTCAAGCGGCACCCTGCCCTTCCCTGTTAAGACGCCGTACCAAGGCAATCCTGCATGGGATGGGGAGCCTAGCGTGATGTACTTACTGCCTTGGGTTAGGCCTCGCCGTCCGTACACCTTATCCAAAGCTAGTGGGTGCTTCAGGGGAAAAGTGTGCCTTGGCCAGGCTGCTTCGAAAGTCAACTGTCTGCTTGGCATAGAGAGACAGCAAGCAAGGGTTCACAGTCTAAACCCTACGGAGAGGGTTTCTTCATTGCCGCCCAGGTTCAGTGCTGGCAACCACTGGCCGTACACCTAAAAGACCTGCTGGACCGGTGTTCGGGCGGCCTTTAGAAAGCTCGGACATCTAGCTCTCCAACGAGGAAAGCAGTGTGTCGCCTTTCTCTCCGCATTAAGAGCTATAATCCGGAAGCCCAAGGTCCCTGGATGTCGTGAAGTCGCCTTGGAAGAGACATGCGGGATGCAGTGTTCCTCCACGGGAGGTGCCTAGGACGCAGGAGCCCTAGGAGGTCTGAAAAGCTCACTTGCGTGAAGGCACTGCGTGGACTACGTTTTCATGGGAAATGCTGCACGCCTAATCTTGTGCATGCAATACATGGGCCGTACGATGAGCCTGCCTGGCACAGTCGTGTTCCCTTTAGAATTGGCGCCTTTGGGATGCCTCATGCAAGGAAAGGCAAGCACCGTGTTGCTCTCAGGAAAGCGCCCTTTTCCTAACAGGGGCACTCCAGCATTTAAGACTGACAGCAGCCCTATATTTCTCGTCAGCTTTGAGGCTGAGGCGGTCCTTTATTGCTGAGAATCGCAACTGTTCGCATAGTTTCCGAATCCGAAACTTCAGAACTGCCCTAGCACGTTTATTTTCCGGTGTGCAAAAAGAGACCGAAGGAGCACTCTGGCACTTCCCCGGTTTAATTTCCAACCAGGGAGTTGTGCAGTGTGTGAAGACTCTACGGGACTTAGGACTCTAGGAAGGTTATGTTTCCTCGCACCGTCTCTAAGCGTAGCAGAGTTCAGGGGAAACTATACATTTTCAAGACAGCATGTTAATGTCTAGTGTCTGCGTGGCCTAGAGAAAGGACAGGTAAGTACGTGTACCGAGAACGGACACCAAGTAAAGAGTGTTTCCATTGCCGCTCACGCTCTGCACTGAGTGCCACTGGCATGACACCGAAGACCTGCGAGAGCTGTGTTCAGGAGGTTTCTTGAATGCTTTGGCCAACTAGCTAGCTGGAGAAAAGGGAGAAGGTTACCTTTCACTCTGCTTTCAAAGTGGTGATCCGGAGGCATTCGAGAGCCGAATGCTGCGCAGTCGCCCAGAATATTGATCCTGTACGCAGTGTTCTTCTATGGGACACGGTGAGGACGCCGTGGCCCTAGGAAAAGCATACTGGAGTTCCTGGACTACCTGCCCAAGAGTAAACGGAAAATCTCTGCACTCCTCAATGCGTGGATGGACTGTCTGAAGGGTACTTGGAACCCTGTGGAGAGGTCTAGCTTTCCCTTTGGCAATGAGGGCTCTGGGATGCCTCCTGCAGGCCACAGGACACATTCCGTTTCTCTAGGAGCTCTCTCTTGTCGCCACAGAGGCCTTCTAGAAGTGAAGACAACACAGGCAGCAACACTCTTCCGCAGGAGACTTGGACGCTGCAAGTATCCTGCCCTCCAGTGGGGAAAACAGTGCTTTTCTCACTAGGTCACTAATATCAAAGTGGCACCCTGCATATTACATGTAGTTTCTGACACAGGCAGAGAGTCTCAAGCGGCACCCTGCCCTTCCCTGTTAAGACGCCGTACCAAGGCAATCCTGCATTGGATGGGGAGCCTAGCGTGATGTACTTACTGCCTTGGGCTAGGCCTCGCCGTCCGTACACCTTATCCAAAGCTAGTGGGTGCTTCAGGGGAAAAGTGTGCCTTGGCCAGGCTGCTTCGAAAGTCAACTGTCTGCTTGGCATAGAGAGACAACAAGCAAGGGTTCACAGTCTAAACCCTACGGAGAGGGTTTCTTCATTGCCGCCCAGGTTCAGTGTTGGCAACCACTGGCCGTACACCTAAAAGACCTGCTGGACTGGTGTTCGGGCGGCGTTTAGAAAGCTCGGACATCTAGCTCTCCAACGAGGAAAGCAGTGTGTCTCCTTTCTCTCCGCATTAAGAGCTATAATCCGGAGGCCCAAGGTCCCTGGATGTCGCGAAGTCACCCAGGAAGAGACATGCGGGATGCAGTGTTCCTCCACGGGAGGTGCCTAGGAGGCAGGAGCCCTAGGAGACCTGAAAAGCTCACTTGCGTGAAGGCACTGCGTGGACTACGTTTTCATGGGAAATGCTGCACGCCTAATCTTGTGCATGCAATACATGGGCCGTACGATGAGCCTGCCTGGCACAGTCGTGTTCCCTTTAGAATTGGCGCCTTTGGGATGCCTCATGCAAGGAAAGGCAAGCACCGTGTTGCTCTCAGGAAAGCGCCCTTTTCCTAACAGGGGCACTCCAGCATTTAAGACTGACAGCAGCCCTATATTTCTCGTCAGCTTTGAGGCTGAGGCGGTCCTTTATTGCTGAGAATCGCAACTGTTCGCATAGTTTCCGAATCCGAAACTTCAGAACTGCCCTAGCACGTTTATTTTCCGGTGTGCGAAAAGAGACCGAAGGAGCACTCTGGCACTTCCCCGGTTTAATTTCCAACCAGGGAGTTGTGCAGTGTGTGAAGAGTCTACGGGACTTAGGACTCTAGGTAGGTTACGTGTCCTCGCACCGTCTCTAAGCGTAGCAGAGTTCAGGGGAAACTATACATTTTCAAGACAGCATGTTAATGTCTAGTGTCTGCGTGGCCTAGAGAAAGGACAGGTAAGTACGTGTACCGAGAACGGACACCAAGTAAAGAGTGTTTCCATTGCCGCTCACGCTCTGCACTGAGTGCCACTGGCATGACACCGAAGACCTGCGAGAGCTGTGTTCAGGAGGTTTCTTGAATGCTTTGGCCAACTAGCTAGCTGGAGAAAAGGGAGAAGGTTACCTTTCACTCTGCTTTCAAAGTGGTGATCCGGAGGCATTCGAGAGCCGAATGCTGCGCAGTCGCCCAGAATATTGATCCTGTACGCAGTGTTCTTCTATGGGACACGGTGAGGACGCCGTGGCCCTAGGAAAAGCATACTGGAGTTCCTGCACTACCTGCCCAAGAGTAAACGGAAAATCTCTGCACTCCTCAATGCGTGGATGGACTGTCTGAAGGGTACTTGGAACCCTGTGGAGAGGTCTAGCTTTCCCTTTGGCAATGAGGGCTCTGGGATGCCTCCTGCAGGGCACAGGACACATTCCGTTTCTCTAGGAGCTCTCTCTTGTCGCCACAGAGGCCTTCTAGAAGTGAAGACAACACAGGCAGCAACACTCTTCCGCAGGAGACTTGGACGCTGCAAGTATCCTGCCCTCCAGTGGGGAAAACAGTGCTTTTCTCACTAGGTCACTAATATCAAAGTGGCACCCTGCATATTACATGTAGTTTCTGACACAGGCAGAGAGTCTCAAGCGGCACCCTGCCCTTCCCTGTTAAGACGCCGTACCAAGGCAATCCTGCATGGGATGGGGAGCCTAGCGTGATGTACTTACTGCCTTGGGTTAGGCCTCGCCGTCCGTACACCTTATCCAAAGCTAGTGGGTGCTTCAGGGGAAAAGTGTGCCTTGGCCAGGCTGCTTCGAAAGTCAACTGTCTGCTTGGCATAGAGAGACAGCAAGCAAGGGTTCACAGTCTAAACCCTACGGAGAGGGTTTCTTCATTGCCGCCCAGGTTCAGTGCTGGCAACCACTGGCCGTACACCTAAAAGACCTGCTGGACCGGTGTTCGGGCGGCCTTTAGAAAGCTCGGACATCTAGCTCTCCAACGAGGAAAGCAGTGTGTCGCCTTTCTCTCCGCATTAAGAGCTATAATCCGGAAGCCCAAGGTCCCTGGATGTCGTGAAGTCGCCTTGGAAGAGACATGCGGGATGCAGTGTTCCTCCACGGGAGGTGCCTAGGACGCAGGAGCCCTAGGAGGTCTGAAAAGCTCACTTGCGTGAAGGCACTGCGTGGACTACGTTTTCATGGGAAATGCTGCACGCCTAATCTTGTGCATGCAATACATGGGCCGTACGATGAGCCTGCCTGGCACAGTCGTGTTCCCTTTAGAATTGGCGCCTTTGGGATGCCTCATGCAAGGAAAGGCAAGCACCGTGTTGCTCTCAGGAAAGCGCCCTTTTCCTAACAGGGGCACTCCAGCATTTAAGACTGACAGCAGCCCTATATTTCTCGTCAGCTTTGAGGCTGAGGCGGTCCTTTATTGCTGAGAATCGCAACTGTTCGCATAGTTTCCGAATCCGAAACTTCAGAACTGCCCTAGCACGTTTATTTTCCGGTGTGCGAAAAGAGACCGAAGGAGCACTCTGGCACTTCCCCGGTTTAATTTCCAACCAGGGAGTTGTGCAGTGTGTGAAGAGTCTACGGGACTTAGGACTCTAGGTAGGTTACGTGTCCTCGCACCGTCTCTAAGCGTAGCAGAGTTCAGGGGAAACTATACATTTTCAAGACAGCATGTTAATGTCTAGTGTCTGCGTGGCCTAGAGAAAGGACAGGTAAGTACGTGTACCGAGAACGGACACCAAGTAAAGAGTGTTTCCATTGCCGCTCACGCTCTGCACTGAGTGCCACTGGCATGACACCGAAGACCTGCGAGAGCTGTGTTCAGGAGGTTTCTTGAATGCTTTGGCCAACTAGCTAGCTGGAGAAAAGGGAGAAGGTTACCTTTCACTCTGCTTTCAAAGTGGTGATCCGGAGGCATTCGAGAGCCGAATGCTGCGCAGTCGCCCAGAATATTGATCCTGTACGCAGTGTTCTTCTATGGGACACGGTGAGGACGCCGTGGCCCTAGGAAAAGCATACTGGAGTTCCTGCACTACCTGCCCAAGAGTAAACGGAAAATCTCTGCACTCCTCAATGCGTGGATGGACTGTCTGAAGGGTACTTGGAACCCTGTGGAGAGGTCTAGCTTTCCCTTTGGCAATGAGGGCTCTGGGATGCCTCCTGCAGGCCACAGGACACATTCCGTTTCTCTAGGAGCTCTCTCTTGTCGCCACAGAGGCCTTCTAGAAGTGAAGACAACACAGGCAGCAACACTCTTCCGCAGGAGACTTGGACGCTGCAAGTATCCTGCCCTCCAGTGGGGAGAACAGTGCTTTTCTCACTAGGTCACTAATATCAAAGTGGCACCCTGCATATTACATGTAGTTTCTGACACAGGCAGAGAGTCTCAAGCGGCACCCTGCCTTTCCCTGTTAAGACGCCGTACCAAGGCAATCCTGCATGGGATGGGGAGCCTAGCGTGATGTACTTACTGCCTTGGGCTAGGCCTCGCCGTCCGTACACCTTATCCAAAGCTAGTGGGTGCTTCAGGGGAAAAGTGTGCCTTGGCCAGGCTGCTTCGAAAGTCAACTGTCTGCTTGGCATAGAGAGACAACAAGCAAGGGTTCACAGTCTAAACCCTACGGAGAGGGTTTCTTCATTGCCGCCCAGGTTCAGTGTTGGCAACCACTGGCCGTACACCTAAAAGACCTGCTGGACTGGTGTTCGGGCGGCGTTTAGAAAGCTCGGACATCTAGCTCTCCAACGAGGAAAGCAGTGTGTCTCCTTTCTCTCCGCATTAAGAGCTATAATCCGGAGGCCCAAGGTCCCTGGATGTCGCGAAGTAACCCAGGAAGAGACATGCGGGATGCAGTGTTCCTCCACGGGAGGTGCCTAGGAGGCAGGAGCCCTAGGAGACCTGAAAAGCTCACTTGCGTGAAGGCACTGCGTGGACTACGTTTTCATGGGAAATGCTGCACGCCTAATCTTGTGCATGCAATACATGGGCCGTACGATGAGCCTGCCTGGCACAGTCGTGTTCCCTTTAGAATTGGCGCCTTTGGGATGCCTCATGCAAGGAAAGGCAAGCACCGTGTTGCTCTCAGGAAAGCGCCCTTTTCCTAACAGGGGCACTCCAGCATTTAAGACTGACAGCAGCCCTATATTTCTCGTCAGCTTTGAGGCTGAGGCGGTCCTTTATTGCTGAGAATCGCAACTGTTCGCATAGTTTCCGAATCCGAAACTTCAGAACTGCCCTAGCACGTTTATTTTCCGGTGTGCGAAAAGAGACCGAAGGAGCACTCTGGCACTTCCCCGGTTTAATTTCCAACCAGGGAGTTGTGCAGTGTGTGAAGAGTCTACGGGACTTAGGACTCTAGGTAGGTTACGTGTCCTCGCACCGTCTCTAAGCGTAGCAGAGTTCAGGGGAAACTATACATTTTCAAGACAGCATGTTAATGTCTAGTGTCTGCGTGGCCTAGAGAAAGGACAGGTAAGTACGTGTACCGAGAACGGACACCAAGTAAAGAGTGTTTCCATTGCCGCTCACGCTCTGCACTGAGTGCCACTGGCATGACACCGAAGACCTGCGAGAGCTGTGTTCAGGAGGTTTCTTGAATGCTTTGGCCAACTAGCTAGCTGGAGAAAAGGGAGAAGGTTACCTTTCACTCTGCTTTCAAAGTGGTGATCCGGAGGCATTCGAGAGCCGAATGCTGCGCAGTCGCCCAGAATATTGATCCTGTACGCAGTGTTCTTCTATGGGACACGGTGAGGACGCCGTGGCCCTAGGAAAAGCATACTGGAGTTCCTGCACTACCTGCCCAAGAGTAAACGGAAAATCTCTGCACTCCTCAATGCGTGGATGGACTGTCTGAAGGGTACTTGGAACCCTGTGGAGAGGTCTAGCTTTCCCTTTGGCAATGAGGGCTCTGGGATGCCTCCTGCAGGCCACAGGACACATTCCGTTTCTCTAGGAGCTCTCTCTTGTCGCCACAGAGGCCTTCTAGAAGTGAAGACAACACAGGCAGCAACACTCTTCCGCAGGAGACTTGGACGCTGCAAGTATCCTGCCCTCCAGTGGGGAAAACAGTGCTTTTCTCACTAGGTCACTAATATCAAAGTGGCACCCTGCATATTACATGTAGTTTCTGACACAGGCAGAGAGTCTCAAGCGGCACCCTGCCCTTCCCTGTTAAGACGCCGTACCAAGGCAATCCTGCATGGGATGGGGAGCCTAGCGTGATGTACTTACTGCCTTGGGTTAGGCCTCGCCGTCCGTACACCTTATCCAAAGCTAGTGGGTGCTTCAGGGGAAAAGTGTGCCTTGGCCAGGCTGCTTCGAAAGTCAACTGTCTGCTTGGCATAGAGAGACAGCAAGCAAGGGTTCACAGTCTAAACCCTACGGAGAGGGTTTCTTCATTGCCGCCCAGGTTCAGTGTTGGCAACCACTGGCCGTACACCTAAAAGACCTGCTGGACCGGTGTTCGGGCGGCCTTTAGAAAGCTCGGACATCTAGCTCTCCAACGAGGAAAGCAGCGTGTCTCCTTTCTCTCCGCATTAAGAGCTATAATCCGGAGGCCCAAGGTCCCTGGATGTCGCGAAGTCACCCAGGAAGAGACATGCGGGATGCAGTGTTCCTCCACGGGAGGTGCCTAGGAGGCAGGAGCCCTAGGAGATCTGAAAAGCTCACTTGCGTGAAGGCACTGCGTGGACTACGTTTTCATGGGAAATGCTGCACGCCTAATCTTGTGCATGCAATACATGGGCCTTACGATGAGCCTGCCTGGCACAGTCGTGTTCCCTTTAGAATTGGCGCCTTTGGGATGCCTCATGCAAGGAAAGGCAAGCACCGTGTTGCTCTCAGGAAAGCGCCCTTTTCCTAACAGGGGCACTCCAGCATTTAAGACTGACAGCAGCCCTATATTTCTCGTCAGCTTTGAGGCTGAGGCGGTCCTTTATTGCTGAGAATCGCAACTGTTCGCATAGTTTCCGAATCCGAAACTTCAGAACTGCCCTAGCACGTTTATTTTCCGGTGTGTGAAAAGAGACCGAAGGAGCACTCTGGCACTTCCCCGGTTTAATTTCCAACCAGGGAGTTGTGCAGTGTGTGTAGAGTCTACGGGACTTAGGACTCTAGGTAGGTTACGTGTCCTCGCACCGTCTCTAAGCGTAGCAGAGTTCAGGGGAAACTATACATTTTCAAGACAGCATGTTAATGTCTAGTGTCTGCGTGGCCTAGAGAAAGGACAGGTAAGTACGTGTACCGAGAACGGACACCAAGTAAAGAGTGTTTCCATTGCCGCTCACGCTCTGCACTGAGTGCCACTGGCATGACACCGAAGACCTGCGAGAGCTGTGTTCAGGAGGTTTCTTGAATGCTTTGGCCAACTAGCTAGCTGGAGAAAAGGGAGAAGGTTACCTTTCACTCTGCTTTCAAAGTGGTGATCCGGAGGCATTCGAGAGCCGAATGCTGCGCAGTCGCCCAGAATATTGATCCTGTACGCAGTGTTCTTCTATGGGACACGGTGAGGACGCCGTGGCCCTAGGAAAAGCATACTGGAGTTCCTGCACTACCTGCGCAAGAGTAAACGGAAAATCTCTGCACTCCTCAATGCGTGGATGGACTGTCTGAAGGGTACTTGGAACCCTGTGGAGAGGTCTAGCTTTCCCTTTGGCAATGAGGGCTCTGGGATGCCTCCTGCAGGCCACAGGACACATTCCGTTTCTCTAGGAGCTCTCTCTTGTCGCCACAGAGGCCTTCTAGAAGTGAAGACAACACAGGCAGCAACACTCTTCCGCAGGAGACTTGGACGCTGCAAGTATCCTGCTCTCCAGTGGGGAGAACAGTGCTTTTCTCACTAGGTCACTAATATCAAAGTGGCACCCTGCATATTACATGTAGTTTCTGACACAGGCAGAGAGTCTCAAGCGGAACCCTGCCTTTCCCTGTTAAGACGCCGTACCAAGGCAATCCTGCATGGGATGGGGAGCCTAGCGTGATGTACTTACTGCCTTGGGCTAGGCCTCGCCGTCCGTACACCTTATCCAAAGCTAGTGGGTGCTTCAGGGGAAAAGTGTGCCTTGGCCAGGCTGCTTCGAAAGTCAACTGTCTGCTTGGCATAGAGAGACAGCAAGCAAGGGTTCACAGTCTAAACCCTACGGAGAGGGTTTCTTCATTGCCGCCCAGGTTCAGTGTTGGCAACCACTGGCCGTACACCTAAAAGACCTGCTGGACCGGTGTTCGGGCGGCCTTTAGAAAGCTCGGACATCTAGCTCTCCAACGAGGAAAGCAGCGTGTCTCCTTTCTCTCCGCATTAAGAGCTATAATCCGGAGGCCCAAGGTCCCTGGATGTCGCGAAGTCACCCAGGAAGAGACATGCGGGATGCAGTGTTCCTCCACGGGAGGTGCCTAGGAGGCAGGAGCCCTAGGAGACCTGAAAAGCTCACTTGCGTGAAGGCACTGCGTGGACTACGTTTTCATGGGAAATGCTGCACGCCTAATCTTGTGCATGCAATACATGGGCCGTACGATGAGCCTGCCTGGCACAGTCGTGTTCCCTTTAGAATTGGCGCCTTTGGGATGCCTCATGCAAGGAAAGGCAAGCACCGTGTTGCTCTCAGGAAAGCGCCCTTTTCCTAACAGGGGCACTCCAGCATTTAAGACTGACAGCAGCCCTATATTTCTCGTCAGCTTTGAGGCTGAGGCGGTCCTTTATTGCTGAGAATCGCAACTGTTCGCATAGTTTCCGAATCCGAAACTTCAGAACTGCCCTAGCACGTTTATTTTCCGGTGTGTGAAAAGAGACCGAAGGAGCACTCTGGCACTTCCCCGGTTTAATTTCCAACCAGGGAGTTGTGCAGTGTGTGTAGAGTCTACGGGACTTAGGACTCTAGGTAGGTTACGTGTCCTCGCACCGTCTCTAAGCGTAGCAGAGTTCAGGGGAAACTATACATTTTCAAGACAGCATGTTAATGTCTAGTGTCTGCGTGGCCTAGAGAAAGGACAGGTAAGTACGTGTACCGAGAACGGACACCAAGTAAAGAGTGTTTCCATTGCCGCTCACGCTCTGCACTGAGTGCCACTGGCATGACACCGAAGACCTGCGAGAGCTGTGTTCAGGAGGTTTCTTGAATGCTTTGGCCAACTAGCTAGCTGGAGAAAAGGGAGAAGGTTACCTTTCACTCTGCTTTCAAAGTGGTGATCCGGAGGCATTCGAGAGCCGAATGCTGCGCAGTCGCCCAGAATATTGATCCTGTACGCAGTGTTCTTCTATGGGACACGGTGAGGACGCCGTGGCCCTAGGAAAAGCATACTGGAGTTCCTGCACTACCTGCCCAAGAGTAAACGGAAAATCTCTGCACTCCTCAATGCGTGGATGGACTGTCTGAAGGGTACTTGGAACCCTGTGGAGAGGTCTAGCTTTCCCTTTGGCAATGAGGGCTCTGGGATGCCTCCTGCAGGCCACAGGACACATTCCGTTTCTCTAGGAGCTCTCTCTTGTCGCCACAGAGGCCTTCTAGAAGTGAAGACAACACAGGCAGCAACACTCTTCCGCAGGAGACTTGGACGCTGCAAGTATCCTGCCCTCCAGTGGGGAGAACAGTGCTTTTCTCACTAGGTCACTAATATCAAAGTGGCACCCTGCATATTACATGTAGTTTCTGACACAGGCAGAGAGTCTCAAGCGGCACCCTGCCTTTCCCTGTTAAGACGCCGTACCAAGGCAATCCTGCATGGGATGGGGAGCCTAGCGTGATGTACTTACTGCCTTGGGCTAGGCCTCGCCGTCCGTACACCTTATCCAAAGCTAGTGGGTGCTTCAGGGGAAAAGGGTGCCTTGGCCAGGCTGCTTCGAAAGTCAACTGTCTGCTTGGCATAGAGAGACAGCAAGCAAGGGTTCACAGTCTAAACCCTACGGAGAGGGTTTCTTCATTGCCGCCCAGGTTCAGTGTTGGCAACCACTGGCCGTACACCTAAAAGACCTGCTGGACCGGTGTTCGGGCGGCCTTTAGAAAGCTCGGACATCTAGCTCTCCAATGAGGAAAGCAGCGTGTCTCCTTTCTCTCCGCATTAAGAGCTATAATCCGGAGGCCCAAGGTCCCTGGATGTCGCGAAGTCACCCAGGAAGAGACATGCGGGATGCAGTGTTCCTCCACGGGAGGTGCCTAGGAGGCAGGAGCCCTAGGAGATCTGAAAAGCTCACTTGCGTGAAGGCACTGCGTGGACTACGTTTTCATGGGAAATGCTGCACGCCTAATCTTGTGCATGCAATACATGGGCCTTACGATGAGCCTGCCTGGCACAGTCGTGTTCCCTTTAGAATTGGCGCCTTTGGGATGCCTCATGCAAGGAAAGGCAAGCACCGTGTTGCTCTCAGGAAAGCGCCCTTTTCCTAACAGGGGCACTCCAGCATTTAAGACTGACAGCAGCCCTATATTTCTCGTCAGCTTTGAGGCTGAGGCGGTCCTTTATTGCTGAGAATCGCAACTGTTCGCATAGTTTCCGAATCCGAAACTTCAGAACTGCCCTAGCACGTTTATTTTCCGGTGTGTGAAAAGAGACCGAAGGAGCACTCTGGCACTTCCCCGGTTTAATTTCCAACCAGGGAGTTGTGCAGTGTGTGTAGAGTCTACGGGACTTAGGACTCTAGGTAGGTTACGTGTCCTCGCACCGTCTCTAAGCGTAGCAGAGTTCAGGGGAAACTATACATTTTCAAGACAGCATGTTAATGTCTAGTGTCTGCGTGGCCTAGAGAAAGGACAGGTAAGTACGTGTACCGAGAACGGACACCAAGTAAAGAGTGTTTCCATTGCCGCTCACGCTCTGCACTGAGTGCCACTGGCATGACACCGAAGACCTGCGAGAGCTGTGTTCAGGAGGTTTCTTGAATGCTTTGGCCAACTAGCTAGCTGGAGAAAAGGGAGAAGGTTACCTTTCACTCTGCTTTCAAAGTGGTGATCC
Source organism: Eubalaena glacialis (assembly GCF_028564815.1). Taxonomy (NCBI): domain Eukaryota; kingdom Metazoa; phylum Chordata; class Mammalia; order Artiodactyla; family Balaenidae; genus Eubalaena; species Eubalaena glacialis. Next base: position 66,219,152 of record NC_083729.1, on the reverse strand, counting down.
GGAGGCATTCGAGAGCCGAATGCTGCGCAGTCGCCCAGAATATTGATCCTGTACGCAGTGTTCTTCTATGGGACACGGTGAGGACGCCGTGGCCCTAGGAAAAGCATACTGGAGTTCCTGCACTACCTGCCCAAGAGTAAACGGAAAATCTCTGCACTCCTCAATGCGTGGATGGACTGTCTGAAGGGTACTTGGAACCCTGTGGAGAGGTCTAGCTTTCCCTTTGGCAATGAGGGCTCTGGGATGCCTCCTGCAGGCCACAGGACACATTCCGTTTCTCTAGGAGCTCTCTCTTGTCGCCACAGAGGCCTTCTAGAAGTGAAGACAACACAGGCAGCAACACTCTTCCGCAGGAGACTTGGACGCTGCAAGTATCCTGCCCTCCAGTGGGGAGAACAGTGCTTTTCTCACTAGGTCACCAATATCAAAGTGGCACCCTGCATATTACATGTAGTTTCTGACACAGGCAGAGAGTCTCAAGCGGCACCCTGCCCTTCCCTGTTAAGACGCCGTACCAAGGCAATCCTGCATGGGATGGGGAGCCTAGCGTGATGTACTTACTGCCTTGGGCTAGGCCTCGCCGTCCGTACACCTTATCCAAAGCTAGTGGGTGCTTCAGGGGAAAAGTGTGCCTTGGCCAGGCTGCTTCGAAAGTCAACTGTCTGCTTGGCATAGAGAGACAACAAGCAAGGGTTCACAGTCTAAACCCTACGGAGAGGGTTTCTTCATTGCCGCCCAGGTTCAGTGTTGGCAACCACTGGCCGTACACCTAAAAGACCTGCTGGACCGGTGTTCGGGCGGCCTTTAGAAAGCTCGGACATCTAGCTCTCCAACGAGGAAAGCAGCGTGTCTCCTTTCTCTCCGCATTAAGAGCTATAATCCGGAGGCCCAAGGTCCCTGGATGTCGCGAAGTCACCCAGGAAGAGACATGCGGGATGCAGTGTTCCTCCACGGGAGGTGCCTAGGAGGCAGGAGCCCTAGGAGATCTGAAAAGCTCACTTGCGTGAAGGCACTGCGTGGACTACGTTTTCATGGGAAATGCTGCATGCCTAATCTTGTGCATGCAATACATGGGCCTTACGATGAGCCTGCCTGGCACAGTCGTGTTCCCTTTAGAATTGGCGCCTTTGGGATGCCTCATGCAAGGAAAGGCAAGCACCGTGTTGCTCTCAGGAAAGCGCCCTTTTCCTAACAGGGGCACTCCAGCATTTAAGACTGACAGCAGCCCTATATTTCTCGTCAGCTTTGAGGCTGAGGCGGTCCTTTATTGCTGAGAATCGCAACTGTTCGCATAGTTTCCGAATCCGAAACTTCAGAACTGCCCTAGCACGTTTATTTTCCGGTGTGCGAAAAGAGACCAAAGGAGCACTCTGGCACTTCCCCGGTTTAATTTCCAACCAGGGAGTTGTGCAGTGTGTGAAGAGTCTACGGGACTTAGGACTCTAGGTAGGTTACGTGTCCTCGCACCGTCTCTAAGCGTAGCAGAGTTCAGGGGAAACTATACATTTTCAAGACAGCATGTTAATGTCTAGTGTCTGCGTGGCCTAGAGAAAGGACAGGTAAGTACGTGTACCGAGAACGGACACCAAGTAAAGAGTGTTTCCATTGCCGCTCACGCTCTGCACTGAGTGCCACTGGCATGACACCGAAGACCTGCGAGAGCTGTGTTCAGGAGGTTTCTTGAATGCTTTGGCCAACTAGCTAGCTGGAGAAAAGGGAGAAGGTTACCTTTCACTCTGCTTTCAAAGTGGTGATCCGGAGGCATTCGAGAGCCGAATGCTGCGCAGTCGCCCAGAATATTGATCCTGTACGCAGTGTTCTTCTATGGGACACGGTGAGGACGCCGTGGCCCTAGGAAAAGCATACTGGAGTTCCTGGACTACCTGCCCAAGAGTAAACGGAAAATCTCTGCACTCCTCAATGCGTGGATGGACTGTCTGAAGGGTACTTGGAACCCTGTGGAGAGGTCTAGCTTTCCCTTTGGCAATGAGGGCTCTGGGATGCCTCCTGCAGGGCACAGGACACATTCCGTTTCTCTAGGAGCTCTCTCTTGTCGCCACAGAGGCCTTCTAGAAGTGAAGACAACACAGGCAGCAACACTCTTCCGCAGGAGACTTGGACGCTGCAAGTATCCTGCCCTCCAGTGGGGAGAACAGTGCTTTTCTCACTAGGTCACCAATATCAAAGTGGCACCCTGCATATTACATGTAGTTTCTGACACAGGCAGAGAGTCTCAAGTGGCACCCTGCCCTTCCCTGTTAAGACGCCGTACCAAGGCAATCCTGCATGGGATGGGGAGCCTAGCGTGATGTACTTACTGCCTTGGGCTAGGCCTCGCCGTCCGTACACCTTATCCAAAGCTAGTGGGTGCTTCAGGGGAAAAGTGTGCCTTGGCCAGACTGCTTCGAAAGTCAACTGTCTGCTTGGCATAGAGAGACAACAAGCAAGGGTTCACAGTCTAAACCCTACGGAGAGGGTTTCTTCATTGCCGCCCAGGTTCAGTGTTGGCAACCACTGGCCGTACACCTAAAAGACCTGCTGGACCGGTGTTCGGGCGGCCTTTAGAAAGCTCGGACATCTAGCTCTCCAACGAGGAAAGCAGTGTGTCTCCTTTCTCTCCGCATTAAGAGCTATAATCCGGAGGCCCAAGGTCCCTGGATGTCGCGAAGTCACCCAGGAAGAGACATGCGAGATGCAGTGTTCCTCCACGGGAGGTGCCTAGGAAGCAGGAGCCCTAGGAGGTCTGAAAAGCTCACTTGCGTGAAGGCACTGCGTGGACTACGTTTTCATGGGAAATGCTGCACGCCTAATCTTGTGCATGCAATACATGGGCCTTACGATGAGCCTGCCTGGCACAGTCGTGTTCCCTTTAGAATTGGCGCCTTTGGGATGCCTCATGCAAGGAAAGGCAAGCACCGTGTTGCTCTCAGGAAAGCGCCCTTTTCCTAACAGGGGCACTCCAGCATTTAAGACTGACAGCAGCCCTATATTTCTCGTCAGCTTTGAGGCTGAGGCGGTCCTTTATTGCTGAGAATCGCAACTGTTCGCATAGTTTCCGAATCCGAAACTTCAGAACTGCCCTAGCACGTTTATTTTCCGGTGTGCGAAAAGAGACCGAAGGAGCACTCTGGCACTTCCCCGGTTTAATTTCCAACCAGGGAGCTGTGCAGTGTGTGAAGAGTCTACGGGACTTAGGACTCTAGGAAGGTTATGTTTCCTCGCACCGTCTCTAAGCGTAGCAGAGTTCAGGGGAAACTATACATTTTCAAGACAGCATGTTAATGTCTAGTGTCTGCGTGGCCTAGAGAAAGGACAGGTAAGTACGTGTACCGAGAACGGACACCAAGTAAAGAGTGTTTCCATTGCCGCTCACGCTCTGCACTGAGTGCCACTGGCATGACACCGAAGACCTGCGAGAGCTGTGTTCAGGAGGTTTCTTGAATGCTTTGGCCAACTAGCTAGCTGGAGAAAAGGGAGAAGGTTACCTTTCACTCTGCTTTCAAAGTGGTGATCCGGAGGCATTCGAGAGCCGAATGCTGCGCAGTCGCCCAGAATATTGATCCTGTACGCAGTGTTCTTCTATGGGACACGGTGAGGACGCCGTGGCCCTAGGAAAAGCATACTGGAGTTCCTGCGCTACCTGCCCAAGAGGAAATGGAAAACCTCTGCACTCCTCAATTCGTGGATGGAGTAGCTGACGGACACTTGGGACCCTGTGGAGAGGTCTAGCTTTCCCTTTGGCAATGAGGGCTCTGGGATGCCTCCTGCAGGCCACAGGACACATTCCGTTTCTCTAGGAGCTCTCTCTTGTCGCCACAGAGGCCTTCTAGAAGTGAAGACAACACAGGCAGCAACACTCTTCCGCAGGAGACTTGGACGCTGCAAGTATCCTGCCCTCCAGTGGGGAGAACAGTGCTTTTCTCACTAGGTCACTAATATCAAAGTGGCACCCTGCATATTACATGTAGTTTCTGACACAGGCAGAGAGTCTCAAGTGGCACCCTGCCTTTCCCTGTTAAGACGCCGTACCAAGGCAATCCTGCATGGGATGGGGAGCCTAGCGTGATGTACTTACTGCCTTGGGCTAGGCCTCGCCGTCCGTACACCTTATCCAAAGCTAGTGGGTGCTTCAGGGGAAAAGTGTGCCTTGGCCAGGCTGCTTCGAAAGTCAACTGTCTGCTTGGCATAGAGAGACAGCAAGCAAGGGTTCACAGTCTAAACCCTACGGAGAGGGTTTCTTCATTGCCGCCCAGGTTCAGTGTTGGCAACTACTGGCCGTACACCTAAAAGACCTGCTGGACCGGTGTTCGGGCGGCCTTTAGAAACCTCGGACATCTATCTCTCCAACGAGGAAAGCAGCGTGTCTCCTTCTCTCCGCATTAAGAGCTATAATCCGGAGGCCCAAGGTCCCTGGATGTCGCGAAGTCACCCAGGAAGAGACATGCGGGATGCAGTGTTCCTCCACGGGAGGTGCCTAGGAGGCAGGAGCCCTAGGAGACCTGAAAAGCTCACTTGCGTGAAGGCACTGCGTGGACTACGTTTTCATGGGAAATGCTGCACGCCTAATCTTGTGCATGCAATACATGGGCCTTACGATGAGCCTGCCTGGCACAGTCGTGTTCCCTTTAGAATTGGCGCCTTTGGGATGCCTCATGCAAGGAAAGGCAAGCACCGTGTTGCTCTCAGGAAAGCGCCCTTTTCCTAACAGGGGCACTCCAGCATTTAAGACTGACAGCAGCCCTATATTTCTCGTCAGCTTTGAGGCTGAGGCGGTCCTTTATTGCTGAGAATCGCAACTGTTCGCATAGTTTCCGAATCCGAAACTTCAGAACTGCCCTAGCACGTTTATTTTCCGGTGTGTGAAAAGAGACCGAAGGAGCACTCTGGCACTTCCCCGGTTTAATTTCCAACCAGGGAGTTGTGCAGTGTGTGTAGAGTCTACGGGACTTAGGACTCTAGGTAGGTTACGTGTCCTCGCACAGTCTCTAAGCGTAGCAGAGTTCAGGGGAAACTATACATTTTCAAGACAGCATGTTAATGTCTAGTGTCTGCGTAGCCTAGAGAAAGGACAGGTAAGTACGTGTACCGAGAACGGACACCAAGTAAAGAGTGTTTCCATTGCCGCTCACGCTCTGCACTGAGTGCCACTGGCATGACACCGAAGACCTGCGAGAGCTGTGTTCAGGAGGTTTCTTGAATGCTTTGGCCAACTAGCTAGCTGGAGAAAAGGGAGAAGGTTACCTTTCACTCTGCTTTCAAAGTGGTGATCCGGAGGCATTCGAGAGCCGAATGCTGCGCAGTCGCCCAGAATATTGATCCTGTACGCAGTGTTCTTCTATGGGACACGGTGAGGACGCCGTGGCCCTAGGAAAAGCATACTGGAGTTCCTGCACTACCTGCCCAAGAGTAAACGGAAAATCTCTGCACTCCTCAATGCGTGGATGGACTGTCTGAAGGGTACTTGGAACCCTGTGGAGAGGTCTAGCTTTCCCTTTGGCAATGAGGGCTCTGGGATGCCTCCTGCAGGCCACAGGACACATTCCGTTTCTCTAGGAGCTCTCTCTTGTCGCCACAGAGGCCTTCTAGAAGTGAAGACAACACAGGCAGCAACACTCTTCCGCAGGAGACTTGGACGCTGCAAGTATCCTGCCCTCCAGTGGGGAGAACAGTGCTTTTCTCACTAGGTCACCAATATCAAAGTGGCACCCTGCATATTACATGTAGTTTCTGACACAGGCAGAGAGTCTCAAGCGGCACCCTGCCCTTCCCTGTTAAGACGCCGTACCAAGGCAATCCTGCATGGGATGGGGAGCCTAGCGTGATGTACTTACTGCCTTGGGCTAGGCCTCGCCGTCCGTACACCTTATCCAAAGCTAGTGGGTGCTTCAGGGGAAAAGGGTGCCTTGGCCAGGCTGCTTCGAAAGTCAACTGTCTGCTTGGCATAGAGAGACAACAAGCAAGGGTTCACAGTCTAAACCCTACGGAGAGGGTTTCTTCATTGCCGCCCAGGTTCAGTGTTGGCAACCACTGGCCGTACACCTAAAAGACCTGCTGGACCGGTGTTCGGGCGGCCTTTAGAAACCTCGGACATCTATCTCTCCAACGAGGAAAGCAGCGTGTCTCCTTCTCTCCGCATTAAGAGCTATAATCCGGAGGCCCAAGGTCCCTGGATGTCGCGAAGTCACCCAGGAAGAGACATGCGGGATGCAGTGTTCCTCCACGGGAGGTGCCTAGGAGGCAGGAGCCCTAGGAGACCTGAAAAGCTCACTTGCGTGAAGGCACTGCGTGGACTACGTTTTCATGGGAAATGCTGCACGCCTAATCTTGTGCATGCAATACATGGGCCTTACGATGAGCCTGCCTGGCACAGTCGTGTTCCCTTTAGAATTGGCGCCTTTGGGATGCCTCATGCAAGGAAAGGCAAGCACCGTGTTGCTCTCAGGAAAGCGCCCTTTTCCTAACAGGGGCACTCCAGCATTTAAGACTGACAGCAGCCCTATATTTCTCGTCAGCTTTGAGGCTGAGGCGGTCCTTTATTGCTGAGAATCGCAACTGTTCGCATAGTTTCCGAATCCGAAACTTCAGAACTGCCCTAGCACGTTTATTTTCCGGTGTGTGAAAAGAGACCGAAGGAGCACTCTGGCACTTCCCCGGTTTAATTTCCAACCAGGGAGTTGTGCAGTGTGTGTAGAGTCTACGGGACTTAGGACTCTAGGTAGGTTACGTGTCCTCGCACAGTCTCTAAGCGTAGCAGAGTTCAGGGGAAACTATACATTTTCAAGACAGCATGTTAATGTCTAGTGTCTGCGTAGCCTAGAGAAAGGACAGGTAAGTACGTGTACCGAGAACGGACACCAAGTAAAGAGTGTTTCCATTGCCGCTCACGCTCTGCACTGAGTGCCACTGGCATGACACCGAAGACCTGCGAGAGCTGTGTTCAGGAGGTTTCTTGAATGCTTTGGCCAACTAGCTAGCTGGAGAAAAGGGAGAAGGTTACCTTTCACTCTGCTTTCAAAGTGGTGATCCGGAGGCATTCGAGAGCCGAATGCTGCGCAGTCGCCCAGAATATTGATCCTGTACGCAGTGTTCTTCTATGGGACACGGTGAGGACGCCGTGGCCCTAGGAAAAGCATACTGGAGTTCCTGCACTACCTGCCCAAGAGTAAACGGAAAATCTCTGCACTCCTCAATGCGTGGATGGACTGTCTGAAGGGTACTTGGAACCCTGTGGAGAGGTCTAGCTTTCCCTTTGGCAATGAGGGCTCTGGGATGCCTCCTGCAGGCCACAGGACACATTCCGTTTCTCTAGGAGCTCTCTCTTGTCGCCACAGAGGCCTTCTAGAAGTGAAGACAACACAGGCAGCAACACTCTTCCGCAGGAGACTTGGACGCTGCAAGTATCCTGCCCTCCAGTGGGGAGAACAGTGCTTTTCTCACTAGGTCACCAATATCAAAGTGGCACCCTGCATATTACATGTAGTTTCTGACACAGGCAGAGAGTCTCAAGCGGCACCCTGCCCTTCCCTGTTAAGACGCCGTACCAAGGCAATCCTGCATGGGATGGGGAGCCTAGCGTGATGTACTTACTGCCTTGGGCTAGGCCTCGCCGTCCGTACACCTTATCCAAAGCTAGTGGGTGCTTCAGGGGAAAAGGGTGCCTTGGCCAGGCTGCTTCGAAAGTCAACTGTCTGCTTGGCATAGAGAGACAACAAGCAAGGGTTCACAGTCTAAACCCTACGGAGAGGGTTTCTTCATTGCCGCCCAGGTTCAGTGTTGGCAACCACTGGCCGTACACCTAAAAGACCTGATGGACCGGTGTTCGGGCGGCCTTTAGAAAGCTCGGACATCTAGCTCTCCAACGAGGAAAGCAGTGTGTCTCCTTTCTCTCCGCATTAAGAGCTATAATCCGGAGGCCCAAGGTCCCTGGATGTCGCGAAGTCACCCAGGAAGAGACATGCGGGATGCAGTGTTCCTCCACGGGAGGTGCCTAGGAGGCAGGAGCCCTAGGAGATCTGAAATGCTCACTTGCGTGAAGGCACTGCGTGGACTACGTTTTCATGGGAAATGCTGCACGCCTAATCTTGTGCATGCAATACATGGGCCTTACGATGAGCCTGCCTGGCACAGTCGTGTTCCCTTTAGAATTGGCGCCTTTGGGATGCCTCATGCAAGGAAAGGCAAGCACCGTGTTGCTCTCAGGAAAGCGCCCTTTTCCTAACAGGGGCACTCCAGCATTTAAGACTGACAGCAGCCCTATATTTCTCGTCAGCTTTGAGGCCGAGGCGGTCCTTTATTGCTGAGAATCGCAACTGTTCGCATAGTTTCCGAATCCGAAACTTCAGAACTGCCCTAGCACGTTTATTTTCCGGTGTGTGAAAAGAGACCGAAGGAGCACTCTGGCACTTCCCCGGTTTAATTTCCAACCAGGGAGTTGTGCAGTGTGTGTAGAGTCTACGGGACTTAGGACTCTAGGTAGGTTACGTGTTCTCGCACCGTCTCTAAGCGTAGCAGAGTTCAGGGGAAACTATACATTTTCAAGACAGCATGTTAATGTCTAGTGTCTGCGTGGCCTAGAGAAAGGACAGGTAAGTACGTGTACCGAGAACGGACACCAAGTAAAGAGTGTTTCCATTGCCGCTCACGCTCTGCACTGAGTGCCACTGGCATGACACCGAAGACCTGCGAGAGCTGTGTTCAGGAGGTTTCTTGAATGCTTTGGCCAACTAGCTAGCTGGAGAAAAGGGAGAAGGTTACCTTTCACTCTGCTTTCAAAGTGGTGATCCGGAGGCATTCGAGAGCCGAATGCTGCGCAGTCGCCCAGAATATTGATCCTGTACGCAGTGTTCTTCTATGGGACACGGTGAGGACGCCGTGGCCCTAGGAAAAGCATACTGGAGTTCCTGCACTACCTGCCCAAGAGTAAACGGAAAATCTCTGCACTCCTCAATGCGTGGATGGACTGTCTGAAGGGTACTTGGAACCCTGTGGAGAGGTCTAGCTTTCCCTTTGGCAATGAGGGCTCTGGGATGCCTCCTGCAGGCCACAGGACACATTCCGTTTCTCTAGGAGCTCTCTCTTGTCGCCACAGAGGCCTTCTAGAAGTGAAGACAACACAGGCAGCAACACTCTTCCGCAGGAGACTTGGACGCTGCAAGTATCCTGCCCTCCAGTGGGGAGAACAGTGCTTTTCTCACTAGGTCACCAATATCAAAGTGGCACCCTGCATATTACATGTAGTTTCTGACACAGGCAGAGAGTCTCAAGCGGCACCCTGCCCTTCCCTGTTAAGACGGCGTACCAAGGCAATCCTGCATGGGATGGGGAGCCTAGCGTGATGTACTTACTGCCTTGGGCTAGGCCTCGCCGTCCGTACACCTTATCCAAAGCTAGTGGGTGCTTCAGGGGAAAAGTGTGCCTTGGCCAGGCTGCTTCGAAAGTCAACTGTCTGCTTGGCATAGAGAGACAACAAGCAAGGGTTCACAGTCTAAACCCTACGGAGAGGGTTTCTTCATTGCCGCCCAGGTTCAGTGTTGGCAACCACTGGCCGTACACCTAAAAGACCTGCTGGACCGGTGTTCGGGCGGCGTTTAGAAAGCTCGGACATCTATCTCTCCAACGAGGAAAGCAGTGTGTCTCCTTTCTCTCCGCAGTAAGAGCTATAATCCGGAGGCCCAAGGTCCCTGGATGTCGCGAAGTCACCCAGGAAGAGACATGCGGGATGCAGTGTTCCTCCACGGGAGGTGCCTAGGAGGCAGGAGCCCTAGGAGACCTGAAAAGCTCACTTGCGTGAAGGCACTGCGTGGACTACGTTTTCATGGGAAATGCTGCACGCCTAATCTTGTGCATGCAATACATGGGCCTTACGATGAGCCTGCCTGGCACAGTCGTGTTCCCTTTAGTCTTGGCGCCTTTGGGATGCCTCATGCAAGGAAAGGCAAGCACCGTGTTGCTCTCAGGAAAGCGCCCTTTTCCTAACAGGAGCACTGCAGCATTTAAGACTGACAGCAGCCCTATATTTCCGGCAGCTTTGAGGCTGAGGCGGTCCTTTATTGCTGAGAATCGCAAGTGTTCGCATAGTTTCCGAACCCGAAACTTCAGAACTGCCTTAGCACGTTTAGTTTCCGGCGGGCGAAAAGAGACCGAAGGAGCACTCTGGCACTTCCCCGGTTTAATTTCCAACCAGGGAGTTGTGCAGTGTGTGAAGAGTCTACGGGACTTAGGACTCTAGGAAGGTTATGTTTCCACGCACCGTCTCTAAGTGTAGCAGAGTTCAGGGGAAACTATACATTTTCAAGACAGCATGTTAATGTCTAGTCTCTGCGTGGCCTAGAGAAAGGACAGGTAAGTACGTGTACCGAGAACGGACACCAAGTAAAGAGTGTTTCCATTGCCGCTCACGCTCTGCACTGAGTGCCACTGGCATGACACTGAAGACCTGCGAGAGCTGTGTTCCGGAGGTCTCTTGAATGCTTTGGCCAGCTAGCTAGCTGGAGAAAAGGGAGAAGGTTACCTTTCACTCTGCTTTCAAAGTGGTGATCTGGAGGCATTCGAGAGCCGAATGCTGTGCAGTCGCCCAGAATATTGATCCTGTACGCAGTGTTCTTCCCTGGGACACGGTGAGGACGCCGTGGCCCTAGGAAAAGCATACTGGAGTTCCTGCACTACCGGCCCAAGAGTAAACGGAAAACCTCTGCTCTCCTCAATGCGTGGATGGACTGTCTGAAGGGTACTTGGAACCCTGTGGAGAGGTCTAGCTTTCCCTTTGGCAATGAGGGCTCTGGGATGCCTCCTGCAAGGCACAGGACACATTCCGTTTCTCTAGGAGCTCTCTCTTGTCGCCACAGAGGCCTTCTAGAAGTGAAGACAACACAGGAAGCAACACTCTTCCGTAGGAGACTTGGACGCTGCAAGTATCTTGCCCTCCAGTGGGGAGAACAGTGCTTTTCTCACTAGGTCACCAATATCAAAGTGGCACCCTGCATATTACATGTAGTTTCTGACACAGGCAGAGAGTCTCAAGCGGCACCCTGCCCTTCCCTGTTAAGACGCCGTACCAAGGCAATCCTGCATGGGATGGGGAGCCTAGCGTGATGTACTTACTGCCTTGGGCTAGGCCTCGCCGTCCGTACACCTTATCCAAAGCTAGTGGGTGCTTCAGGGGAAAAGTGTGCCTTCGCCAGGCTGCTTCGAAAGTCAACTGTCTGCTTGGCATAGAGAGACAGCAAGCAAGGGTTCACAGTCTAAACCCTAAGGAGAGGGTTTCTTCATTGCCACCCAGGTTCAGTGCTGGCAACCACTGGCCGTACACCTAAAAGACCTGCTGGACCGGTGTTCGGGTGGCCTTTAGAAAGCTCGGACATCTAGCTCTCCAACGAGGAAAGCAGTCTGTCTCCTTTCTCTCCGCAGTAAGAGCTATAATCCGGAGGCCCAAGGTCCCTGGATGTCGCGAAGTCACCCAGGAAGAGACATGCGGGATGCAGTGTTCCTCCACGGGAGGTGCCTAGGAGGCAGGAGCCCTAGGAGACCTGAAAAGCTCACTTGCGTGAAGGCACTGCGTGGACTACGTTTTCATGGGAAATGCTGCACGCCTAATCTTGTGCATGCAATACATGGGCCTTACGATGAGCCTGCCTGGCACAGTCGTGTTCCCTTTAGTATTGGCGCCTTTGGGATGCCTCATGCAAGGAAAGGCAAGCACCGTGTTGCTCTCAGGAAAGCGCCCTTTTCCTAACAGGGGCACTCCAGCATTTAAGACTGACAGCAGCCCTATATTTCTCGTCAGCTTTGAGGCTGAGGCGGTCCTTTATTGCTGAGAATCGCAACTGTTCGCATAGTTTCCGAATCCGAAACTTCAGAACTGCCCTAGCACGTTTATTTTCCGGTGTGTGAAAAGAGACCGAAGGAGCACTCTGGCACTTCCCCGGTTTAATTTCCAACCAGGGAGTTGTGCAGTGTGTGTAGAGTCTACGGGACTTAGGACTCTAGGTAGGTTACGTGTCCTCGCACCGTCTCTAAGCGTAGCAGAGTTCAGGGGAAACTATACATTTTCAAGACAGCATGTTAATGTCTACTGTCTGCGTGGCCTAGAGAAAGGACAGGTAAGTACGTGTACCGAGAACGGACACCAAGTAAAGAGTGTTTCCATTGCCGCTCACGCTCTGCACTGAGTGCCACTGGCATGACACCGAAGACCTGCGAGAGCTGTGTTCAGGAGGTTTCTTGAATGCTTTGGCCAACTAGCTAGCTGGAGAAAAGGGAGAAGGTTACCTTTCACTCTGCTTTCAAAGTGGTGATCCGGAGGCATTCGAGAGCCGAATGCTGCGCAGTCGCCCAGAATATTGATCCTGTACGCAGTGTTCTTCTATGGGACACGGTGAGGACGCCGTGGCCCTAGGAAAAGCATACTGGAGTTCCTGCACTACCTGCCCAAGAGTAAACGGAAAATCTCTGCACTCCTCAATGCGTGGATGGACTGTCTGAAGGGTACTTGGAACCCTGTGGAGAGGTCTAGCTTTCCCTTTGGCAATGAGGGCTCTGGGATGCCTCCTGCAGGCCACAGGACACATTCCGTTTCTCTAGGAGCTCTCTCTTGTCGCCACAGAGGCCTTCTAGAAGTGAAGACAACACAGGCAGCAACACTCTTCCGCAGGAGACTTGGACGCTGCAAGTATCCTGCCCTCCAGTGGGGAAAACAGTGCTTTTCTCACTAGGTCACTAATATCAAAGTGGCACCCTGCATATTACATGTAGTTTCTGACACAGGCAGAGAGTCTCAAGCGGCACCCTGCCCTTCCCTGTTAAGACGCCGTACCAAGGCAATCCTGCATGGGATGGGGAGCCTAGCGTGATGTACTTACTGCCTTGGGCTAGGCCTCGCCGTCCGTACACCTTATCCAAAGCTAGTGGGTGCTTCAGGGGAAAAGTGTGCCTTGGCCAGGCTGCTTCGAAAGTCAACTGTCTGCTTGGCATAGAGAGACAGCAAGCAAGGGTTCACAGTCTAAACCCTACGGAGAGGGTTTCTTCATTGCCACCCAGGTTCAGTGCTGGCAACCACTGGCCGTACACCTAAAAGACCTGCTGGACCGGTGTTCGGGTGGCCTTTAGAAAGCTCGGACATCTAGCTCTCCAACGAGGAAAGCAGTGTGTCGCCTTTCTCTCCGCATTAAGAGCTATAATCCGGAAGCCCAAGGTCCCTGGATGTCGTGAAGTCGCCCAGGAAGAGACATGCGGGATGCAGTGTTCCTCCACGAGAGGTGCCTAGGAGGCAGGAGCCCTAGGAGATCTGAAAAGCTCACTTGCGTGAAGGCACTGCGTGGACTACGTTTTCATGGGAAATGCTGCACGTCTAATCTTCTGCATGCAATACATGGGCCGTACGATGAGCCTGCCTGGCACAGTCGTGTTCCCTTTAGAATTGGCGCCTTTGGGATGCCTCATGCAAGGAAAGGCAAGCACCGTGTTGCTCTCAGGAAAGCGCCCTTTTCCTAACAGGGGCACTCCAGCATTTAAGACTGACAGCAGCCCTATATTTCTCGTCAGCTTTGAGGCTGAGGCGGTCCTTTATTGCTGAGAATCGCAACTGTTCGCATAGTTTCCGAATCCGAAACTTCAGAACTGCCCTAGCACGTTTATTTTCCGGTGTGCGAAAAGAGACCGAAGGAGCACTCTGGCACTTCCCCGGTTTAATTTCCAACCAGGGAGTTGTGCAGTGTGTGTAGAGTCTACGGGACTTAGGACTCTAGGTAGGTTACGTGTCCTCGCACCGTCTCTAAGCGTAGCAGAGTTCAGGGGAAACTATACATTTTCAAGACAGCATGTTAATGTCTAGTGTCTGCGTGGCCTAGAGAAAGGACAGGTAAGTACGTGTACCGAGAACGGACACCAAGTAAAGAGTGTTTCCATTGCCGCTCACGCTCTGCACTGAGTGCCACTGGCATGACACCGAAGACCTGCGAGAGCTGTGTTCCGGAGGTCTCTTGAACGCTTTGGCCAGCTAGCTAGCTGGAGAAAAGGGAGAAGGTTACCTTTCACTCTGCTTTCAAAGTGGTGATCTGGAGGCATTCGAGAGCCGAATGCTGTGCAGTCGCCCAGAATATTGATCCTGTACGCAGTGTTCTTCCCTGGGACACGGTGAGGACGCCGTGGCCCTAGGAAAAGCATACTGGAGTTCCTGCACTACCGGCCCAAGAGTAAACGGAAAACCTCTGCTCTCCTCAATGCGTGGATGGACTGTCTGAAGGGTACTTGGAACCCTGTGGAGAGGTCTAGCTTTCCCTTTGGCAATGAGGGCTCTGGGATGCCTCCTGCAAGGCACAGGACACATTCCGTTTCGCTAGGAGCTCTCTCTTGTCGCCACAGAGGCCTTCTAGAAGTGAAGACAACACAGGAAGCAACACTCTTCCGTAGGAGACTTGAACGCTGCAAGTATCCTGCCCTCCAGTGGGGAGAACAGTGCTTTTCTCACTAGGTCACCAATATCAAAGTGGCACCCTGCATATTACATGTAGTTTCTGACACAGGCAGAGAGTCTCAAGCGGCACCCTGCCCTTCCCTGTTAAGACGCCGTACCAAGGCAATCCTGCATGGGATGGGGAGCCTAGCGTGATGTACTTACTGCCTTGGGCTAGGCCTCGCCGTCCGTACACCTTATCCAAAGCTAGTGGGTGCTTCAGGGGAAAAGGGTGCCTTGGCCAGGCTGCTTCGAAAGTCAACTGTCTGCTTGGCATAGAGAGACAGCAAGCAAGGGTTCACAGTCTAAACCCTACGGAGAGGGTTTCTTCATTGCCGCCCAGGTTCAGTGCTGGCAACCACTGGCCGTACACCTAAAAGACCTGCTGGACCGGTGTTCGGGTGGCCTTTAGAAAGCTCGGACATCTAGCTCTCCAACGAGGAAAGCAGTGTGTCTCCTTTCTCTCCGCATTAAGAGCTATAATCCGGAAGCCCAAGGTCCCTGGATGTCGTGAAGTCGCCCAGGAAGAGACATGCGGGATGCATTGTTCCTCCACGAGAGGTGCCTAGGAGGCAGGAGCCCTAGGAGATCTGAAAAGCTCAATTGCGTGAAGGCACTGCGTGGACTACGTTTTCATGGGAAATGCTGCACGCCTAATCTTCTGCATGCAATACATGGGCCGTACGATGAGCCTGCCTGGCACAGTCGTGTTCCCTTTAGAATTGGCGCCTTTGGGATGCCTCATGCAAGGAAAGGCAAGCACCGTGTTGCTCTCAGGAAAGCACCCTTTTCCTAACAGGGGCACTCCAGCATTTAAGACTGACAGCAGCCCTATCTTTCTCGTCATCTTTGAGGCTGAGGCGGTCCTTTATTGCTGAGAATCGCAACTGTTCGCATAGTTTCCGAATCCGAAACTTCAGAACTGCCCTAGCACGTTTATTTTCCGGTGTGCGAAAAGAGACCGAAGGAGCACTCTGGCACTTCCCCGGTTTAATTTCCAACCAGGGAGTTGTGCAGTGTGTGTAGAGTCTACGGGACTTAGGACTCTAGGTAGGTTACGTGTCCTCGCACCGTCTCTAAGCGTAGCAGAGTTCAGGGGAAACTATACATTTTCAAGACAGCATGTTAATGTCTAGTGTCTGCGTGGCCTAGAGAAAGGACAGGTAAGTACGTGTACCGAGAACGGACACCAAGTAAAGAGTGTTTCCATTGCCGCTCACGCTCTGCACTGAGTGCCACTGGCATGACACCGAAGACCTGCGAGAGCTGTGTTCAGGAGGTTTCTTGAATGCTTTGGCCAACTAGCTAGCTGGAGAAAAGGGAGAAGGTTACCTTTCACTCTGCTTTCAAAGTGGTGATCCGGAGGCATTCGAGAGCCGAATGCTGCGCAGTCGCCCAGAATATTGATCCTGTACGCAGTGTTCTTCTATGGGACACGGTGAGGACGCCGTGGCCCTAGGAAAAGCATACTGGAGTTCCTGGACTACCTGCCCAAGAGTAAACGGAAAATCTCTGCACTCCTCAATGCGTGGATGGACTGTCTGAAGTGTACTTGGAACCCTGTGGAGAGGTCTAGCTTTCCCTTTGGCAATGAGGGCTCTGGGATGCCTCCTGCAGGGCACAGGACACATTCCGTTTCTCTAGGAGCTCTCTCTTGTCGCCACAGAGGCCTTCTAGAAGTGAAGACAACACAGGCAGCAACACTCTTCCGCAGGAGACTTGGACGCTGCAAGTAGCCTGCCCTCCAGTGGGGAGAACAGTGCTTTTCTCACTAGGTCACCAATATCAAAGTGGCACCCTGCATATTACATGTAGTTTCTGACACAGGCAGAGAGTCTCAAGCGGCACCCTGCCCTTCCCTGTTAAGACGCCGTACCAAGGCAATCCTGCATGGGATGGGGAGCCTAGCGTGATGTACTTACTGCCTTGGGCTAGGCCTCGCCGTCCGTACACCTTATCCAAAGCTAGTGGGTGCTTCAGGGGAAAAGGGTGCCTTGGCCAGGCTGCTTCGAAAGTCAACTGTCTGCTTGGCATAGAGAGACAACAAGCAAGGGTTCACAGTCTAAACCCTACGGAGAGGGTTTCTTCATTGCCGCCCAGGTTCAGTGTTGGCAACCACTGGCCGTACACCTAAAAGACCTGCTGGACCGGTGTTCGGGCGGCCTTTAGAAAGCTCGGACATCTAGCTCTCCAACGAGGAAAGCAGTGTGTCTCCTTTCTCTCCGCAGTAAGAGCTATAATCCGGAGGCCCAAGGTCCCTGGATGTCGCGAAGTCACCCAGGAAGAGACATGCGGGATGCAGTGTTCCTCCACGGGAGGTGCCTAGGAGGCAGGAGCCCTAGGAGACCTGAAAAGCTCACTTGCGTGAAGGCACTGCGTGGACTACGTTTTCATGGGAAATGCTGCACGCCTAATCTTGTGCATGCAATACATGGGCCTTACGATGAGCCTGCCTGGCACAGTCGTGTTCCCTTTAGTCTTGGCGCCTTTGGGATGCCTCAAGCAAGGAAAGGCAAGCACCGTGTTGTTCTCA
The DNA here is from genome assembly GCF_028564815.1 of Eubalaena glacialis. NCBI lineage: Eukaryota > Metazoa > Chordata > Mammalia > Artiodactyla > Balaenidae > Eubalaena > Eubalaena glacialis. The sequence continues at coordinate 66,202,170 of NC_083729.1, read as the reverse complement.
GGAAAGCGCCCTTTTCCTCACAGGAGCACTCCAGCATTTAAGACTGACAGCAGCCCTATATTTCCGGCAGCTTTGAGGCTGAGGCGGTCCTTTATTGCTGAGAATCGCAAGTGTTCGCATAGTTTCCGAACCCGAAACTTCAGAACTGCCTTAGCACGTTTAGTTTCCGGCGGGCGAAAAGAGACCGAAGGAGCACTCTGGCACTTCCCCGGTTTAATTTCCAACCAGGGAGTTGTGCAGTGTGTGAAGAGTCTACGGGACTTAGGACTCTAGGAAGGTTATGTTTCCTCGCACCGTCTCTAAGCGTAGCAGAGTTCAGGGGAAACTATACATTTTCAAGACAGCATGTTAATGTCTAGTCTCTGCGTGGCCTAGAGAAAGGACAGGTAAGTACGTGTACCGAGAACGGACACCAAGTAAAGAGTGTTTCCATTGCCGCTCACGCTCTGCACTGAGTGCCAATGGCATGACACCGAAGACCTGCGAGAGCTGTGTTCCGGAGGTCTCTTGAACGCTTTGGCCAGCTAGCTAGCTGGAGAAAAGGGAGAAGGTTACCTTTCACTCTGCTTTCAAAGTGGTGATCTGGAGGCATTCGAGAGCCGAATGCTGTGCAGTCGCCCAGAATATTGATCCTGTACGCAGTGTTCTTCTATGGGACACGGTGAGGACGCCGTGGCCCTAGGAAAAGCATACTGGAGTTCCTGCACTACCGGCCCAAGAGTAAACGGAAAACCTCTGCTCTCCTCAATGCGTGGATGGACTGTCTGAAGGGTACTTGGAACCCTGTGGAGAGGTCTAGCTTTCCCTTTGGAAATGAGGGCTCTGGGATGCCTCCTGCAAGGCACAGGACACATTCCGTTTCTCTAGGAGCTCTCTCTTGTCGCCACAGAGGCCTTCTAGAAGTGAAGACAACACAGGCAGCAACACTCTTCCGCAGGAGACTTGGACGCTGCAAGTATCCTGCCCTCCAGTGGGGAGAACAGTGCTTTTCTCACTAGGTCACCAATATCAAAGTGGCACCCTGCATATTACATGTAGTTTCTGACACAGGCAGAGAGTCTCAAGCGGCACCCTGCCCTTCCCTGTTAAGACGCCGTACCAAGGCAATCCTGCATGGGATGGGGAGCCTAGCGTGATGTACTTACTGCCTTGGGCTAGGCCTCGCCGTCCGTACACCTTATCCAAAGCTAGTGGGTGCTTCAGGGGAAAAGGGTGCCTTGGCCAGGCTGCTTCGAAAGTCAACTGTCTGCTTGGCATAGAGAGACAGCAAGCAAGGGTTCACAGTCTAAACCCTACGGAGAGGGTTTCTTCATTGCCGCCCAGGTTCAGTGCTGGCAACCACTGGCCGTACACCTAAAAGACCTGCTGGACCGGTGTTCGGGTGGCCTTTAGAAAGCTCGGACATCTAGCTCTCCAACGAGGAAAGCAGTGTGTCGCCTTTCTCTCCGCATTAAGAGCTATAATCCGGAAGCCCAAGGTCCCTGGATGTCGTGAAGTCGCCCAGGAAGAGACATGCGGGATGCAGTGTTCCTCCACGAGAGGTGCCTAGGAGGCAGGAGCCCTAGGAGACCTGAAAAGCTCACTTGCGTGAAGGCACTGCGTGGACTACGTTTTCATGGGAAATGCTGCACGCCTAATCTTCTGCATGCAATACATGGGCCGTACGATGAGCCTGCCTGGCACAGTCGGGTTCCCTTTAGAATTGGCGCCTTTGGGATGCCTCATGCAAGGAAAGGCAAGCACCGTGTTGCTCTCAGGAAAGCGCCCTTTTCCTAACAGGAACACTCCAGCATTTAAGACTGACAGCAGCCCTATATTTCCGGCAGCTTTGAGGCTGAGGCGGTCCTTTATTGCTGAGAATCGCAAGTGTTCGCATAGTTTCCGAACCCGAAACTTCAGAACTGCCTTAGCACGTTTAGTTTCCGGCGGGTGAAAAGAGACCGAAGGAGCACTCTGGCACTTCCCCGGTTTAATTTCCAACCAGGGAGTTGTGCAGTGTGTGAAGAGTCTACGGGACTTAGGACTCTAGGAAGGTTATGTTTCCTCGCACCGTCTCTAAGCGTAGCAGAGTTCAGGGGAAACTATACATTTTCAAGACAGCATGTTAATGTCTAGTGTCTGCGTGGCCTAGAGAAAGGACAGGTAAGTACGTGTACCGAGAACGGACACCAAGTAAAGAGTGTTTCCATTGCCGCTTACGCTCTGCACTGAGTGCCACTGGCATGACACCGAAGACCTGCGAGAGCTGTGTTCAGGAGGTTTCTTGAATGCTTTGGCCAACTAGCTAGCTGGAGAAAAGGGAGAAGGTTACCTTTCACTCTGCTTTCAAAGTGGTGATCCGGAGGCATTCGAGAGCCGAATGCTGCGCAGTCGCCCAGAATATTGATCCTGTACGCAGTGTTCTTCTATGGGACACGGTGAGGACGCCGTGGCCCTAGGAAAAGCATACTGGAGTTCCTGCACTACCTGCCCAAGAGTAAACGGAAAATCTCTGCACTCCTCAATGCGTGGATGGACTGTCTGAAGGGTACTTGGAACCCTGTGGAGAGGTCTAGCTTTCCCTTTGGCAATGAGGGCTCTGGGATGCCTCCTGCAGGGCACAGGACACATTCCGTTTCTCTAGGAGCTCTCTCTTGTCGCCACAGAGGCCTTCTAGAAGTGAAGACAACACAGGCAGCAACACTCTTCCGCAGGAGACTTGGACGCTGCAAGTATCCTGCCCTCCAGTGGGGAAAACAGTGCTTTTCTCACTAGGTCACTAATATCAAAGTGGCACCCTGCATATTACATGTAGTTTCTGACACAGGCAGAGAGTCTCAAGCGGCACCCTGCCCTTCCCTGTTAAGATGCCGTACCAACGCAATCCTGCATGGGATGGGGAGCCTAGCGTGATGTACTTACTGCCTTGGGCTAGGCCTCGCCGTCCGTACACCTTATCCAAAGCTAGTGGGTGCTTCAGGGGAAAAGTGTGCCTTGGCCAGGCTGCTTCGAAAGTCAACTGTCTGCTTGGCATAGAGAGACAACAAGCAAGGGTTCACAGTCTAAACCCTACGGAGAGGGTTTCTTCATTGCCGCCCAGGTTCAGTGCTGGCAACCACTGGCCGTACACCTAAAAGACCTGCTGGACCGGTGTTCGGGTGGCCTTTAGAAAGCTCGGACATCTAGCTCTCCAACGAGGAAAGCAGTGTGTCGCCTTTCTCTCCGCATTAAGAGCTATAATCCGGAAGCCCAAGGTCCCTGGATGTCGTGAAGTCACACAGGAAGAGACATGCGGGATGCAGTGTTCCTCCACGAGAGGTGCTTAGGAGGCAGGAGCCCTAGGAGATCTGAAAAGCTCACTTGCGTGAAGGCACTGCGTGGACTACGTTTTCATGGGAAATGCTGCACGCCTAATCTTGTGCATGCAATACATGGGCCGTACGATGAGCCTGCCTGGCACAGTCGTGTTCCCTTTAGAATTGGCGCCTTTGGGATGCCTCATGCAAGGAAAGGCAAGCACCGTGTTGCTCTCAGGAAAGCGCCCTTTTCCTAACAGGGGCACTCCAGCATTTAAGACTGACAGCAGCCCTATATTTCTCGTCAGCTTTGAGGCTGAGGCGGTCCTTTATTGCTGAGAATCGCAACTGTTCGCATAGTTTCCGAATCCGAAACTTCAGAACTGCCCTAGCACGTTTATTTTCCGGTGTGCGAAAAGAGACCGAAGGAGCACTCTGGCACTTCCCCGGTTTAATTTCCAACCAGGGAGTTGTGCAGTGTGTGAAGAGTCTACGGGACTTAGGACTCTAGGAAGGTTATGTTTCCTCGCACCGTCTCTAAGCGTAGCAAAGTTCAGGGGAAACTATACATTTTCAAGACAGCATGTTAATGTCTAGTGTCTGCGTGGCCTAGAGAAAGGACACGTAAGTACGTGTACCGAGAACGGACACCAAGTAAAGAGTGTTTCCATTGCCGCTCACGCTCTGCACTGAGTGCCACTGGCATGACACCGAAGACCTGCGAGAGCTGTGTTCAGGAGGTTTCTTGAATGCTTTGGCCAACTAGCTAGCTGGAGAAAAGGGAGAAGGTTACCTTTCACTCTGCTTTCAAAGTGGTGATCCGGAGGCATTCGAGAGCCGAATGCTGCGCAGTCGCCCAGAATATTGATCCTGTACGCAGTGTTCTTCTATGGGACACGGTGAGGACGCCGTGGCCCTAGGAAAAGCATACTGGAGTTCCTGGACTACCTGCCCAAGAGTAAACGGAAAATCTCTGCACTCCTCAATGCGTGGATGGACTGTCTGAAGGGTACTTGGAACCCTGTGGAGAGGTCTAGCTTTCCCTTTGGCAATGAGGGCTCTGGGATGCCTCCTGCAGGGCACAGGACACATTCCGTTTCTCTAGGAGCTCTCTCTTGTCGCCACAGAGGCCTTCTAGAAGTGAAGACAACACAGGCAGCAACACTCTTCCGCAGGAGACTTGGACGCTGCAAGTATCCTGCCCTCCAGTGGGGAGAACAGTGCTTTTCTCACTAGGTCACCAATATCAAAGTGGCACCCTGCATATTACATGTAGTTTCTGACACAGGCAGAGAGTCTCAAGCGGCACCCTGCCCTTCCCTGTTAAGACGCCGTACCAAGGCAATCCTGCATGGGATGGGGAGCCTAGCGTGATGTACTTACTGCCTTGGGCTAGGCCTCGCCGTCCGTACACCTTATCCAAAGCTAGTGGGTGCTTCAGGGGAAAAGTGTGCCTTGGCCAGGCTGCTTCGAAAGTCAACTGTCTGCTTGGCATAGAGAGACAACAAGCAAGGGTTCACAGTCTAAACCCTACGGAGAGGGTTTCTTCATTGCCGCCCAGGTTCAGTGTTGGCAACCACTGTCCGTACACCTAAAAGACCTGCTGGACCGGTGTTCGGGCGGCCTTTAGAAAGCTCGGACATCTAGCTCTCCAACGAGGAAAGCAGTGTGTCTCCTTTCTCTCCGCAGTAAGAGCTATAATCCGGAGGCCCAAGGTCCCTGGATGTCGCGAAGTCACCCAGGAAGAGACATGCGGGATGCAGTGTTCCTCCACGGGAGGTGCCTAGGAGGCAGGAGCCCTAGGAGACCTGAAAAGCTCACTTGCGTGAAGGCACTGCGTGGACTACGTTTTCATGGGAAATGCTGCACGCCTAATCTTGTGCATGCAATACATGGGCCTTACGATGAGCCTGCCTGGCACAGTCGTGTTCCCTTTAGTCTTGGCGCCTTTGGGATGCCTCATGCAAGGAAAGGCAAGCACCGTGTTGCTCTCAGGAAAGCGCCCTTTTCCTAACAGGAGCACTCCAGCATTTAAGACTGACAGCAGCCCTATATTTCCGGCAGCTTTGAGGCTGTGGCGGTCCTTTATTGCTGAGAATCGCAAGTGTTCGCATAGTTTCCGAACCCGAAACTTCAGAACTGCCTTAGCACGTTTAGTTTCCGGCGGGCGAAAAGAGACCGAAGGAGCACTCTGGCACTTCCCCGGTTTAATTTCCAACCAGGGAGTTGTGCAGTGTGTGAAGAGTCTACGGGACTTAGGACTCTAGGAAGGTTATGTTTCCTCGCACCGTCTCTAAGCGTAGCAGAGTTCAGGGGAAACTATACATTTTCAAGACAGCATGTTAATGTCTAGTGTCTGCGTGGCCTAGAGAAAGGACAGGTAAGTACGTGTACCGAGAACGGACACCAAGTAAAGAGTGTTTCCATTGCCGCTCACGCTCTGCACTGAGTGCCAATGGCATGACACCGAAGACCTGCGAGAGCTGTGTTCCGGAGGTCTCTTGAACGCTGTGGCCAGCTAGCTAGCTGGAGAAAAGGGAGAAGGTTACCTTTCACTCTGCTTTCAAAGTGGTGATCTGGAGGCATTCGAGAGCCGAATGCTGTGCAGTCGCCCAGAATATTGATCCTGTACGCAGTGTTCTTCCCTGGGACACGGTGAGGACGCCGTGGCCCTAGGAAAAGCATACTGGAGTTCCTGCACTACCGGCCCAAGAGTAAACGGAAAACCTCTGCTCTCCTCAATGCGTGGATGGACTGTCTGAAGGGTACTTGGAACCCTGTGGAGAGGTCTAGCTTTCCCTTTGGCAATGAGGGCTCTGGGATGCCTCCTGCAAGGCACAGGACACATTCCGTTTCGCTAGGAGCTCTCTCTTGTCGCCACAGAGGCCTTCTAGAAGTGAAGACAACACAGGAAGCAACACTCTTCCGTAGGAGACTTGGACGCTGCAAGTATCTTGCCCTCCAGTGGGGAGAACAGTGCTTTTCTCACTAGGTCACCAATATCAAAGTGGCACCCTGCATATTACATGTAGTTTCTGACACAGGCAGAGAGTCTCAAGCGGCACCCTGCCCTTCCCTGTTAAGACGCCGTACCAAGGCAATCCTGCATGGGATGGGGAGACTAGCGTGATGTACTTACTGCCTTGGGCTAGGCCTCGCCGTCCGTACACCTTATCCAAAGCTAGTGGGTGCTTCAGGGGAAAAGTGTGCCTTGGCCAGGCTGCTTCGAAAGTCAAATGTCTGCTTGGCATAGAGAGACAGCAAGCAAGGGTTCACAGTCTAAACCCTACGGAGAGGGTTTCTTCATTGCCGCCCAGGTTCAGTGCTGGCAACCACTGGCCGTACACCTAAAATACCTGCTGGACCGGTGTTCGGGTGGCCTTTAGAAAGCTCGGACATCTAGCTCTCCAACGAGGAAAGCAGTGTGTCGCCTTTCTCTCCGCATTAAGAGCTATAATCCGGAAGCCCAAGGTCCCTGGATGTCGTGAAGTCGCCCAGGAAGAGACATGCGGGATGCAGTGTTCCTCCACGAGAGGTGCCTAGGAGGCAGGAGCCCTAGGAGATCTGAAAAGCTCACTTGCGTGAAGGCTCTGCGTGGACTACGTTTTCATGGGAAATGCTGCACGCCTAATCTTCTGCATGCAATACATGGGCCGTACGATGAGCCTGCCTGGCACAGTCGTGTTCCCTTTAGAATTGGCGCCTTTGGGATGCCTCATGCAAGGAAAGGCAAGCACCGTGTTGCTCTCAGGAAAGCGCCCTTTTCCTAACAGGGGCACTCCAGCATTTAAGACTGACAGCAGCCCTATATTTCTCGTCAGCTTTGAGGCTGAGGCGGTCCTTTATTGCTGAGAATCGCAACTGTTCGCATAGTTTCCGAATCCGAAACTTCAGAACTGCCCTAGCACGTTTATTTTCCGGTGTGCGAAAAGAGACCGAAGGAGCACTCTGGCACTTCCCCGGTTTAATTTCCAACCAGGGAGTTGTGCAGTGTGTGAAGAGTCTACGGGACTTAGGACTCTAGGTAGGTTACGTGTCCTCGCACCGTCTCTAAGCGTAGCAGAGTTCAGGGGAAACTATACATTTTCAAGACAGCATGTTAATGTCTAGTGTCTGCGTGGCCTAGAGAAAGGACAGGTAAGTACGTGTACCGAGAACGGACACCAAGTAAAGAGTGTTTCCATTGCCGCTCACGCTCTGCACTGAGTGCCACTGGCATGACACCGAAGACCTGCGAGAGCTGTGTTCAGGAGGTTTCTTGAATGCTTTGGCCAACTAGCTAGCTGGAGAAAAGGGAGAAGGTTACCTTTCACTCTCCTTTCAAAGTGGTGATCCGGAGGCATTCGAGAGCCGAATGCTGCGCAGTCGCCCAGAATATTGATCCTGTACGCAGTGTTCTTCTATGGGACACGGTGAGGACGCCGTGGCCCTAGGAAAAGCATACTGGAGTTCCTGGACTACCTGCCCAAGAGTAAACGGAAAATCTCTGCACTCCTCAATGCGTGGATGGACTGTCTGAAGGGTACTTGGAACCCTGTGGAGAGGTCTAGCTTTCCCTTTGGCAATGAGGGCTCTGGGATGCCTCCTGCAGGGCACAGGACACATTCCGTTTCTCTAGGAGCTCTCTCTTGTCGCCACAGAGGCCTTCTAGAAGTGAAGACAACACAGGCAGCAACACTCTTCCGCAGGAGACTTGGACGCTGCAAGTATCCTGCCCTCCAGTGGGGAGAACAGTGCTTTTCTCACTAGGTCACCAATATCAAAGTGGCACCCTGCATATTACATGTAGTTTCTGACACAGGCAGAGAGTCTCAAGTGGCACCCTGCCCTTCCCTGTTAAGACGCCGTACCAAGGCAATCCTGCATGGGATGGGGAGCCTAGCGTGATGTACTTACTGCCTTGGGCTAGGCCTCGCCGTCCGTACACCTTATCCAAAGCTAGTGGGTGCTTCAGGGGAAAAGTGTGCCTTGGCCAGGCTGCTTCGAAAGTCAACTGTCTGCTTGGCATAGAGAGACAACAAGCAAGGGTACACAGTCTAAACCCTACGGAGAGGGTTTCTTCATTGCCGCCCAGGTTCAGTGTTGGCAACCACTGGCCGTACACCTAAAAGACCTGCTGGACCGGTGTTCGGGCGGCCTTTAGAAAGCTCGGACATCTAGCTCTCCAACGAGGAAAGCAGTGTGTCTCCTTTCTCTCCGCATTAAGAGCTATAATCCGGAGGCCCAAGGTCCCTGGATGTCGCGAAGTCACCCAGGAAGAGACATGCGGGATGCAGTGTTCCTCCACGGGAGGTGCCTAGGAGGCAGGAGCCCTAGGAGACCTGAAAAGCTCACTTGCGTGAAGGCACTGCGTGGACTACGTTTTCATGGGAAATGCTGCATGCCTAATCTTGTGCATGCAATACATGGGCCTTACGATGAGCCTGCCTGGCACAGTCGTTTTCCCTTTAGAATTGGCGCCTTTGGGATGCCTCATGCAAGGAAAGGCAAGCACCGTGTTGCTCTCAGGAAAGCGCCCATTTCCTAACAGGAGCACTCCAGCATTTAAGACTGACAGCAGCCCTATATTTCCGGCAGCTTTGAGGCTGAGGCGGTCCTTTATTGCTGAGAATCGCAAGTGTTCGCATAGTTTCCGAACCTGAAACTTCAGAACTGCCTTAGCACGTTTAGTTTCCGGCGGGTGAAAAGAGACCGAAGGAGCACTCTGGCACTTCCCCGGTTTAATTTCCAACCAGGGAGTTGTGCAGTGTGTGAAGAGTCTACGGGACTTAGGACTCTAAGAAGGTTATGTTTCCTCGCACCGTCTCTAAGCGTAGCAGAGTTCAGGGGAAACTATACATTTTCAAGACAGCATGTTAATGTCTAGTCTCTGCGTGGCCTAGAGAAAGGACAGGTAAGTACGTGTACCGAGAACGGACACCAAGTAAAGAGTGTTTCCATTGCCGCTCACGCTCTGCACTGAGTGCCACTGGCATGACACCGAAGACCTGCGAGAGCTGTGTTCCGGAGGTCTCTTGAACGCTTTGGCCAGCTAGCTAGCTGGAGAAAAGGGAGAAGGTTACCTTTCACTCTCCTTTCAAAGTGGTGATCCGGAGGCATTCGAGAGCCGAATGCTGCGCAGTCGCCCAGAATATTGATCCTGTACGCAGTGTTCTTCTATGGGACACGGTGAGGACGCCGTGGCCCTAGGAAAAGCATACTGGAGTTCCTGGACTACCTGCCCAAGAGTAAACGGAAAATCTCTGCACTCCTCAATGCGTGGATGGACTGTCTGAAGGGTACTTGGAACCCTGTGGAGAGGTCTAGCTTTCCCTTTGGCAATGAGGGCTCTGGGATGCCTCCTGCAGGGCACAGGACACATTCCGTTTCTCTAGGAGCTCTCTCTTGTCGCCACAGAGGCCTTCTAGAAGTGAAGACAACACAGGCAGCAACACTCTTCCGCAGGAGACTTGGACGCTGCAAGTATCCTGCCCTCCAGTGGGGAAAACAGTGCTTTTCTCACTAGGTCACTAATATCAAAGTGGCACCCTGCATATTACATGTAGTTTCTGACACAGGCAGAGAGTCTCAAGTGGCACCCTGCCCTTCCCTGTTAAGACGCCGTACCAAGGCAATCCTGCATGGGATGGGGAGCCTAGCGTGATGTACTTACTGCCTTGGGCTAGGCCTCGCCGTCCGTACACCTTATCCAAAGCTAGTGGGTGCTTCAGGGGAAAAGTGTGCCTTGGCCAGGCTGCTTCGAAAGTCAACTGTCTGCTTGGCATAGAGAGACAACAAGCAAGGGTTCACAGTCTAAACCCTACGGAGAGGGTTTCTTCATTGCCGCCCAGGTTCAGTGTTGGCAACCACTGGCCGTACACCTAAAAGACCTGCTGGACCGGTGTTCGGGCGGCCTTTAGAAAGCTCGGACATCTAGCTCTCCAACGAGGAAAGCAGTGTGTCTCCTTTCTCTCCGCATTAAGAGCTATAATCCGGAGGCCCAAGGTCCCTGGATGTCGCGAAGTCACCCAGGAAGAGACATGCGGGATGCAGTGTTCCTCCACGGGAGGTGCCTAGGAGGCAGGAGCCCTAGGAGACCTGAAAAGCTCACTTGCGTGAAGGCACTGCGTGGACTACGTTTTCATGGGAAATGCTGCACGCCTAATCTTGTGCATGCAATACATGGGCCTTACGATGAGCCTGCCTGGCACAGTCGTGTTCCCTTTAGAATTGGCGCCTTTGGGATGCCTCATGCAAGGAAAGGCAAGCACCGTGTTGCTCTCAGGAAAGCGCCCATTTCCTAACAGGAGCACTCCAGCATTTAAGACTGACAGCAGCCCTATATTTCCGGCAGCTTTGAGGCTGAGGCGGTCCTTTATTGCTGAGAATCGCAAGTGTTCGCATAGTTTCCGAACCTGAAACTTCAGAACTGCCTTAGCACGTTTAGTTTCCGGCGGGTGAAAAGAGACCGAAGGAGCACTCTGGCACTTCCCCGGTTTAATTTCCAACCAGGGAGTTGTGCAGTGTGTGAAGAGTCTACGGGACTTAGGACTCTAGGAAGGTTATGTTTCCTCGCACCGTCTCTAAGCGTAGCAGAGTTCAGGGGAAACTATACATTTTCAAGACAGCATGTTAATGTCTAGTCTCTGCGTGGCCTAGAGAAAGGACAGGTAAGTACGTGTACCGAGAACGGACACCAAGTAAAGAGTGTTTCCATTGCCGCTCACGCTCTGCACTGAGTGCCACTGGCATGACACCGAAGACCTGCGAGAGCTGTGTTCCGGAGGTCTCTTGAACGCTTTGGCCAGCTAGCTAGCTGGAGAAAAGGGAGAAGGTTACCTTTCACTCTCCTTTCAAAGTGGTGATCCGGAGGCATTCGAGAGCCGAATGCTGCACAGTCGCCCAGAATATTGATCCTGTACGCAGTGTTCTTCTATGGGACACGGTGAGGACGCCGTGGCCCTAGGAAAAGCATACTGGAGTTCCTGGACTACCTGCCCAAGAGTAAACGGAAAATCTCTGCACTCCTCAATGCGTGGATGGACTGTCTGAAGGGTACTTGGAACCCTGGGGAGAGGTCTAGCTTTCCCTTTGGCAATGAGGGCTCTGGGATGCCTCCTGCAGGGCACAGGACACATTCCGTTTCTCTAGGAGCTCTCTCTTGTCGCCACAGAGGCCTTCTAGAAGTGAAGACAACACAGGCAGCAACACTCTTCCGCAGGAGACTTGGACGCTGCAAGTATCCTGCCCTCCAGTGGGGAAAACAGTGTTTTTCTCACTAGGTCACTAATATCAAAGTGGCACCCTGCATATTACATGTAGTTTCTGACACAGGCAGAGAGTCTCAAGTGGCACCCTGCCCTTCCCTGTTAAGACGCCGTACCAAGGCAATCCTGCATGGGATGGGGAGCCTAGCGTGATGTACTTACTGCCTTGGGCTAGGCCTCGCCGTCCGTACACCTTATCCAAAGCTAGTGGGTGCTTCAGGGGAAAAGGGTGCCTTGGCCAGGCTGCTTCGAAAGTCAACTGTCTGCTTGGCATAGAGAGACAACAAGCAAGGGTTCACAGTCTAAACCCTACGGAGAGGGTTTCTTCATTGCCGCCCAGGTTCAGTGTTGGCAACCACTGGCCGTACACCTAAAAGACCTGCTGGACCGGTGTTCGGGCGGCCTTTAGAAAGCTCGGACATCTAGCTCTCCAACGAGGAAAGCAGTGTGTCTCCTTTCTCTCCGCATTAAGAGCTATAATCCGGAGGCCCAAGGTCCCGGGATGTCGCGAAGTCACCCAGGAAGAGACATGCGGGATGCAGTGTTCCTCCACGGGAGGTGCCTAGGAGGGAGGAGCCCTAGGAGACCTGAAAAGCTCACTTGCGTGAAGGCACTGCGTGGACTACGTTTTCATGGGAAATGCTGCACGCCTAATCTTGTGCATGCAATACATGGGCCTTACGATGAGCCTGCCTGGCACAGTCGTGTTCCCTTTAGAATTGGCGCCTTTGGGATGCCTCATGCAAGGAAAGGCAAGCACCGTGTTGCTCTCAGGAAAGCGCCCATTTCCTAACAGGAGCACTCCACCATTTAAGACTGACAGCAGCCCTATATTTCCGGCAGCTTTGAGGCTGAGGCGGTCCTTTATTGCTGAGAATCGCAAGTGTTCGCATAGTTTCCGAACCTGAAACATCAGAACTGCCTTAGCACGTTTAGTTTCCGGCGGGTGAAAAGAGACCGAAGGAGCACTCTGGCACTTCCCCGGTTTAATTTCCAACCAGGGAGTTGTGCAGTGTGTGAAGAGTCTACGGGACTTAGGACTCTAGGAAGGTTATGTTTCCTCGCACCGTCTCTAAGCGTAGCAGAGTTCAGGGGAAACTATACATTTTCAAGACAGCATGTTAATGTCTAGTGTCTGCGTGGCCTAGAGAAAGGACAGGTAAGTACGTGTACCGAGAACGGACACCAAGTAAAGAGTGTTTCCATTGCCGCTCACGCTCTGCACTGAGTGCCACTGGCATGACACCGAAGACCTGCGAGAGCTGTGTTCAGGAGGTTTCTTGAATGCTTTGGCCAACTAGCTAGCTGGAGAAAAGGGAGAAGGTTACCTTTCACTCTGCTTTCAAAGTGGTGATCCGGAGGCATTCGAGAGCCGAATGCTGCGCACTCGCCCAGAATATTGATCCTGTACGCAGTGTTCTTCTATGGGACACGGTGAGGACGCCGTGGCCCTAGGAAAAGCATACTGGAGTTCCTGCACTACCTGCCCAAGAGTAAACGGAAAATCTCTGCACTCCTCAATGCGTGGATGGACTGTCTGAAGGGTACTTGGAACCCTGTGGAGAGGTCTAGCTTTCCCTTTGGCAATGAGGGCTCTGGGATGCCTCCTGCAGGCCACAGGACACATTCCGTTTCTCTAGGAGCTCTCTCTTGTCGCCACAGAGGCCTTCTAGAAGTGAAGACAACACAGGCAGCAACACTCTTCCGCAGGAGACTTGGACGCTGCAAGTATCCTGCCCTCCAGTGGGGAAAACAGTGCTTTTCTCACTAGGTCACTAATATCAAAGTGGCACCCTGCATATTACATGTAGTTTCTGACACAGGCAGAGAGTCTCAAGCGGCACCCTGCCCTTCCCTGTTAAGACGCCGTACCAAGGCAATCCTGCATGGGATGGGGAGCCTAGCGTGATGTACTTACTGCCTTGGGCTAGGCCTCGCCGTCCGTACACCTTATCCAAAGCTAGTGGGTGCTTCAGGGGAAAAGGGTGCCTTGGCCAGGCTGCTTCGAAAGTCAACTGTCTGCTTGGCATAGAGAGACAGCAAGCAAGGGTTCACAGTCTAAACCCTACGGAGAGGGTTTCTTCATTGCCGCCCAGGTTCGGTGTTGGCAACCACTGGCCGTACACCTAAAAGACCTGCTGGACCGGTGTTCGGGCGGCCTTTAGAAAGCTCGGACATCTAGCTCTCCAACGAGGAAAGCAGTGTGTCTCCTTTCTCTCCGCATTAAGAGCTATAATCCGGAGGCCCAAGGTCCCTGGATGTCGCGAAGTCACCCAGGAAGAGACATGCGGGATGCAGTGTTCCTCCACGGGAGGTGCCTAGGAGGCAGGAGCCCTAGGAGACCTGAAAAGCTCACTTGCATGAAGGCACTGCGTGGACTACGTTTTCATGGGAAATGCTGCACGCCTAATCTTGTGCATGCAATACATGGGCCTTACGATGAGCCTGCCTGGCACAGTCGTGTTCCCTTTAGTCTTGGCGCCTTTGGGATGCCTCATGCAAGGAAAGGCAAGCACCGTGTTGCTCTCAGGAAAGCGCCCTTTTCCTAACAGGAGCACTCCAGCATTTAAGACTGACAGCAGCCCTATATTTCCAGCAGCTTTGAGGCTGAGGCGGTCCTTTATTGCTGAGAATCGCAAGTGTTCGCATAGTTTCCGAACCCGAAACTTCAGAACTGCCCTAGCACGTTTATTTTCCGGTGTGCGAAAAGAGACCGAAGGAGCACTCTGGCACTTCCCCGGTTTAATTTCCAACCAGGGAGTTGTGCAGTGTGTGAAGAGTCTACGGGACTTAGGACTCTAGGTAGGTTACGTGTCCTCGCACCGTCTCTAAGCGTAGCAGAGTTCAGGGGAAACTATACATTTTCAAGACAGCATGTTAATGTCTAGTGTCTGCGTGGCCTAGAGAAAGGACAGGTAAGTACGTATACCGAGAACGGACACCAAGTAAAGAGTGTTTCCATTGCCGCTCACGCTCTGCACTGAGTGCCACTGGCATGACACCGAAGACCTGCGAGAGCTGTGTTCAGGAGGTCTCTTGAACGCTTTGGCCAGCTAGCTAGCTGGAGAAAAGGGAGAAGGTTACCTTTCACTCTGCTTTCAAAGTGGTGATCTGGAGGCATTCGAGAGCCGAATGCTGTGCAGTCGCCCAGAATATTGATCCTGTACGCAGTGTTCTTCCCTGGGACACGGTGAGGACGCCGTGGCCCTAGGAAAAGCATACTGGAGTTCCTGCACTACCGGCCCAAGAGTAAACGGAAAACCTCTGCACTCCTCAATGCGTGGATGGACTGTCTGAAGGGTACTTGGAACCCTGTGGAGAGGTCTAGCTTTCCCTTTGGCAATGAGGGCTCTGGGATGCCTCCTGCAAGGCACAGGACACATTCCGTTTCTCTAGGAACTCTCTCTTGTCGCCACAGAGGCCTTCTAGAAGTGAAGACAACACAGGATGCAACACTCTTCCGTAGGAGACTTGGACGCTGCAAGTATCCTGCCCTCCAGTGGGGAGAACAGTGCTTTTCTCACTAGGTCACCAATATCAAAGTGGCACCCTGCATATTACATGTAGTTTCTGACACAGGCAGAGAGTCTCAAGCGGCACCCTGCCCTTCCCTGTTAAGACGCCGTACCAAGGCAATCCTGCATGGGATGGGGAGCCTAGCGTGATGTACTTACTGCCTTGGGCTAGGCCTCGCCGTCCGTACACCTTATCCAAAGCTAGTGGGTGCTTCAGGGGAAAAGGGTGCCTTGGCCAGGCTGCTTCGAAAGTCAACTGTCTGCTTGGCATAGAGAGACAGCAAGCAAGGGTTCACAGTCTAAACCCTACGGAGAGGGTTTCTTCATTGCCACCCAGGTTCAGTGCTGGCAACCACTGGCCGTACACCTAAAAGACCTGCTGGACCGGTGTTCGGGTGGCCTTTAGAAAGCTCGGACATCTAGCTCTCCAACGAGGAAAGCAGTGTGTCGCCTTTCTCTCCGCATTAAGAGCTATAATCCGGAAGCCCAAGGTCCCTGGATGTCGTGAAGTCGCCCAGGAAGAGACATGCGGGATGCAGTGTTCCTCCACGAGAGGTGCCTAGGAGGCAGGAGCCCTAGGAGATCTGAAAAGCTCACTTGCGTGAAGGCACTGCGTGGACTACGTTTTCATGGGAAATGCTGCACGCCTAATCTTGTGGATGCAATACATGGGCCGTACGATGAGCCTGCCTGGCACAGTCGTGCTCCCTTTAGAATTGGCGCCTTTGGGATGCCTCATGCAAGGAAAGGCAAGCACCGTGTTGCTCTCAGGAAAGCGCCCTTTTCCTAACAGGGGCACTCCAGCATTTAAGACTGACAGCAGCCCTATATTTCTCGTCAGCTTTGAGGCTGAGGCGGTCCTTTATTGCTGAGAATCGCAACTGTTCGCATAGTTTCCGAATCCGAAACTTCAGAACTGCCCTAGCACGTTTATTTTCCGGTGTGCGAAAAGAGACCGAAGGAGCACTCTGGCACTTCCCCGGTTTAATTTCCAACCAGGGAGTTGTGCAGTGTGTGAAGAGTCTACGGGACTTAGGACTCTAGGTAGGTTACGTGTCCTCGCACCGTCTCTAAGCGTAGCAGAGTTCAGGGGAAACTATACATTTTCAAGACAGCATGTTAATGTCTAGTGTCTGCGTGGCCTAGAGAAAGGACAGGTAAGTACGTGTACCGAGAACGGACACCAAGTAAAGAGTGTTTCCATTGCCGCTCACGCTCTGCACTGAGTGCCACTGGCATGACACCGAAGACCTGCGAGAGCTGTGTTCAGGAGGTTTCTTGAATGCTTTGGCCAACTAGCTAGCTGGAGAAAAGGGAGAAGGTTACCTTTCACTCTGCTTTCAAAGTGGTGATCCGGAGGCATTCGAGAGCCGAATGCTGCGCAGTCGCCCAGAATATTGATCCTGTACGCAGTGTTCTTCTATGGGACACGGTGAGGACGCCGTGGCCCTAGGAAAAGCATACTGGAGTTCCTGCACTACCTGCCCAAGAGTAAACGTAAAATCTCTGCACTCCTCAGTGCGTGTATGGACTGTCTGAAGGGTACTTGGAACCCTGTGGAGAGGTCTAGCTTTCCCTTTGGCAATGAGGGCTCTGGGATGCCTCCTGCAGGCCACAGGACACATTCCGTTTCTCTAGGAGCTCTCTCTTGTCGCCACAGAGGCCTTCTAGAAGTGAAGACAACACAGGCAGCAACACTCTTCCGCAGGAGACTTGGACGCTGCAAGTATCCTGCCCTCCAGTGGGGAGAACAGTGCTTTTCTCACTAGGTCACCAATATCAAAGTGGCACCCTGCATATTACATGTAGTTTCTGACACAGGCAGAGTCTCAAGTGGCACCCTGCCCTTCCCTGTTAAGACGCCGTACCAAGACAATCCTGCATGGGATGGGGAACCTAGCGTGATGTACTTACTGCCTTGGGCTAGGCCTCGCCGTCCGTACACCTTATCCAAAGCTAGTGGGTGCTTCAGGGGAAAAGTGTGCCTTGGCCAGGCTGCTTCGAAAGTCAACTGTCTGCTTGGCATAGAGAGACAGCAAGCAAGGGTTCACAGTCTAAACCCTACGGAGAGGGTTTCTTCATTGCAGCCCAGGTTCAGTGTTGGCAACCACTGGCCGTACACCTAAAAGACCTGCTGGACCGGTGTTCGGGCGGCCTTTAGAAAGCTCGGACATCTAGCTCTCCAACGAGGAAAGCAGTGTGTCTCCTTTCTCTCCGCATTAAGAGCTATAATCCGGAGGCCCAAGGTCCCTGGATGTCGCGAAGTCACCCAGGAAGAGACATGCGGGATGCAGTGTTCCTCCACGGGAGGTGCCTAGGAGGCAGGAGCCCTAGGAGATCTGAAAAGCTCACTTGCGTGAAGGCACTGCGTGGACTACGTTTTCATGGGAAATGCTGCACGCCTAATCTTGTGCATGCAATACATGGGCCTTACGATGAGCCTGCCTGGCACAGTCGTGTTCCCTTTAGAATTGGCGCCTTTGGGATGCCTCATGCAAGGAAAGGCAAGCACCGTGTTGCTCTCAGGAAAGCGCCCTTTTCGTAACAGGGGCACTCCAGCATTTAAGACTGACAGCAGCCCTATATTTCTCGTCAGCTTTGAGGCTGAGGCGGTCCTTTATTGCTGAGAATCGCAACTGTTCGCATAGTTTCCGAATCCGAAACTTCAGAACTGCCCTAGCACGTTTATTTTCCGGTGTGCGAAAAGAGACCGAAGGAGCACTCTGGCACTTCCCCGGTTTAATTTCCAACCAGGGAGTTGTGCAGTGTGTGTAGAGTCTACGGGACTTAGGACTCTAGGTAGGTTACGTGTCCTCGCACCGTCTCTACGCGTAACAGAGTTCAGGGGAAACTATACATTTTCAAGACAGCATGTTAATGTCTAGTGTCTGCGTGGCCTAGAGAAAGGACAGGTAAGTACGTGTACCGAGAACGGACACCAAGTAAAGAGTGTTTCCATTGCCGCTCACGCTCTGCACTGAGTGCCACTGGCATGACACCGAAGACCTGCGAGAGCTGTGTTCAGGAGGTTTCTTGAATGCTTTGGCCAACTAGCTAGCTGGAGAAAAGGGAGAAGGTTACCTTTCACTCTGCTTTCAAAGTGGTGATCCGGAGGCATTCGAGAGCCGAATGCTGCGCAGTCGCCCAGAATATTGATCCTGTACGCAGTGTTCTTCCCTGGGACATGGTGAGGACGCCGTGCCCCTAGGAAAAGCATACTGGAGTTCCTGCACTACCGGCCGAAGAGTAAACGGAAAACCTCTGCACTCCTCAATGCGTGGATGGACTGTCCGAAGGGTACTTGGAACCCTGTGGAGAGGTCTAGCTTTCCCTTTGGCAATGAGGGCTCTGGGATGCCTCCTGCAAGGCACAGGACACATTCCGTTTCTCTAGGAGCTCTCTCTTGTCGCCACAGAGGCCTTCTAGAAGTGAAGACAACACAGGCAGCAACACTCTTCCGCAGGAGACTTGGACGCTGCAAGTATCCTGCCCTCCAGTGGGGAGAACAGTGCTTTTCTCACTAGGTCACCAATATCAAAGTGGCACCCTGTATATTACATGTAGTTTCTGACACAGGCAGAGAGTCTCAAGCGGCACCCTGCCCTTCCCTGTTAAGACGCCGTACCAAGGCAATCCTGCATGGGATGGGGAGCCTAGCGTGATGTACTTACTGCCTTGGGCTAGGCCTCGCCGTCCGTACACCTTATCCAAAGCTAGTGTGTGCTTCAGGGAAAAAGTGTGCCTTGGCCAGGCTGCTTCGAAAGTCAACTGTCTGCTTGGCATAGAGAGACAGCAAGCAAGGGTTCACAGTCTAAACCCTACGGAGAGGGTTTCTTCATTGCCGCCCAGGTTCAGTGCTGGCAACCACTGGCCGTACACCTAAAAGACCTGCTGGACCGGTGTTCGGGTGGCCTTTAGAAAGCTCGGACATCTAGCTCTCCAACGAGGAAAGCAGTGTGTCGCCTTTCTCTCCGCATTAAGAGCTATAATCCGGAAGCCCAAGGTCCCTGGATGTCGTGAAGTCGCCCAGGAAGAGACATGCGGGATGCAGGGTTCCTCCACGGGAGGTGCCTAGGAGGCAGGAGCCCTAGGAGACCTGAAAAGCTCACTTGCGTGAAGGCTCTGCGTGGACTACGTTTTCATGGGAAATGCTGCACGCCTAATCTTCTGCATGCAATACATGGGCCGTACGATGAGCCTGCCTGGCACAGTCGTGTTCCCTTTAGAATTGGCGCCTTTGGGATGCCTCATGCAAGGAAAGGCAAGCACCGTGTTGCTCTCAGGAAAGCGCCCTTTTCCTAACAGGGGCACTCCAGCATTTAAGACTGACAGCAGCCCTATATTTCTCGTCAGCTTTGAGGCTGAGGCGGTCCTTTATTGCTGAGAATCGCAACTGTTCGCATAGTTTCCGAATCCGAAACTTCAGAACTGCCCTAGCACGTTTATTTTCCGGTGTGCGAAAAGAGACCGAAGGAGCACTCTGGCACTTCCCCGGTTTAATTTCCAACCAGGGAGTTGTGCAGTGTGTGAAGAGTCTACGGGACTAGGACTCTAGGTAGGTTACGTGTCCTCGCACCGTCTCTAAGCGTAGCAGAGTTCAGGGGAAACTATACATTTTCAAGACAGCATGTTAATGTCTAGTGTCTGCGTGGCCTAGAGAAAGGACAGGTAAGTACGTGTACCGAGAACGGACACCAAGTAAAGAGTGTTTCCATTGCCGCTCACGCTCTGCACTGAGTGCCACTGGCATGACACCGAAGACCTGCGAGAGCTGTGTTCAGGAGGTTTCTTGAATGCTTTGGCCAACTAGCTAGCTGGAGAAAAGGGAGAAGGTTACCTTTCACTCTGCTTTCAAAGTGGTGATCCGGAGGCATTCGAGAGCCGAATGCTGCGCAGTCGCCCAGAATATTGATCCTGTACGCAGTGTTCTTCTATGGGACACGGTGAGGACGCCGTGGCCCTAGGAAAAGCATACTGGAGTTCCTGGACTACCTACCCAAGAGTAAACGGAAAATCTCTGCACTCCTCAATGCGTGGATGGACTGTCTGAAGGGTACTTGGAACCCTGTGGAGAGGTCTAGCTTTCCCTTTGGCAATGAGGGCTCTGGGATGCCTCCTGCAGGCCACAGGACACATTCCGTTTCTCTAGGAGCTCTCTCTTGTCGCCACAGAGGCCTTCTAGAAGTGAAGACAACACAGGCAGCAACACTCTTCCGCAGGAGACTTGGACGCTGCAAGTATCCTGCCCTCCAGTGGGGAGAACAGTGCTTTTCTCACTAGGTCACTAATATCAAAGTGGCACCCTGCATATTACATGTAGTTTCTGACACAGGCAGAGAGTCTCAAGCGGCACCCTGCCCTTCCCTGTTAAGACGCCGTACCAAGGCAATCCTGCATGGGATGGGGAGCCTAGCGTGATGTACTTACTGCCTTGGGCTAGGCCTCGCCGTCCGTACACCTTATCCAAAGCTAGTGGGTGCTTCAGGGGAAAAGGGTGCCTTGGCCAGGCTGCTTCGAAAGTCAACTGTCTGCTTGGCATAGAGAGACAGCAAGCAAGGGTTCACAGTCTAAACCCTACGGAGAGGGTTTCTTCATTGCCGCCCAGGTTCAGTGCTGGCAACCACTGGCCGTACACCTAAAAGACCTGCTGGACCGGTGTTCGGGTGGCCTTTAGAAAGCTCGGACATCTAGCTCTCCAACGAGGAAAGCAGTGTGTCGCCTTTCTCTCCGCATTAAGAGCTATAATCCGGAGGCCCAAGGTCCCTGGATGTCGCGAAGTCACCCAGGAAGAGACATGCGGGATGTAGTGTTCCTCCACGGGAGGTGCCTAGGAGGCAGGAGCCCTAGGAGATCTGAAAAGCTCACTTGCGTGAAGGCACTGCGTGGACTACGTTTTCATGGGAAATGCTGCACGCCTAATCTTGTGCATGCAATACATGGGCCGTACGATGAGCCTGCCTGGCACAGTCGTGTTCCCTTTAGAATTGGCGCCTTTGGGATGCCTCATGCAAGGAAAGGCAAGCACCGTGTTGCTCTCAGGAAAGCGCCCTTTTCCTAACAGGGGCACTCCAGCATTTAAGACTGACAGCAGCCCTATATTTCTCGTCAGCTTTGAGGCTGAGGCGGTCCTTTATTGCTGAGAATCGCAACTGTTCGCATAGTTTCCGAATCCGAAACTTCAGAACTGCCCTAGCACGTTTATTTTCCGGTGTGCGAAAAGAGACCGAAGGAGCACTCTGGCACTTCCCCGGTTTAATTTCCAACCAGGGAGTTGTGCAGTGTGTGAAGAGTCTACGGGACTTAGGACTCTAGGTAGGTTACGTGTCCTCGCACCGTCTCTAAGCGTAGCAGAGTTCAGGGGAAACTATACATTTTCAAGACAGCATGTTAATGTCTAGTGTCTGCGTGGCCTAGAGAAAGGACAGGTAAGTACGTGTACCGAGAACGGACACCAAGTAAAGAGTGTTTCCATTGCCGCTTACGCTCTGCACTGAGTGCCACTGGCATGACACCGAAGACCTGCGAGAGCTGTGTTCAGGAGGTTTCTTGAATGCTTTGGCCAACTAGCTAGCTGGAGAAAAGGGAGAAGGTTACCTTTCACTCTGCTTTCAAAGTGGTGATCCGGAGGCATTCGAGAGCCGAATGCTGCGCAGTCGCCCAGAATATTGATCCTGTACGCAGTGTTCTTCCCTGGGACACGGTGAGGACGCCGTGGCCCTAGGAAAAGCATACTGGAGTTCCTGGACTACCTGCCCAAGAGTAAACGTAAAATCTCTGCACTCCTCAGTGCGTGGATGGACTGTCTGAAGGGTACTTGGAACCCTGTGGAGAGGTCTAGCTTTCCCTTTGGCAATGAGGGCTCTGGGATGCCTCCTGCAGGGCACAGGACACATTCCGTTTCTCTAGGAGCTCTCTCTTGTCGCCACAGAGGCCTTCTAGAAGTGAAGACAACACAGGCAGCAACACTCTTCCGCAGGAGACTTGGACGCTGCAAGTATCCTGCCCTCCAGTGGGGAGAACAGTGCTTTTCTCACTAGGTCACCAATATCAAAGTGGCACCCTGCATATTACATGTAGTTTCTGACACAGGCAGAGTCTCAAGTGGCACCCTGCCCTTCCCTGTTAAGACGCCGTACCAAGACAATCCCGCATGGGATGGGGAGCCTAGCGTGATGTACTTACTGCCTTGGGCTAGGCCTCGCCGTCCGTACACCTTATCCAAAGCTAGTGGGTGCTTCAGGGGAAAAGTGTGCCTTGGCCAGGCTGCTTCGAAAGTCAACTGTCTGCTTGGCATAGAGAGACAGCAAGCAAGGGTTCACAGTCTAAACCCTACGGAGAGGGTTTCTTCATTGCAGCCCAGGTTCAGTGTTGGCAACCACTGGCCGTACACCTAAAAGACCTGCTGGACCGGTGTTCGGGCGGCCTTTAGAAAGCTCGGACATCTAGCTCTCCAACGAGGAAAGCAGTGTGTCTCCTTTCTCTCCGCATTAAGAGCTATAATCCGGAGGCCCAAGGTCCCTGGATGTCGCGAAGTCACCCAGGAAGAGACATGCGAGATGCAGTGTTCCTCCACGGGAGGTGCCTAGGAGGCAGGAGCCCTAGGAGATCTGAAAAGCTCACTTGCGTGAAGGCACTGCGTGTACTACGTTTTCATGGGAAATGCTGCACGCCTAATCTTGTGCATGCAATACATGGGCCTTACGATGAGCCTGCCTGGCACAGTCGTGTTCCCTTTAGAATTGGCGCCTTTGGGATGCCTCATGCAAGGAAAGGCAAGCACCGTGTTGCTCTCAGGAAAGCGCCCTTTTCCTAACAGGGGCACTCCAGCATTTAAGACTGACAGCAGCCCTATATTTCTCGTCAGCTTTGAGGCTGAGGCGGTCCTTTATTGCTGAGAATCGCAACTGTTCGCATAGTTTCCGAATCCGAAACTTCAGAACTGCCCTAGCACGTTTATTTTCCGGTGTGCGAAAAGAGACCGAAGGAGCACTCTGGCACTTCCCCGGTTTAATTTCCAACCAGGGAGTTGTGCAGTGTGTGTAGAGTCTACGGGACTTAGGACTCTAGGTAGGTTACGTGTCCTCGCACCGTCTCTAAGCGTAGCAGAGTTCAGGAGAAACTATACATTTTCAAGACAGCATGTTAATGTCTAGTGTCTGCGTGGCCTAGAGAAAGGACAGGTAAGTACGTGTACCGAGAACGGACACCAAGTAAAGAGTGTTTCCATTGCCGCTCACGCTCTGCACTGAGTGCCACTGGCATGACACCGAAGACCTGCGAGAGCTGTGTTCAGGAGGTTTCTTGAATGCTTTGGCCAACTAGCTAGCTGGAGAAAAGGGAGAAGGTTACCTTTCACTCTGCTTTCAAAGTGGTGATCCGGAGGCATTCGAGAGCCGAATGCTGCGCAGTCGCCCAGAATATTGATCCTGTACGCAGTGTTCTTCCCTGGGACATGGTGAGGACGCCGTGCCCCTAGGAAAAGCATACTGGAGTTCCTGCACTACCGGCCCAAGAGTAAACGGAAAACCTCTGCACTCCTCAATGCGTGGATGGACTGTCCGAAGGGTACTTGGAACCCTGTGGAGAGGTCTAGCTTTCCCTTTGGCAATGAGGGCTCTGGGATGCCTCCTGCAAGGCACAGGACACATTCCGTTTCTCTAGGAGCTCTCTCTTGTCGCCACAGAGGCCTTCTAGAAGTGAAGACAACACAGGCAGCAACACTCTTCCGCAGGAGACTTGGACGCTGCAAGTATCCTGCCCTCCAGTGGGGAGAACAGTGCTTTTCTCACTAGGTCACCAATATCAAAGTGGCACCCTGCATATTACATGTAGTTTCTGACACAGGCAGAGAGTCTCAAGCGGCACCCTGCCCTTCCCTGTTAAGACGCCGTACCAAGGCAATCCTGCATGGGATGGGGAGCCTAGCGTGATGTACTTACTGCCTTGGGCTAGGCCTCGCCGTCCGTACACCTTATCCAAAGCTAGTGGGTGCTTCAGGGGAAAAGTGTGCCTTGGCCAGGCTGCTTCGAAAGTCAACTGTCTGCTTGGCATAGAGAGACAGCAAGCAAGGGTTCACAGTCTAAACCCTACGGAGAGGGTTTCTTCATTGCCGCCCAGGTTCAGTGCTGGCAACCACTGGCCGTACACCTAAAAGACCTGCTGGACCGGTGTTCGGGTGGCCTTTAGAAAGCTCGGACATCTAGCTCTCCAACGAGGAAAGCAGTGTGTCGCCTTTCTCTCCGCATTAAGAGCTATAATCCGGAGGCCCAAGGTCCCTGGATGTCGTGAAGTCGCCCAGGAAGAGACATGCGGGATGCAGGGTTCCTCCACGAGAGGTGCCTAGGAGGCAGGAGCCCTAGGAGATCTGAAAAGCTCACTTGCGTGAAGGCTCTGCGTGGACTACGTTTTCATGGGAAATGCTGCACGCCTAATCTTCTGCATGCAATACATGGGCCGTACGATGAGCCTGCCTGGCACAGTCGTGTTCCCTTTAGAATTGGCGCCTTTGGGATGCCTCATGCAAGGAAAGGCAAGCACCGTGTTGCTCTCAGGAAAGCGCCCTTTTCCTAACAGGGGCACTCCAGCATTTAAGACTGACAGCAGCCCTATATTTCTCGTCAGCTTTGAGGCTGAGGCGGTCCTTTATTGCTGAGAATCGCAACTGTTCGCATAGTTTCCGAATCCGAAACTTCAGAACTGCCCTAGCACGTTTATTTTCCGGTGTGCGAAAAGAGACCGAAGGAGCACTCTGGCACTTCCCCGGTTTAATTTCCAACCAGGGAGTTGTGCAGTGTGTGAAGAGTCTACGGGACTAGGACTCTAGGTAGGTTACGTGTCCTCGCACCGTCTCTAAGCGTAGCAGAGTTCAGGGGAAACTATACATTTTCAAGACAGCATGTTAATGTCTAGTGTCTGCGTGGCCTAGAGAAAGGACAGGTAAGTACGTGTACCGAGAACGGACACCAAGTAAAGAGTGTTTCCATTGCCGCTCACGCTCTGCACTGAGTGCCACTGGCATGACACCGAAGACCTGCGAGAGCTGTGTTCAGGAGGTTTCTTGAATGCTTTGGCCAACTAGCTAGCTGGAGAAAAGGGAGAAGGTTACCTTTCACTCTGCTTTCAAAGTGGTGATCCGGAGGCATTCGAGAGCCGAATGCTGCGCAGTCGCCCAGAATATTGATCCTGTACACAGTGTTCTTCTATGGGACACGGTGAGGACGCCGTGGCCCTAGGAAAAGCATACTGGAGTTCCTGCACTACCTGCCCAAGAGTAAACGGAAAATCTCTACACTCCTCAATGCGTGGATGGACTGTCTGAAGGGTACTTGGAACCCTGTGGAGAGGTCTAGCTTTCCCTTTGGCAATGAGGGCTCTGGGATGCCTCCTGCAGGCCACAGGACACATTCCGTTTCTCTAGGAGCTCTCTCTTGTCGCCACAGAGGCCTTCTAGAAGTGAAGACAACACAGGCAGCAACACTCTTCCGCAGGAGACTTGGACGCTGCAAGTATCCTGCCCTCCAGTGGGGAGAACAGTGCTTTTCTCACTAGGTCACCAATATCAAAGTGGCACCCTGCATATTACATGTAGTTTCTGACACAGGCAGAGTCTCAAGTGGCACCCTGCCCTTCCCTGTTAAGACGCCATACCAAGACAATCCTGCATGGGATGGGGAACCTAGCGTGATGTACTTACTGCCTTGGGCTAGGCCTCGCCGTCCGTACACCTTATCCAAAGCTAGTGGGTGCTTCAGGGGAAAAGTGTGCCTTGGCCAGGCTGCTTCGAAAGTCAACTGTCTGCTTGGCATAGAGAGACAGCAAGCAAGGGTTCACAGTCTAAACCCTACGGAGAGGGTTTCTTCATTGCAGCCCAGGTTCAGTGTTGGCAACCACTGGCCGTACACCTAAAAGACCTGCTGGACCGGTGTTCGGGCGGCCTTTAGAAAGCTCGGACATCTAGCTCTCCAACGAGGAAAGCAGTGTGTCTCCTTTCTCTCCGCATTAAGAGCTATAATCCGGAGGCCCAAGGTCCCTGGATGTCGCGAAGTCACCCAGGAAGAGACATGCGGGATGCAGTGTTCCTCCACGGGAGGTGCCTAGGAGGCAGGAGCCCTAGGAGATCTGAAAAGCTCACTTGCGTGAAGGCACTGCGTGGACTACGTTTTCATGGGAAATGCTGCACGCCTAATCTTGTGCATGCAATACATGGGCCTTACGATGAGCCTGCCTGGCACAGTCGTGTTCCCTTTAGAATTGGCGCCTTTGGGATGCCTCATGCAAGGAAAGGCAAGCACCGTGTTGCTCTCAGGAAAGCGCCCTTTTCGTAACAGGGGCACTCCAGCATTTAAGACTGACAGCAGCCCTATATTTCTCGTCAGCTTTGAGGCTGAGGCGGTCCTTTATTGCTGAGAATCGCAACTGTTCGCATAGTTTCCGAATCCGAAACTTCAGAACTGCCCTAGCACGTTTATTTTCCGGTGTGCGAAAAGAGACCGAAGGAGCACTCTGGCACTTCCCCGGTTTAATTTCCAACCAGGGAGTTGTGCAGTGTGTGTAGAGTCTACGGGACTTAGGACTCTAGGTAGGTTACGTGTCCTCGCACCGTCTCTACGCGTAACAGAGTTCAGGGGAAACTATACATTTTCAAGACAGCATGTTAATGTCTAGTGTCTGCGTGGCCTAGAGAAAGGACAGGTAAGTACGTGTACCGAGAACGGACACCAAGTAAAGAGTGTTTCCATTGCCGCTCACGCTCTGCACTGAGTGCCACTGGCATGACACCGAAGACCTGCGAGAGCTGTGTTCAGGAGGTTTCTTGAATGCTTTGGCCAACTAGCTAGCTGGAGAAAAGGGAGAAGGTTACCTTTCACTCTGCTTTCAAAGTGGTGATCCGGAGGCATTCGAGAGCCGAATGCTGCGCAGTCGCCCAGAATATTGATCCTGTACGCAGTGTTCTTCCCTGGGACATGGTGAGGACGCCGTGCCCCTAGGAAAAGCATACTGGAGTTCCTGCACTACCGGCCCAAGAGTAAACGGAAAACCTCTGCACTCCTCAATGCGTGGATGGACTGTCCGAAGGGTACTTGGAACCCTGTGGAGAGGTCTAGCTTTCCCTTTGGCAATGAGGGCTCTGGGATGCCTCCTGCAAGGCACAGGACACATTCCGTTTCTCTAGGAGCTCTCTCTTGTCGCCACAGAGGCCTTCTAGAAGTGAAGACAACACAGGCAGCAACACTCTTCCGCAGGAGACTTGGACGCTGCAAGTATCCTGCCCTCCAGTGGGGAGAACAGTGCTTTTCTCACTAGGTCACCAATATCAAAGTGGCACCCTGTATATTACATGTAGTTTCTGACACAGGCAGAGAGTCTCAAGCGGCACCCTGCCCTTCCCTGTTAAGACGCCGTACCAAGGCAATCCTGCATGGGATGGGGAGCCTAGCGTGATGTACTTACTGCCTTGGGCTAGGCCTCGCCGTCCGTACACCTTATCCAAAGCTAGTGTGTGCTTCAGGGAAAAAGTGTGCCTTGGCCAGGCTGCTTCGAAAGTCAACTGTCTGCTTGGCATAGAGAGACAGCAAGCAAGGGTTCACAGTCTAAACCCTACGGAGAGGGTTTCTTCATTGCCGCCCAGGTTCAGTGCTGGCAACCACTGGCCGTACACCTAAAAGACCTGCTGGACCGGTGTTCGGGTGGCCTTTAGAAAGCTCGGACATCTAGCTCTCCAACGAGGAAAGCAGTGTGTCGCCTTTCTCTCCGCATTAAGAGCTATAATCCGGAAGCCCAAGGTCCCTGGATGTCGTGAAGTCGCCCAGGAAGAGACATGCGGGATGCAGGGTTCCTCCACGGGAGGTGCCTAGGAGGCAGGAGCCCTAGGAGACCTGAAAAGCTCACTTGCGTGAAGGCTCTGCGTGGACTACGTTTTCATGGGAAATGCTGCACGCCTAATCTTCTGCATGCAATACATGGGCCGTACGATGAGCCTGCCTGGCACAGTCGTGTTCCCTTTAGAATTGGCGCCTTTGGGATGCCTCATGCAAGGAAAGGCAAGCACCGTGTTGCTCTCAGGAAAGCGCCCTTTTCCTAACAGGGGCACTCCAGCATTTAAGACTGACAGCAGCCCTATATTTCTCGTCAGCTTTGAGGCTGAGGCGGTCCTTTATTGCTGAGAATCGCAACTGTTCGCATAGTTTCCGAATCCGAAACTTCAGAACTGCCCTAGCACGTTTATTTTCCGGTGTGCGAAAAGAGACCGAAGGAGCACTCTGGCACTTCCCCGGTTTAATTTCCAACCAGGGAGTTGTGCAGTGTGTGAAGAGTCTACGGGACTAGGACTCTAGGTAG
This sequence comes from Eubalaena glacialis, assembly GCF_028564815.1. NCBI lineage: Eukaryota > Metazoa > Chordata > Mammalia > Artiodactyla > Balaenidae > Eubalaena > Eubalaena glacialis. The sequence continues at coordinate 66,173,796 of NC_083729.1, read as the reverse complement.
GTTACGTGTCCTCGCACCGTCTCTAAGCGTAGCAGAGTTCAGGGGAAACTATACATTTTCAAGACAGCATGTTAATGTCTAGTGTCTGCGTGGCCTAGAGAAAGGACAGGTAAGTACGTGTACCGAGAACGGACACCAAGTAAAGAGTGTTTCCATTGCCGCTCACGCTCTGCACTGAGTGCCACTGGCATGACACCGAAGACCTGCGAGAGCTGTGTTCAGGAGGTTTCTTGAATGCTTTGGCCAACTAGCTAGCTGGAGAAAAGGGAGAAGGTTACCTTTCACTCTGCTTTCAAAGTGGTGATCCGGAGGCATTCGAGAGCCGAATGCTGCGCAGTCGCCCAGAATATTGATCCTGTACGCAGTGTTCTTCTATGGGACACGGTGAGGACGCCGTGGCCCTAGGAAAAGCATACTGGAGTTCCTGGACTACCTACCCAAGAGTAAACGGAAAATCTCTGCACTCCTCAATGCGTGGATGGACTGTCTGAAGGGTACTTGGAACCCTGTGGAGAGGTCTAGCTTTCCCTTTGGCAATGAGGGCTCTGGGATGCCTCCTGCAGGCCACAGGACACATTCCGTTTCTCTAGGAGCTCTCTCTTGTCGCCACAGAGGCCTTCTAGAAGTGAAGACAACACAGGCAGCAACACTCTTCCGCAGGAGACTTGGACGCTGCAAGTATCCTGCCCTCCAGTGGGGAGAACAGTGCTTTTCTCACTAGGTCACTAATATCAAAGTGGCACCCTGCATATTACATGTAGTTTCTGACACAGGCAGAGAGTCTCAAGCGGCACCCTGCCCTTCCCTGTTAAGACGCCGTACCAAGGCAATCCTGCATGGGATGGGGAGCCTAGCGTGATGTACTTACTGCCTTGGGCTAGGCCTCGCCGTCCGTACACCTTATCCAAAGCTAGTGGGTGCTTCAGGGGAAAAGGGTGCCTTGGCCAGGCTGCTTCGAAAGTCAACTGTCTGCTTGGCATAGAGAGACAGCAAGCAAGGGTTCACAGTCTAAACCCTACGGAGAGGGTTTCTTCATTGCCGCCCAGGTTCAGTGCTGGCAACCACTGGCCGTACACCTAAAAGACCTGCTGGACCGGTGTTCGGGTGGCCTTTAGAAAGCTCGGACATCTAGCTCTCCAACGAGGAAAGCAGTGTGTCGCCTTTCTCTCCGCATTAAGAGCTATAATCCGGAGGCCCAAGGTCCCTGGATGTCGCGAAGTCACCCAGGAAGAGACATGCGGGATGTAGTGTTCCTCCACGGGAGGTGCCTAGGAGGCAGGAGCCCTAGGAGATCTGAAAAGCTCACTTGCGTGAAGGCACTGCGTGGACTACGTTTTCATGGGAAATGCTGCACGCCTAATCTTCTGCATGCAATACATGGGCCGTACGATGAGCCTGCCTGGCACAGTCGTGTTCCCTTTAGAATTGGCGCCTTTGGGATGCCTCATGCAAGGAAAGGCAAGCACCGTGTTGCTCTCAGGAAAGCGCCCTTTTCCTAACAGGGGCACTCCAGCATTTAAGACTGACAGCAGCCCTATATTTCTCGTCAGCTTTGAGGCTGAGGCGGTCCTTTATTGCTGAGAATCGCAACTGTTCGCATAGTTTCCGAATCCGAAACTTCAGAACTGCCCTAGCACGTTTATTTTCCGGTGTGCGAAAAGAGACCGAAGGAGCACTCTGGCACTTCCCCGGTTTAATTTCCAACCAGGGAGTTGTGCAGTGTGTGAAGAGTCTACGGGACTTAGGACTCTAGGTAGGTTACGTGTCCTCGCACCGTCTCTAAGCGTAGCAGAGTTCAGGGGAAACTATACATTTTCAAGACAGCATGTTAATGTCTAGTGTCTGCGTGGCCTAGAGAAAGGACAGGTAAGTACGTGTACCGAGAACGGACACCAAGTAAAGAGTGTTTCCATTGCCGCTCACGCTCTGCACTGAGTGCCACTGGCATGACACCGAAGACCTGCGAGAGCTGTGTTCAGGAGGTTTCTTGAATGCTTTGGCCAACTAGCTAGCTGGAGAAAAGGGAGAAGGTTACCTTTCACTCTGCTTTCAAAGTGGTGATCCGGAGGCATTCGAGAGCCGAATGCTGCGCAGTCGCCCAGAATATTGATCCTGTACGCAGTGTTCTTCCCTGGGACACGGTGAGGACGCCGTGGCCCTAGGAAAAGCATACTGGAGTTCCTGGACTACCTGCCCAAGAGTAAACGTAAAATCTCTGCACTCCTCAGTGCGTGGATGGACTGTCTGAAGGGTACTTGGAACCCTGTGGAGAGGTCTAGCTTTCCCTTTGGCAATGAGGGCTCTGGGATGCCTCCTGCAGGGCACAGGACACATTCCGTTTCTCTAGGAGCTCTCTCTTGTCGCCACAGAGGCCTTCTAGAAGTGAAGACAACACAGGCAGCAACACTCTTCCGCAGGAGACTTGGACGCTGCAAGTATCCTGCCCTCCAGTGGGGAGAACAGTGCTTTTCTCACTAGGTCACCAATATCAAAGTGGCACCCTGCATATTACATGTAGTTTCTGACACAGGCAGAGTCTCAAGTGGCACCCTGCCCTTCCCTGTTAAGACGCCGTACCAAGACAATCCCGCATGGGATGGGGAGCCTAGCGTGATGTACTTACTGCCTTGGGCTAGGCCTCGCCGTCCGTACACCTTATCCAAAGCTAGTGGGTGCTTCAGGGGAAAAGTGTGCCTTGGCCAGGCTGCTTCGAAAGTCAACTGTCTGCTTGGCATAGAGAGACAGCAAGCAAGGGTTCACAGTCTAAACCCTACGGAGAGGGTTTCTTCATTGCAGCCCAGGTTCAGTGTTGGCAACCACTGGCCGTACACCTAAAAGACCTGCTGGACCGGTGTTCGGGCGGCCTTTAGAAAGCTCGGACATCTAGCTCTCCAACGAGGAAAGCAGTGTGTCTCCTTTCTCTCCGCATTAAGAGCTATAATCCGGAGGCCCAAGGTCCCTGGATGTCGCGAAGTCACCCAGGAAGAGACATGCGAGATGCAGTGTTCCTCCACGGGAGGTGCCTAGGAGGCAGGAGCCCTAGGAGATCTGAAAAGCTCACTTGCGTGAAGGCACTGCGTGTACTACGTTTTCATGGGAAATGCTGCACGCCTAATCTTGTGCATGCAATACATGGGCCTTACGATGAGCCTGCCTGGCACAGTCGTGTTCCCTTTAGAATTGGCGCCTTTGGGATGCCTCATGCAAGGAAAGGCAAGCACCGTGTTGCTCTCAGGAAAGCGCCCTTTTCCTAACAGGGGCACTCCAGCATTTAAGACTGACAGCAGCCCTATATTTCTCGTCAGCTTTGAGGCTGAGGCGGTCCTTTATTGCTGAGAATCGCAACTGTTCGCATAGTTTCCGAATCTGAAACTTCAGAACTGCCCTAGCACGTTTATTTTCCGGTGTGCGAAAAGAGACCGAAGGAGCACTCTGGCACTTCCCCGGTTTAATTTCCAACCAGGGAGTTGTGCAGTGTGTGTAGAGTCTACGGGACTTAGGACTCTAGGTAGGTTACGTGTCCTCGCACCGTCTCTAAGCGTAGCAGAGTTCAGGAGAAACTATACATTTTCAAGACAGCATGTTAATGTCTAGTGTCTGCGTGGCCTAGAGAAAGGACAGGTAAGTACGTGTACCGAGAACGGACACCAAGTAAAGAGTGTTTCCATTGCCGCTCACGCTCTGCACTGAGTGCCACTGGCATGACACCGAAGACCTGCGAGAGCTGTGTTCAGGAGGTTTCTTGAATGCTTTGGCCAACTAGCTAGCTGGAGAAAAGGGAGAAGGTTACCTTTCACTCTGCTTTCAAAGTGGTGATCCGGAGGCATTCGAGAGCCGAATGCTGCGCAGTCGCCCAGAATATTGATCCTGTACGCAGTGTTCTTCCCTGGGACATGGTGAGGACGCCGTGCCCCTAGGAAAAGCATACTGGAGTTCCTGCACTACCGGCCCAAGAGTAAACGGAAAACCTCTGCACTCCTCAATGCGTGGATGGACTGTCCGAAGGGTACTTGGAACCCTGTGGAGAGGTCTAGCTTTCCCTTTGGCAATGAGGGCTCTGGGATGCCTCCTGCAAGGCACAGGACACATTCCGTTTCTCTAGGAGCTCTCTCTTGTCGCCACAGAGGCCTTCTAGAAGTGAAGACAACACAGGCAGCAACACTCTTCCGCAGGAGACTTGGACGCTGCAAGTATCCTGCCCTCCAGTGGGGAGAACAGTGCTTTTCTCACTAGGTCACCAATATCAAAGTGGCACCCTGCATATTACATGTAGTTTCTGACACAGGCAGAGAGTCTCAAGCGGCACCCTGCCCTTCCCTGTTAAGACGCCGTACCAAGGCAATCCTGCATGGGATGGGGAGCCTAGCGTGATGTACTTACTGCCTTGGGCTAGGCCTCGCCGTCCGTACACCTTATCCAAAGCTAGTGGGTGCTTCAGGGGAAAAGTGTGCCTTGGCCAGGCTGCTTCGAAAGTCAACTGTCTGCTTGGCATAGAGAGACAGCAAGCAAGGGTTCACAGTCTAAACCCTACGGAGAGGGTTTCTTCATTGCCGCCCAGGTTCAGTGCTGGCAACCACTGGCCGTACACCTAAAAGACCTGCTGGACCGGTGTTCGGGTGGCCTTTAGAAAGCTCGGACATCTAGCTCTCCAACGAGGAAAGCAGTGTGTCGCCTTTCTCTCCGCATTAAGAGCTATAATCCGGAGGCCCAAGGTCCCTGGATGTCGTGAAGTCGCCCAGGAAGAGACATGCGGGATGCAGGGTTCCTCCACGAGAGGTGCCTAGGAGGCAGGAGCCCTAGGAGATCTGAAAAGCTCACTTGCGTGAAGGCTCTGCGTGGACTACGTTTTCATGGGAAATGCTGCACGCCTAATCTTCTGCATGCAATACATGGGCCGTACGATGAGCCTGCCTGGCACAGTCGTGTTCCCTTTAGAATTGGCGCCTTTGGGATGCCTCATGCAAGGAAAGGCAAGCACCGTGTTGCTCTCAGGAAAGCGCCCTTTTCCTAACAGGGGCACTCCAGCATTTAAGACTGACAGCAGCCCTATATTTCTCGTCAGCTTTGAGGCTGAGGCGGTCCTTTATTGCTGAGAATCGCAACTGTTCGCATAGTTTCCGAATCCGAAACTTCAGAACTGCCCTAGCACGTTTATTTTCCGGTGTGCGAAAAGAGACCGAAGGAGCACTCTGGCACTTCCCCGGTTTAATTTCCAACCAGGGAGTTGTGCAGTGTGTGAAGAGTCTACGGGACTAGGACTCTAGGTAGGTTACGTGTCCTCGCACCGTCTCTAAGCGTAGCAGAGTTCAGGGGAAACTATACATTTTCAAGACAGCATGTTAATGTCTAGTGTCTGCGTGGCCTAGAGAAAGGACAGGTAAGTACGTGTACCGAGAACGGACACCAAGTAAAGAGTGTTTCCATTGCCGCTCACGCTCTGCACTGAGTGCCACTGGCATGACACCGAAGACCTGCGAGAGCTGTGTTCAGGAGGTTTCTTGAATGCTTTGGCCAACTAGCTAGCTGGAGAAAAGGGAGAAGGTTACCTTTCACTCTGCTTTCAAAGTGGTGATCCGGAGGCATTCGAGAGCCGAATGCTGCGCAGTCGCCCAGAAAATTGATCCTGTACGCAGTGTTCTTCTATGGGACACGGTGAGGACGCCGTGGCCCTAGGAAAAGCATACTGGAGTTCCTGGACTACCTGCCCAAGAGTAAACGGAAAATCTCTGCACTCCTCAATGCGTGTATGGACTGTCTGAAGGGTACTTGGAACCCTGTGGAGAGGTCTAGCTTTCCCTTTGGCAATGAGGGCTCTGGGATGCCTCCTGCAGGCCACAGGACACATTCCGTTTCTCTAGGAGCTCTCTCTTGTCGCCACAGAGGCCTTCTAGAAGTGAAGACAACACAGGCAGCAACACTCTTCCGCAGGAGACTTGGACGCTGCAAGTATCCTGCCCTCCAATGGGGAGAACAGTGCTTTTCTCACTAGGTCACCAATATCAAAGTGGCACCCTGCATATTACATGTAGTTTCTGACACAGGCAGAGAGCCTCAAGCGGCACCCTGCCCTTCCCTGTTAAGACGCCGTACCAAGGCAATCCTGCATGGGATGGGGAGCCTAGCGTGATGTATTTACTGCCTTGGGCTAGGCCTCGCCGTCCGTACACCTTATCCAAAGCTAGTGGGTGCTTCAGGGGAAAAGTGTGCCTTGGCCAGGCTGCTTCGAAAGTCAACTGTCTGCTTGGCATAGAGAGACAACAAGCAAGGGTTCACAGTCTAAACCCTACGGAGAGGGTTTCTTCATTGCCGCCCAGGTTCAGTGTTGGCAACCACTGGCCGTACACCTAAAAGACCTGCTGGACCGGTGTTCGGGTGGCCTTTAGAAAGCTCGGACATCTAGCTCTCCAACGAGGAAAGCAGTGTGTCTCCTTTCTCTCCGCATTAAGAGCTATAATCCGGAGGCCCAAGGTCCCTGGATGTCGCGAATTCACCCAGGAAGAGACATGCGGGATGCAGTGTTCCTCCACGGGAGGTGCCTAGGAGGCAGGAGCCCTAGGAGACCTGAAAAGCTCACTTGCGTGAAGGCACTGCGTGGACTACGTTTTCATGGGAAATGCTGCACACCTAATCTTGTGCATGCAATACATGGGCCTTACGATGAGCCTGCCTGGCACAGTCGTGTTCCCTTTAGAATTGGCGTCTTTGGGATGCCTCATGCAAGGAAAGGCAAGCACCGTGTTGCTCTCAGGAAAGCGCCCTTTTCCTAACAGGAGCACTCCAGCATTTAAGACTGACAGCAGCCCTATATATCCGGCAGCTTTGAGGCTGAGGCGGTCCTTTATTGCTGAGAATCGCAAGTGTTCGCATAGTTTCCGAACCCGAAACTTCAGAACTGCATTAGCACGTTTAGTTTCCGGCGGGTGAAAAGAGACCGAAGGAGCACTCTGGCACTTCCCCGGTTTAATTTCCAACCAGGGAGTTGAGCAGTGTGTGAAGAGTCTACGGGACTTAGGACTCTAGGAAGGTTATGTTTCCTCGCACCGTCTCTAAGCGTAGCAGAGTTCAGGTGAAACTATACATTTTCAAGACAGCATGTTAATGTCTAGTCTCTGCGTGGCCTAGAGAAAGGACAGGTAAGTACGTGTACCGAGAACGGACACCAAGTAAAGAGTGTTTCCATTGCCGCTCACGCTCTGCACTGAGTGCCACTGGCATGACACCGAAGACCTGCGAGAGCTGTGTTCCGGAGGTCTCTTGAACGCTTTGGCCAGCTAGCTAGCTGGAGAAAAGGGAGAAGGTTACCTTTCACTCTCCTTTCAAAGTGGTGATCCGGAGGCATTCGAGAGCCGAATGCTGTGCAGTCGCCCAGAATATTGATCCTGTACGCAGTGTTCTTCCCTGGGACACGGTGAGGACGCCGTGGCCCTAGGAAAAGCATACTGGAGTTCCTGCACTACCGGCCCAAGAGTAAACGGAAAACCTCTGCACTCCTCAATGCGTGGATGGACTGTCTGAAGGGTACTTGGAACCCTGTGGTGAGGTCTAGCTTTCCCTTTGGCAATGAGGGCTCTGGGATGCCTCCTGCAAGGCACAGGACACATTCCGTTTCTCTAGGAGCTCTCTCTTGTCGCCACAGAGGCCTTCTAGAAGTGAAGACAACACAGGCAGCAACACTCTTCCGCAGGAGACTTGGACGCTGCAAGTATCCTGCCCTCCAGTGGGGAGAACAGTGCTTTTCTCACTAGGTCACCAATATCAAAGTGGCACCCTGCATATTACATGTAGTTTCTGACACAGGCAGAGAGTCTCAAGTGGCACCCTGCCCTTCCCTGTTAAGACGCCGTACCAAGGCAATCCTGCATGGGATGGGGAGCCTAGCGTGATGTACTTACTGCCTTGGGCTAGGCCTCGCCGTCCGTACACCTTATCCAAAGCTAGTGGGTGCTTCAGGGGAAAAGGGTGCCTTGGCCAGGCTGCTTCGAAAGTCAACTGTCTGCTTGGCATAGAGAGACAGCAAGCAAGGGTTCACAGTCTAAACCCTACGGAGAGGGTTTCTTCATTGCCGCCCAGGTTCAGTGTTGGCAACCACTGGCCGTACACCTAAAAGACCTGCTGGACCGGTGTTCGGGTGGCCTTTAGAAAGCTCGGACATCTAGCTCTCCAACGAGGAAAGCAGTGTGTCGCCTTTCTCTCCGCATTAAGAGCTATAATCCGGAAGCCCAAGGTCCCTGGATGTCGTGAAGTCGCCCAGGAAGAGACATGCGGGATGCAGTGTTCCTCCACGAGAGGTGCCTAGGAGGCAGGAGCCCTAGGAGATCTGAAAAGCTCACTTGCGTGAAGGCTCTGCGTGGACTACGTTTTCATGGGAAATGCTGCACGCCTAATCTTCTGCATGCAATACATGGGCCGTACGATGAGCCTGCCTGGCACAGTCGTGTTCCCTTTAGAATTGGCGCCTTTGGGATGCCTCATGCAAGGAAAGGCAAGCACCGTGTTGCTCTCAGGAAAGCGCCCTTTTCCTAACAGGGGCACTCCAGCATTTAAGACTGACAGCAGCCCTATATTTCTCGTCAGCTTTGAGGCTGAGGCGGTCCTTTATTGCTGAGAATCGCAACTGTTCGCATAGTTTCCGAATCCGAAACTTCAGAACTGCCCTAGCACGTTTATTTTCCGGTGTGCGAAAAGAGACCGAAGGAGCACTCTGGCACTTCCCCGGTTTAATTTCCAACCAGGGAGTTGTGCAGTGTGTGTAGAGTCTACGGGACTTAGGACTCTAGGTAGGTTACGTGTCCTCGCACCGTCTCTAAGCGTAGCAGAGTTCAGGGGAAACTATACATTTTCAAGACAGCATGTTAATGTCTAGTGTCTGCGTGGCCTAGAGAAAGGACAGGTAAGTACGTGTACCGAGAACGGACACCAAGTAAAGAGTGTTTCCATTGCCGCTCACGCTCTGCACTGAGTGCCACTGGCATGACACCGAAGACCTGCGAGAGCTGTGTTCAGGAGGTTTCTTGAATGCTTTGGCCAACTAGCTAGCTGGAGAAAAGGGAGAAGGTTACCTTTCACTCTGCTTTCAAAGTGGTGATCCGGAGGCATTCGAGAGCCGAATGCTGCGCAGTCGCCCAGAATATTGATCCTGTACACAGTGTTCTTCTATGGGACACGGTGAGGACGCCGTGGCCCTAGGAAAAGCATACTGGAGTTCCTGCACTACCTGCCCAAGAGTAAACGGAAAATCTCTACACTCCTCAATGCGTGGATGGACTGTCTGAAGGGTACTTGGAACCCTGTGGAGAGGTCTAGCTTTCCCTTTGGCAATGAGGGCTCTGGGATGCCTCCTGCAGGCCACAGGACACATTCCGTTTCTCTAGGAGCTCTCTCTTGTCGCCACAGAGGCCTTCTAGAAGTGAAGACAACACAGGCAGCAACACTCTTCCGCAGGAGACTTGGACGCTGCAAGTATCCTGCCCTCCAGTGGGGAAAACAGTGCTTTTCTCACTAGGTCACTAATATCAAAGTGGCACCCTGCATATTACATGTAGTTTCTGACACAGGCAGAGAGTCTCAAGCGGCACCCTGCCCTTCCCTGTTAAGACGCCGTACCAAGGCAATCCTGCATGGGATGGGGAGCCTAGCGTGATGTACTTACTGCCTTGGGCTAGGCCTCGCCGTCCGTACACCTTATCCAAAGCTACTGGGTGCTTCAGGGGAAAAGGGTGCCTTGGCCAGGCTGCTTCAAAAGTCAACTGTCTGCTTGGCATAGAGAGACAGCAAGCAAGGGTTCACAGTCTAAACGCTACGGAGAGGGTTTCTTCATTGCCGCCCAGGTTCAGTGTTGGCAACCACTGGCCGTACACCTAAAAGACCTGCTGGACCGGTGTTCGGGCGGCCTTTAGAAAGCTCGGACATCTAGCTCTCCAACGAGGAAAGCAGTGTGTCGCCTTTCTCTCCGCATTAAGAGCTATAATCCGGAAGCCCAAGGTCCCTGGATGTCGTGAAGTCGCCCAGGAAGAGACATGCGGGATGCAGTGTTCCTCCACGAGAGGTGCCTAGGAGGCAGGAGCCCTAGGAGATCTGAAAAGCTCACTTGCGTGAAGGCTCTGCGTGGACTACGTTTTCATGGGAAATGCTGCACGCCTAATCTTCTGCATGCAATACATGGGCCGTACGATGAGCCTACCTGGCACAGTCGTGTTCCCTTTAGAATTGGCGCCTTTGGGATGCCTCATGCAAGGAAAGGCAAGCACCGTGTTGCTCTCAGGAAAGCGCCCTTTTCCTAACAGGGGCACTCCAGCATTTAAGACTGACAGCAGCCCTATATTTCTCGTCAGCTTTGAGGCTGAGGCGGTCCTTTATTGCTGAGAATCGCAACTGTTCGCATAGTTTCCGAATCCGAAACTTCAGAACTGCCCTAGCACGTTTATTTTCCGGTGTGCGAAAAGAGACCGAAGGAGCACTCTGGCACTTCCCCGGTTTAATTTCCAACCAGGGAGTTGTGCAGTGTGTGTAGAGTCTACGGGACTTAGGACTCTAGGTAGGTTACGTGTCCTCGCACCGTCTCTAAGCATAGCAGAGTTCAGGGGAAACTATACATTTTCAAGACAGCATGTTAATGTCTAGTGTCTGCGTGGCCTAGAGAAAGGACAGGTAAGTACGTGTACCGAGAACGGACACCAAGTAAAGAGTGTTTCCATTGCCGCTCACGCTCTGCACTGAGTGCCACTGGCATGACACCGAAGACCTGCGAGAGCTGTGTTCAGGAGGTTTCTTGAATGCTTTGGCCAACTAGCTAGCTGGAGAAAAGGGAGAAGGTTACCTTTCACTCTGCTTTCAAAGTGGTGATCCGGAGGCATTCGAGAGCCGAATGCTGCGCAGTCGCCCAGAATATTGATCCTGTACGCAGTGTTCTTCTATGGGACACGGTGAGGACGCCGTGGCCCTAGGAAAAGCATACTGGAGTTCCTGCACTACCTGCCCAAGAGTAAACGGAAAATCTCTGCACTCCTCAATGCGTGGATGGACTGTCTGAAGGGTACTTGGAACCCTGTGGAGAGGTCTAGCTTTTCCTTTGGCAATGAGGGCTCTGGGATGACTCCTGCAGGCCACAGGACACATTCCGTTTCTCTAGGAGCTCTCTCTTGTCGCCACAGAGGCCTTCTAGAAGTGAAGACAACACAGGCAGCAACACTCTTCCGCAGGAGACTTGGACGCTGCAAGTATCCTGCCCTCCAGTGGGGAGAACAGTGCTTTTCTCACTAGGTCACCAATATCAAAGTGGCACCCTGCATATTACATGTAGTTTCTGACACAGGCAGAGAGTCTCAAGCGGCACCCTGCCCTTCCCTGTTAAGACGCCGTACCAAGGCAATCCTGCATGGGATGGGGAGCCTAGCGTGATGTACTTACTGCCTTGGGCTAGGCCTCGCCGTCCGTACACCTTATCCAAAGCTAGTGGGTGCTTCAGGGGAAAAGGGTGCCTTGGCCAGGCTGCTTCGAAAGTCAACTGTCTGCTTGGCATAGAGAGACAGCAAGCAAGGGTTCACAGTCTAAACCCTACGGAGAGGGTTTCTTCATTGTCGCCCAGGTTCAGTGCTGGCAACCACTGGCCGTACACCTAAAAGACCTGCTGGACCGGTGTTCGGGTGGCCTTTAGAAAGCTCGGACATCTAGCTCTCCAACGAGGAAAGCAGTGTGTCGCCTTTCTCTCCGCATTAAGAGCTATAATCCGGAAGCCCAAGGTCCCTGGATGTCGTGAAGTCGCCCAGGAAGAGACATGCGGGATGCAGTGTTCCTCCACGAGAGGTGCCTAGGAGGCAGGAGCCCTAGGAGATCTGAAAAGCTCACTTGCGTGAAGGCACTGCGTGGACTACGTTTTCATGGGAAATGCTGCACGCCTAATCTTCTGCATGCAATACATGGGCCGTACGATGAGCCTGCCTGGCACAGTCGTGTTCCCTTTAGAATTGGCGCCTTTGGGATGCCTCATGCAAGGAAAGGCAAGCACCGTGTTGCTCTCAGGAAAGCGCCCTTTTCCTAACAGGGGCACTCCAGCATTTAAGACTGACAGCAGCCCTATATTTCTCGTCAGCTTTGAGGCTGAGGCGGTCCTTTATTGCTGAGAATCGCAACTGTTCGCATAGTTTCCGAATCCGAAACTTCAGAACTGCCCTAGCACGTTTATTTTCCGGTGTGCGAAAAGAGACCGAAGGAGCACTCTGGCACTTCCCCGGTTTAATTTCCAACCAGGGTGTTGTGCAGTGTGTGAAGAGTCTACGGGACTTAGGACTCTAGGTAGGTTACGTGTCCTCGCACCGTCTCTAAGCGTAGCAGAGTTCAGGGGAAACTATACATTTTCAAGACAGCATGTTAATGTCTAGTGTCTGCGTGGCCTAGAGAAAGGACAGGTAAGTACGTGTACCGAGAACGGACACCAAGTAAAGAGTGTTTCCATTGCCGCTCACGCTCTGCACTGAGTGCCACTGGCATGACACCGAAGACCTGCGAGAGCTGTGTTCAGGAGGTTTCTTGAATGCTTTGGCCAACTAGCTAGCTGGAGAAAAGGGAGAAGGTTACCTTTCACTCTGCTTTCAAAGTGGTGATCCGGAGGCATTCGAGAGCCGAATACTGCGCAGTCGCCCAGAATATTGATCCTGTACGCAGTGTTCTTCTATGGGACACGGTGAGGACGCCGTGGCCCTAAGAAAAGCATACTGGAGTTCCTGCACTACCTGCCCAAGAGTAAACGGAAAATCTCTGCACTCCTCAATGCGTGGATGGACTGTCTGAAGGGTACTTGGAACCCTGTGGAGAGGTCTAGCTTTCCCTTTGGCAATGAGAGCTCTGGGATGCCTCCTGCAGGCCACAGGACACATTCCGTTTCTCTAGGAGCTCTCTCTTGTCGCCACAGAGGCCTTCTAGAAGTGAAGACAACACAGGCAGCAACACTCTTCCGCAGGAGACTTGGACGCTGCAAGTATCCTGCCCTCCAGTGGGGAAAACAGTGCTTTTCTCACTAGGTCACTAATATCAAAGTGGCACCCTGCATATTACATGTAGTTTCTGACACAGGCAGAGAGTCTCAAGCGGCACCCTGCCCTTCCCTGTTAAGACGCCGTACCAACGCAATCCTGCATGGGATGGGGAGCCTAGCGTGATGTACTTACTGCCTTGGGCTAGGCCTCGCCGTCCGTACACCTTATCCAAAGCTAGTGGGTGCTTCAGGGGAAAAGTGTGCCTTGGCCAGGCTGCTTCGAAAGTCAACTGTCTGCTTGGCATAGAGAGACAGCAAGCAAGGGTTCACAGTCTAAACCCTACGGAGAGGGTTTCTTCATTGCCGCCCAGGTTCAGTGTTGGCAACCACTGGCCGTACACCTAAAAGACCTGCTGGACCGGTGTTCGGGCGGCCTTTAGAAAGCTCGGACATCTAGCTCTCCAACGAAGAAAGCAGTGTGTCTCCTTTCTCTCCGCATTAAGAGCTATAATCCGGAGGCCCAAGGTCCCTGGATGTCACGAAGTCACCCAGGAAGAGACATGCGGGATGCAGTGTTCCTCCACGGGATGTGCCTAGGAGGCAGGAGCCCTAGGAGATCTGAAAAGCTCACTTGCGTTAAGGCACTGCGTGGACTACGTTTTCATGGGAAATGCTGCACGCCTAATCTTGTGCATGCAATACATGGGCCGTACGATGAGCCTGCCTGGCACAGTCGTGTTCCCTTTAGAATTGGCGCCTTTGGGATGCCTCATGCAAGGAAAGGCAAGCACCGTGTTGCTCTCAGGAAAGCGCCCTTTTCCTAACAGGGGCACTCCAGCATTTAAGACTGACAGCAGCCCTATATTTCTCGTCAGCTTTGAGGCTGAGGCGGTCCTTTATTGCTGAGAATCGCAACTGTTCGCATAGTTTCCGAATCCGAAACTTCAGAACTGCCCTAGCACGTTTATTTTCCGGTGTGCGAAAAGAGACCGAAGGAGCACTCTGGCACTTCCCCGGTTTAATTTCCAACCAGGGAGTTGTGCAGTGTGTGTAGAGTCTACGGGACTTAGGACTCTAGGAAGGTTATGTTTCCTCGCACCGTCTCTAAGCGTAGCAGAGTTCAGGGGAAACTATACATTTTCAAGACAGCATGTTAATGTCTAGTCTCTGCGTGGCCTAGAGAAAGGACAGGTAAGTACGTGTACCGAGAACGGACACCAAGTAAAGAGTGTTTCCATTACCGCTCACGCTCTGCACTGAGTGCCACTGGCATGACACCGAAGACCTGCGAGAGCTGTGTTCCGGAGGTCTCTTGAACGCTTTGGCCAGCTAGCTAGCTGGAGAAAAGGGAGAAGGTTACCTTTCACTCTGCTTTCAAAGTGGTGATCTGGAGGCATTCGAGAGCCGAATGCTGTGCAGTCGCCCAGAATATTGATCCTGTACGCAGTGTTCTTCCCTGGGACACGGTGAGGACGCCGTGGCCCTAGGAAAAGCATACTGGAGTTCCTGCACTACCGGCCCAAGAGTAAACGGAAAACCTCTGCACTCCTCAATGCGTGGATGGACTGTCTGAAGGGTACTTGGAACCCTGTGGAGAGGTCTAGCTTTCCCTTTGGCAATGAGGGCTCTGGGATGCCTCCTGCAGGGCACAGGACACATTCCGTTTCTCTAGGAGCTCTCTCTTGTCGCCACAGAGGCCTTCTAGAAGTGAAGACAACACAGGCAGCAACACTCTTCCGCAGGAGACTTGGACGCTGCAAGTATCCTGCCCTCCAGTGGGGAGAACAGTGCTTTTCTCACTAGGTCACCAATATCAAAGTGGCACCCTGCATATTACATGTAGTTTCTGACACAGGCAGAGAGTCTCAAGTGGCACCCTGCCCTTCCCTGTTAAGACGCCGTACCAAGGCAATCCTGCATGGGATGGGGAGCCTAGCGTGATGTACTTACTGCCTTGGGCTAGGCCTCGCCGTCCGTACACCTTATCCAAAGCTAGTGGGTGCTTCAGGGGAAAAGGGTGCCTTGGCCAGGCTGCTTCGAAAGTCAACTGTCTGCTTGGCATAGAGAGACAGCAAGCAAGGGTTCATAGTCTAAACCCTATGGAGAGGGTTTCTTCATTGCCGCCCAGGTTCAGTGTTGGCAACCACTGGCCGTACACCTAAAAGACCTGCTGGACCGGTGTTCGGGTGGCCTTTAGAAAGCTCGGACATCTAGCTCTCCAACGAGGAAAGCAGTGTGTCGCCTTTCTCTCCGCATTAAGAGCTATAATCCGGAAGCCCAAGGTCCCTGGATGTCGTGAAGTCGCCCAGGAAGAGACATGCGGGATGCAGTGTTCCTCCACGAGAGGTGCCTAGGAGGCAGGAGCCCTAGGAGATCTGAAAAGCTCACTTGCGTGAAGGCACTGCGTGGACTACGTTTTCATGGGAAATGCTGCACGCCTAATCTTCTGCATGCAATACATGGGCCGTACGATGAGCCTGCCTGGCACAGTCGTGTTCCCTTTACAATTGGCGCCTTTGGGATGCCTCATGCAAGGAAAGGCAAGCACCGTGTTGCTCTCAGGAAAGCGCCCTTTTCCTAACAGGGGCACTCCAGCATTTAAGACTGACAGCAGCCCTATATTTCTCGTCAGCTTTGAGGCTGAGGCGGTCCTTTATTGCTGAGAATCGCAACTGTTCGCATAGTTTCCGAATCTGAAACTTCAGAACTGCCCTAGCACGTTTATTTTCCGGTGTGCGAAAAGAGACCGAAGGAGCACTCTGGCACTTCCCCGGTTTAATTTCCAACCAGGGAGTTGTGCAGTGTGTGAAGAGTCTACGGGACTTAGGACTCTAGGTAGGTTACGTGTCCTCGCACCGTCTCTAAGCGTAGCAGAGTTCAGGGGAAACTATACATTTTCAAGACAGCATGTTAATGTCTAGTGTCTGCGTGGCCTAGAGAAAGGACAGGTAAGTACGTGTACCGAGAACGGACACCAAGTAAAGAGTGTTTCCATTGCCGCTCACGCTCTGCACTGAGTGCCACTGGCATGACACCGAAGACCTGCGAGAGCTGTGTTCAGGAGGTTTCTTGAATGCTTTGGCCAACTAGCTAGCTGGAGAAAAGGGAGAAGGTTACCTTTCACTCTGCTTTCAAAGTGGTGATCCGGAGGCATTCGAGAGCCGAATGCTGCGCAGTCGCCCAGAATATTGATCCTGTACGCAGTGTTCTTCTATGGGACACGGTGAGGATGCCGTGGCCCTAGGAAAAGCATACTGGAGTTCCTGCACTACCTGCCCAAGAGTAAACGGAAAATCTCTGCACTCCTCAATGCGTGGATGGACTGTCTGAAGGGTACTTGGAACCCTGTGGAGAGGTCTAGCTTTCCCTTTGGCAATGAGGGCTCTGGGATGCCTCCTGCAGGGCACAGGACACATTCCGTTTCTCTAGGAGCTCTCTCTTGTCGCCACAGAGGCCTTCTAGAAGTGAAGACAACACAGGCAGCAACACTCTTCCGCAGGAGACTTGGACGCTGCAAGTATCCTGCCCTCCAGTGGGGAGAACAGTGCTTTTCTCACTAGGTCACCAATATCAAAGTGGCACCCTGCATATTACATGTAGTTTCTGACACAGGCAGAGAGTCTCAAGCGGCACCCTGCCCTTCCCTGTTAAGATGCCGTACCAAGGCAATCCTGCATGGGATGGGGAGCCTAGCGTGATGTACTTACTGCCTTGGGCTAGGCCTCGCCGTCCGTACACCTTATCCAAAGCTAGTGGGTGCTTCAGGGGAAAAGTGTGCCTTGGCCAGGCTGCTTCGAAAGTCAACTGTCTGCTTGGCATAGAGAGACAGCAAGCAAGGGTTCACAGTCTAAACCCTACGGAGAGGGTTTCTTCATTGCCGCCCAGGTTCAGTGTTGGCAACCACTGGCCGTACACCTAAAAGACCTGCTGGACCGGTGTTCGGGCGGCCTTTAGAAAGCTCGGACATCTAGCTCTCCAACGAGGAAAGCAGTGTGTCTCCTTTCTCTCCGCATTAAGAGCTATAATCCGGAGGCCCAAGGACCCTGGATGTCGCGAAGTCACCCAGGAAGAGACATGCGGGATGCAGTGTTCCTCCACGGGAGGTGCCTAGGAGGCAGGAGCCCTAGGAGACCTGAAAAGCTCACTTGCGTGAAGGCACTGCGTGGACTACGTTTTCATGGGAAATGCTGCACGCCTAATCTTGTGCATGCAATACATGGGCCTTACGATGAGCCTGCCTGGCACAGTCGTTTTCCCTTTAGTCTTGGCGCCTTTGGGATGCCTCATGCAAGGAAAGGCAAGCACCGTGTTGCTCTCAGGAAAGCGCCCTTTTCCTAACAGGAGCACTCCAGCATTTAAGACTGACAGCAGCCCTGTATTTCCGGCAGCTTTGAGGCTGAGGCGGTCCTTTATTGCTGAGAATCGCAAGTGTTCGCATAGTTTCCGAACCCGAAACTTCAGAACTGCCTTAGCACGTTTAGTTTCCGGCGGGCGAAAAGAGACCGAAGGAGCACTCTGGCACTTCCCCGGTTTAATTTCCAACCAGGGAGTTGTGCAGTGTGTGAAGAGTCTACGGGACTTAGGACTCTAGGTAGGTTATGTGTCCTCGCACCGTCTCTAAGCGTAGCAGAGTTCAGGGGAAAGTATACATTTTCAAGACAGCATGTTAATGTCTAGTGTCTGCGTGGCCTAGAGAAAGGACAGGTAAGTACGTGTACCGAGAACGGACACCAAGTAAAGAGTGTTTCCATTGCCGCTCACGCTCTGCACTGAGTGCCACTGGCATGACACCGAAGACCTGCGAGAGCTGTGTTCAGGAGGTTTCTTGAATGCTTTGGCCAACTAGCTAGCTGGAGAAAAGGGAGAAGGTTACCTTTCACTCTGCTTTCAAAGTGGTGATCCGGAGGCATTCGAGAGCCGAATGCTGCGCAGTCGCCCAGAATATTGATCCTGTACGCAGTGTTCTTCTATGGGACACGGTGAGGACGCCGTGGCCCTAGGAAAAGCATACTGGAGTTCCTGCACTACCTGCCCAAGAGTAAACGGAAAATCTCTGCACTCCTCAATGCGTGGATGGACTGTCTGAAGGGTACTTGGAACCCTGTGGAGAGGTCTAGCTTTCCCTTTGGCAATGAGGGCTCTGGGATGCCTCCTGCAGGCCACAGGACACATTCCGTTTCTCTAGGAGCTCTCTCTTGTCGCCACAGAGGCCTTCTAGAAGTGAAGACAACACAGGCAGCAACACTCTTCCGCAGGAGACTTGGACGCTGCAAGTATCCTGCCCTCCAGTGGGGAGAACAGTGCTTTTCTCACTAGGTCACCAATATCAAAGTGGCACCCTGCATATTACATGTAGTTTCTGACACAGGCAGAGAGTCTCAAGCGGCACCCTGCCCTTCCCTGTTAAGACGCCGTACCAAGGCAATCCTGCATGGGATGGGGAGCCTAGCGTGATGTATTTACTGCCTTGGGCTAGGCCTCGCCGTCCGTACACCTTATCCAAAGCTAGTGGGTGCTTCAGGGGAAAAGTGTGCCTTGGCCAGGCTGCTTCGAAAGTCAACTGTCTGCTTGGCATAGAGAGACAGCAAGCAAGGGTTCACAGTCTAAACCCTACGGAGAGGGTTTCTTCATTGCCGCCCAGGTTCAGTGTTGGCAACCACTGGCCGTACACCTAAAAGACCTGCTGGACCGGTGTTCGGGCGGCCTTTAGAAAGCTCGGACATCTAGCTCTCCAACGAGGAAAGCAGTGTGTCTCCTTTCTCTCCGCATTAAGAGCTATAATCCGGAGGCCCAAGGACCCTGGATGTCGCGAAGTCACCCAGGAAGAGACATGCGGGATGCAGTGTTCCTCCACGGGAGGTGCCTAGGAGGCAGGAGCCCTAGGAGACCTGAAAAGCTCACTTGCGTGAAGGCACTGCGTGGACTACGTTTTCATGGGAAATGCTGCACGCCTAATCTTGTGCATGCAATACATGGGCCTTACGATGAGCCTGCCTGGCACAGTCGTGTTCCCTTCAGTCTTGGCGCCTTTGGGATGCCTCATGCAAGGAAAGGCAAGCACCGTGTTGCTCTCAGGAAAGCGCCCTTTTCCTAACAGGAGCACTCCAGCATTTAAGACTGACAGCAGCCCTGTATTTCCGGCAGCTTTGAGGCTGAGGCGGTCCTTTATTGCTGAGAATCGCAAGTGTTCGCATAGTTTCCGAACCCGAAACTTCAGAACTGCCTTAGCACGTTTAGTTTCCGGCGGGCGAAAAGAGACCGAAGGAGCACTCTGGCACTTCCCCGGTTTAATTTCCAACCAGGGAGTTGTGCAGTGTGTGAAGAGTCTACGGGACTTAGGACTCTAGGTAGGTTACGTGTCCTCGCACCGTCTCTAAGCGTAGCAGAGTTCAGGGGAAAGTATACATTTTCAAGACAGCATGTTAATGTCTAGTGTCTGCGTGGCCTAGAGAAAGGACAGGTAAGTACGTGTACCGAGAACGGACACCAAGTAAAGAGTGTTTCCATTGCCGCTCACGCTCTGCACTGAGTGCCACTGGCATGACACCGAAGACCTGCGAGAGCTGTGTTCAGGAGGTTTCTTGAATGCTTTGGCCAACTAGCTAGCTGGAGAAAAGGGAGAAGGTTACCTTTCACTCTGCTTTCAAAGTGGTGATCCGGAGGCATTCGAGAGCCGAATGCTGCGCAGTCGCCCAGAATATTGATCCTGTACGCAGTGTTCTTCTATGGGACACGGTGAGGACGCCGTGGCCCTAGGAAAAGCATACTGGAGTTCCTGCACTACCTGCCCAAGAGTAAACGGAAAATCTCTGCACTCCTCAATGCGTGGATGGACTGTCTGAAGGGTACTTGGAACCCTGTGGAGAGGTCTAGCTTTCCCTTTGGCAATGAGGGCTCTGGGATGCCTCCTGCAGGGCACAGGACACATTCCGTTTCTCTAGGAGCTCTCTCTTGTCGCCACAGAGGCCTTCTAGAAGTGAAGACAACACAGGCAGCAACACTCTTCCGCAGGAGACTTGGACGCTGCAAGTATCCTGCCCTCCAGTGGGGAGAACAGTGCTTTTCTCACTAGGTCACTAATATCAAAGTGGCACCCTGCATATTACATGTAGTTTCTGACACAGGCAGAGAGTCTCAAGCGGCACCCTGCCCTTCCCTGTTAAGACGCCGTACCAAGGCAATCCTGCATGGGATGGGGAGCCTAGCGTGATGTATTTACTGCCTTGGGCTAGGCCTCGCCGTCCGTACACCTTATCCAAAGCTAGTGGGTGCTTCAGGGGAAAAGTGTGCCTTGGCCAGGCTGCTTCGAAAGTCAACTGTCTGCTTGGCATAGAGAGACAGCAAGCAAGGGTTCACAGTCTAAACCCTACGGAGAGGGTTTCTTCATTGCCGCCCAGGTTCAGTGTTGGCAACCACTGGCCGTACACCTAAAAGACCTGCTGGACCGGTGTTCGGGCGGCCTTTAGAAAGCTCGGACATCTAGCTCTCCAACGAGGAAAGCAGTGTGTCTCCTTTCTCTCCGCATTAAGAGCTATAATCCGGAGGCCCAAGGACCCTGGATGTCGCGAAGTCACCCAGGAAGAGACATGCGGGATGCAGTGTTCCTCCACGGGAGGTGCCTAGGAGGCAGGAGCCCTAGGAGACCTGAAAAGCTCACTTGCGTGAAGGCACTGCGTGGACTACGTTTTCATGGGAAATGCTGCACGCCTAATCTTGTGCATGCAATACATGGGCCTTACGATGAGCCTGCCTGGCACAGTCGTGTTCCCTTTAGTCTTGGCGCCTTTGGGATGCCTCATGCAAGGAAAGGCAAGCACCGTGTTGCTCTCAGGAAAGCGCCCTTTTCCTAACAGGAGCACTCCAGCATTTAAGACTGACAGCAGCCCTGTATTTCCGGCAGCTTTGAGGCTGAGGCGGTCCTTTATTGCTGAGAATCGCAAGTGTTCGCATAGTTTCCGAACCCGAAACTTCAGAACTGCCTTAGCACGTTTAGTTTCCGGCGGGCGAAAAGAGACCGAAGGAGCACTCTGGCACTTCCCCGGTTTAATTTCCAACCAGGGAGTTGTGCAGTGTGTGAAGAGTCTACGGGACTTAGGACTCTAGGTAGGTTACGTGTCCTCGCACCGTCTCTAAGCGTAGCAGAGTTCAGGGGAAAGTATACATTTTCAAGACAGCATGTTAATGTCTAGTGTCTGCGTGGCCTAGAGAAAGGACAGGTAAGTACGTGTACCGAGAACGGACACCAAGTAAAGAGTGTTTCCATTGCCGCTCACGCTCTGCACTGAGTGCCACTGGCATGACACCGAAGACCTGCGAGAGCTGTGTTCAGGAGGTTTCTTGAATGCTTTGGCCAACTAGCTAGCTGGAGAAAAGGGAGAAGGTTACCTTTCACTCTGCTTTCAAAGTGGTGATCCGGAGGCATTCGAGAGCCGAATGCTGCGCAGTCGCCCAGAATATTGATCCTGTACGCAGTGTTCTTCTATGGGACACGGTGAGGACGCCGTGGCCCTAGGAAAAGCATACTGGAGTTCCTGCACTACCTGCCCAAGAGTAAACGGAAAATCTCTGCACTCCTCAATGCGTGGATGGACTGTCTGAAGGGTACTTGGAACCCTGTGGAGAGGTCTAGCTTTCCCTTTGGCAATGAGGGCTCTGGGATGCCTCCTGCAGGCCACAGGACACATTCCGTTTCTCTAGGAGCTCTCTCTTGTCGCCACAGAGGCCTTCTAGAAGTGAAGACAACACAGGCAGCAACACTCTTCCGCAGGAGACTTGGACGCTGCAAGTATCCTGCCCTCCAGTGGGGAGAACAGTGCTTTTCTCACTAGGTCACCAATATCAAAGTGGCACCCTGCATATTACATGTAGTTTCTGACACAGGCAGAGAGTCTCAAGCGGCACCCTGCCCTTCCCTGTTAAGACGCCGTACCAAGGCAATCCTGCATGGGATGGGGAGCCTAGCGTGATGTATTTACTGCCTTGGGCTAGGCCTCGCCGTCCGTACACCTTATCCAAAGCTAGTGGGTGCTTCAGGGGAAAAGTGTGCCTTGGCCAGGCTGCTTCGAAAGTCAACTGTCTGCTTGGCATAGAGAGACAGCAAGCAAGGGTTCACAGTCTAAACCCTACGGAGAGGGTTTCTTCATTGCCGCCCAGGTTCAGTGTTGGCAACCACTGGCCGTACACCTAAAAGACCTGCTGGACCGGTGTTCGGGCGGCCTTTAGAAAGCTCGGACATCTAGCTCTCCAACGAGGAAAGCAGTGTGTCTCCTTTCTCTCCGCATTAAGAGCTATAATCCGGAGGCCCAAGGACCCTGGATGTCGCGAAGTCACCCAGGAAGAGACATGCGGGATGCAGTGTTCCTCCACGGGAGGTGCCTAGGAGGCAGGAGCCCTAGGAGACCTGAAAAGCTCACTTGCGTGAAGGCACTGCGTGGACTACGTTTTCATGGGAAATGCTGCACGCCTAATCTTGTGCATGCAATACATGGGCCTTACGATGAGCCTGCCTGGCACAGTCGTGTTCCCTTCAGTCTTGGCGCCTTTGGGATGCCTCATGCAAGGAAAGGCAAGCACCGTGTTGCTCTCAGGAAAGCGCCCTTTTCCTAACAGGAGCACTCCAGCATTTAAGACTGACAGCAGCCCTGTATTTCCGGCAGCTTTGAGGCTGAGGCGGTCCTTTATTGCTGAGAATCGCAAGTGTTCGCATAGTTTCCGAACCCGAAACTTCAGAACTGCCTTAGCACGTTTAGTTTCCGGCGGGCGAAAAGAGACCGAAGGAGCACTCTGGCACTTCCCCGGTTTAATTTCCAACCAGGGAGTTGTGCAGTGTGTGAAGAGTCTACGGGA
Organism: Eubalaena glacialis; assembly: GCF_028564815.1. Taxonomy (NCBI): domain Eukaryota; kingdom Metazoa; phylum Chordata; class Mammalia; order Artiodactyla; family Balaenidae; genus Eubalaena; species Eubalaena glacialis. Next base: position 66,150,980 of record NC_083729.1, on the reverse strand, counting down.
CTTAGGACTCTAGGTAGGTTACGTGTCCTCGCACCGTCTCTAAGCGTAGCAGAGTTCAGGGGAAAGTATACATTTTCAAGACAGCATGTTAATGTCTAGTGTCTGCGTGGCCTAGAGAAAGGACAGGTAAGTACGTGTACCGAGAGCGGACACCAAGTAAAGAGTGTTTCCATTGCCGCTCACGCTCTGCACTGAGTGCCACTGGCATGACACCGAAGACCTGCGAGAGCTGTGTTCAGGAGGTTTCTTGAATGCTTTGGCCAACTAGCTAGCTGGAGAAAAGGGAGAAGGTTACCTTTCACTCTGCTTTCAAAGTGGTGATCCGGAGGCATTCGAGAGCCGAATGCTGCGCAGTCGCCCAGAATATTGATCCTGTACGCAGTGTTCTTCTATGGGACACGGTGAGGACGCCGTGGCCCTAGGAAAAGCATACTGGAGTTCCTGCACTACCTGCCCAAGAGTAAACGGAAAATCTCTGCACTCCTCAATGCGTGGATGGACTGTCTGAAGGGTACTTGGAACCCTGTGGAGAGGTCTAGCTTTCCCTTTGGCAATGAGGGCTCTGGGATGCCTCCTGCAGGGCACAGGACACATTCCGTTTCTCTAGGAGCTCTCTCTTGTCGCCACAGAGGCCTTCTAGAAGTGAAGACAACACAGGCAGCAACACTCTTCCGCAGGAGACTTGGACGCTGCAAGTATCCTGCCCTCCAGTGGGGAGAACAGTGCTTTTCTCACTAGGTCACTAATATCAAAGTGGCACCCTGCATATTACATGTAGTTTCTGACACAGGCAGAGAGTCTCAAGCGGCACCCTGCCCTTCCCTGTTAAGACGCCGTACCAAGGCAATCCTGCATGGGATGGGGAGCCTAGCGTGATGTATTTACTGCCTTGGGCTAGGCCTCGCCGTCCGTACACCTTATCCAAAGCTAGTGGGTGCTTCAGGGGAAAAGTGTGCCTTGGCCAGGCTGCTTCGAAAGTCAACTGTCTGCTTGGCATAGAGAGACAGCAAGCAAGGGTTCACAGTCTAAACCCTACGGAGAGGGTTTCTTCATTGCCGCCCAGGTTCAGTGTTGGCAACCACTGGCCGTACACCTAAAAGACCTGCTGGACCGGTGTTCGGGCGGCCTTTAGAAAGCTCGGACATCTAGCTCTCCAACGAGGAAAGCAGTGTGTCTCCTTTCTCTCCGCATTAAGAGCTATAATCCGGAGGCCCAAGGACCCTGGATGTCGCGAAGTCACCCAGGAAGAGACATGCGGGATGCAGTGTTCCTCCACGGGAGGTGCCTAGGAGGCAGGAGCCCTAGGAGACCTGAAAAGCTCACTTGCGTGAAGGCACTGCGTGGACTACGTTTTCATGGGAAATGCTGCACGCCTAATCTTGTGCATGCAATACATGGGCCTTACGATGAGCCTGCCTGGCACAGTCGTGTTCCCTTTAGTCTTGGCGCCTTTGGGATGCCTCATGCAAGGAAAGGCAAGCACCGTGTTGCTCTCAGGAAAGCGCCCTTTTCCTAACAGGAGCACTCCAGCATTTAAGACTGACAGCAGCCCTGTATTTCCGGCAGCTTTGAGGCTGAGGCGGTCCTTTATTGCTGAGAATCGCAAGTGTTCGCATAGTTTCCGAACCCGAAACTTCAGAACTGCCTTAGCACGTTTAGTTTCCGGCGGGCGAAAAGAGACCGAAGGAGCACTCTGGCACTTCCCCGGTTTAATTTCCAACCAGGGAGTTGTGCAGTGTGTGAAGAGTCTACGGGACTTAGGACTCTAGGTAGGTTACGTGTCCTCGCACCGTCTCTAAGCGTAGCAGAGTTCAGGGGAAAGTATACATTTTCAAGACAGCATGTTAATGTCTAGTGTCTGCGTGGCCTAGAGAAAGGACAGGTAAGTACGTGTACCGAGAACGGACACCAAGTAAAGAGTGTTTCCATTGCCGCTCACGCTCTGCACTGAGTGCCACTGGCATGACACCGAAGACCTGCGAGAGCTGTGTTCAGGAGGTTTCTTGAATGCTTTGGCCAACTAGCTAGCTGGAGAAAAGGGAGAAGGTTACCTTTCACTCTGCTTTCAAAGTGGTGATCCGGAGGCATTCGAGAGCCGAATGCTGCGCAGTCGCCCAGAATATTGATCCTGTACGCAGTGTTCTTCTATGGGACACGGTGAGGACGCCGTGGCCCTAGGAAAAGCATACTGGAGTTCCTGCACTACCTGCCCAAGAGTAAACGGAAAATCTCTGCACTCCTCAATGCGTGGATGGACTGTCTGAAGGGTACTTGGAACCCTGTGGAGAGGTCTAGCTTTCCCTTTGGCAATGAGGGCTCTGGGATGCCTCCTGCAGGCCACAGGACACATTCCGTTTCTCTAGGAGCTCTCTCTTGTCGCCACAGAGGCCTTCTAGAAGTGAAGACAACACAGGCAGCAACACTCTTCCGCAGGAGACTTGGACGCTGCAAGTATCCTGCCCTCCAGTGGGGAGAACAGTGCTTTTCTCACTAGGTCACCAATATCAAAGTGGCACCCTGCATATTACATGTAGTTTCTGACACAGGCAGAGAGTCTCAAGCGGCACCCTGCCCTTCCCTGTTAAGACGCCGTACCAAGGCAATCCTGCATGGGATGGGGAGCCTAGCGTGATGTATTTACTGCCTTGGGCTAGGCCTCGCCGTCCGTACACCTTATCCAAAGCTAGTGGGTGCTTCAGGGGAAAAGTGTGCCTTGGCCAGGCTGCTTCGAAAGTCAACTGTCTGCTTGGCATAGAGAGACAGCAAGCAAGGGTTCACAGTCTAAACCCTACGGAGAGGGTTTCTTCATTGCCGCCCAGGTTCAGTGTTGGCAACCACTGGCCGTACACCTAAAAGACCTGCTGGACCGGTGTTCGGGCGGCCTTTAGAAAGCTCGGACATCTAGCTCTCCAACGAGGAAAGCAGTGTGTCTCCTTTCTCTCCGCATTAAGAGCTATAATCCGGAGGCCCAAGGACCCTGGATGTCGCGAAGTCACCCAGGAAGAGACATGCGGGATGCAGTGTTCCTCCACGGGAGGTGCCTAGGAGGCAGGAGCCCTAGGAGACCTGAAAAGCTCACTTGCGTGAAGGCACTGCGTGGACTACGTTTTCATGGGAAATGCTGCACGCCTAATCTTGTGCATGCAATACATGGGCCTTACGATGAGCCTGCCTGGCACAGTCGTGTTCCCTTCAGTCTTGGCGCCTTTGGGATGCCTCATGCAAGGAAAGGCAAGCACCGTGTTGCTCTCAGGAAAGCGCCCTTTTCCTAACAGGAGCACTCCAGCATTTAAGACTGACAGCAGCCCTGTATTTCCGGCAGCTTTGAGGCTGAGGCGGTCCTTTATTGCTGAGAATCGCAAGTGTTCGCATAGTTTCCGAACCCGAAACTTCAGAACTGCCTTAGCACGTTTAGTTTCCGGCGGGCGAAAAGAGACCGAAGGAGCACTCTGGCACTTCCCCGGTTTAATTTCCAACCAGGGAGTTGTGCAGTGTGTGAAGAGTCTACGGGACTTAGGACTCTAGGTAGGTTACGTGTCCTCGCACCGTCTCTAAGCGTAGCAGAGTTCAGGGGAAAGTATACATTTTCAAGACAGCATGTTAATGTCTAGTGTCTGCGTGGCCTAGAGAAAGGACAGGTAAGTACGTGTACCGAGAACGGACACCAAGTAAAGAGTGTTTCCATTGCCGCTCACGCTCTGCACTGAGTGCCACTGGCATGACACCGAAGACCTGCGAGAGCTGTGTTCAGGAGGTTTCTTGAATGCTTTGGCCAACTAGCTAGCTGGAGAAAAGGGAGAAGGTTACCTTTCACTCTGCTTTCAAAGTGGTGATCCGGAGGCATTCGAGAGCCGAATGCTGCGCAGTCGCCCAGAATATTGATCCTGTACGCAGTGTTCTTCTATGGGACACGGTGAGGACGCCGTGGCCCTAGGAAAAGCATACTGGAGTTCCTGCACTACCTGCCCAAGAGTAAACGGAAAATCTCTGCACTCCTCAATGCGTGGATGGACTGTCTGAAGGGTACTTGGAACCCTGTGGAGAGGTCTAGCTTTCCCTTTGGCAATGAGGGCTCTGGGATGCCTCCTGCAGGGCACAGGACACATTCCGTTTCTCTAGGAGCTCTCTCTTGTCGCCACAGAGGCCTTCTAGAAGTGAAGACAACACAGGCAGCAACACTCTTCCGCAGGAGACTTGGACGCTGCAAGTATCCTGCCCTCCAGTGGGGAGAACAGTGCTTTTCTCACTAGGTCACTAATATCAAAGTGGCACCCTGCATATTACATGTAGTTTCTGACACAGGCAGAGAGTCTCAAGCGGCACCCTGCCCTTCCCTGTTAAGACGCCGTACCAAGGCAATCCTGCATGGGATGGGGAGCCTAGCGTGATGTATTTACTGCCTTGGGCTAGGCCTCGCCGTCCGTACACCTTATCCAAAGCTAGTGGGTGCTTCAGGGGAAAAGTGTGCCTTGGCCAGGCTGCTTCGAAAGTCAACTGTCTGCTTGGCATAGAGAGACAGCAAGCAAGGGTTCACAGTCTAAACCCTACGGAGAGGGTTTCTTCATTGCCGCCCAGGTTCAGTGTTGGCAACCACTGGCCGTACACCTAAAAGACCTGCTGGACCGGTGTTCGGGCGGCCTTTAGAAAGCTCGGACATCTAGCTCTCCAACGAGGAAAGCAGTGTGTCTCCTTTCTCTCCGCATTAAGAGCTATAATCCGGAGGCCCAAGGACCCTGGATGTCGCGAAGTCACCCAGGAAGAGACATGCGGGATGCAGTGTTCCTCCACGGGAGGTGCCTAGGAGGCAGGAGCCCTAGGAGACCTGAAAAGCTCACTTGCGTGAAGGCACTGCGTGGACTACGTTTTCATGGGAAATGCTGCACGCCTAATCTTGTGCATGCAATACATGGGCCTTACGATGAGCCTGCCTGGCACAGTCGTGTTCCCTTTAGTCTTGGCGCCTTTGGGATGCCTCATGCAAGGAAAGGCAAGCACCGTGTTGCTCTCAGGAAAGCGCCCTTTTCCTAACAGGAGCACTCCAGCATTTAAGACTGACAGCAGCCCTGTATTTCCGGCAGCTTTGAGGCTGAGGCGGTCCTTTATTGCTGAGAATCGCAAGTGTTCGCATAGTTTCCGAACCCGAAACTTCAGAACTGCCTTAGCACGTTTAGTTTCCGGCGGGCGAAAAGAGACCGAAGGAGCACTCTGGCACTTCCCCGGTTTAATTTCCAACCAGGGAGTTGTGCAGTGTGTGAAGAGTCTACGGGACTTAGGACTCTAGGTAGGTTACGTGTCCTCGCACCGTCTCTAAGCGTAGCAGAGTTCAGGGGAAACTATACATTTTCAAGACAGCATGTTAATGTCTAGTGTCTGCGTGGCCTAGAGAAAGGACAGGTAAGTACGTGTACCGAGAACGGACACCAAGTAAAGAGTGTTTCCATTGCCGCTCACGCTCTGCACTGAGTGCCACTGGCATGACACCGAAGACCTGCGAGAGCTGTGTTCAGGAGGTTTCTTGAATGCTTTGGCCAACTAGCTAGCTGGAGAAAAGGGAGAAGGTTACCTTTCACTCTGCTTTCAAAGTGGTGATCCGGAGGCATTCGAGAGCCGAATGCTGCGCAGTCGCCCAGAATATTGATCCTGTACGCAGTGTTCTTCTATGGGACACGGTGAGGACGCCGTGGCCCTAGGAAAAGCATACTGGAGTTCCTGCACTACCTGCCCAAGAGTAAACGGAAAATCTCTGCACTCCTCAATGCGTGGATGGACTGTCTGAAGGGTACTTGGAACCCTGTGGAGAGGTCTAGCTTTCCCTTTGGCAATGAGGGCTCTGGGATGCCTCCTGCAGGCCACAGGACACATTCCGTTTCTCTAGGAGCTCTCTCTTGTCGCCACAGAGGCCTTCTAGAAGTGAAGACAACACAGGCAGCAACACTCTTCCGCAGGAGACTTGGACGCTGCAAGTATCCTGCCCTCCAGTGGGGAGAACAGTGCTTTTCTCACTAGGTCACCAATATCAAAGTGGCACCCTGCATATTACATGTAGTTTCTGACACAGGCAGAGAGTCTCAAGCGGCACCCTGCCCTTCCCTGTTAAGACGGCCGTACCAAGGCAATCCTGCATGGGATGGGGAGCCTAGCGTGATGTACTTACTGCCTTGGGCTAGGCCTCGCCGTCCGTACACCTTATCCAAAGCTAGTGGGTGCTTCAGGGGAAAAGTGTGCCTTGGCCAGGCTGCTTCGAAAGTCAACTGTCTGCTTGGCATAGAGAGACAGCAAGCAAGGGTTCACAGTCTAAACCCTACGGAGAGGGTTTCTTCATTGCCGCCCAGGTTCAGTGTTGGCAACCACTGGCCGTACACCTAAAAGACCTGCTGGACCGGTGTTCGGGCGGCCTTTAGAAAGCTCGGACATCTAGCTCTCCAACGAGGAAAGCAGTGTGTCTCCTTTCTCTCCGCATTAAGAGCTATAATCCGGAGGCCCAAGGACCCTGGATGTCGCGAAGTCACCCAGAAAGAGACATGCGGGATGCAGTGTTCCTCCACGGGAGGTGCCTAGGAGGCAGGAGCCCTAGGAGACCTGAAAAGCTCACTTGCGTGAAGGCACTGCGTGGACTACGTTTTCATGGGAAATGCTGCACGCCTAATCTTGTGCATGCAATACATGGGCCTTACGATGAGCCTGCCTGGCACAGTCGTGTTCCCTTCAGTCTTGGCGCCTTTGGGATGCCTCATGCAAGGAAAGGCAAGCACCGTGTTGCTCTCAGGAAAGCGCCCTTTTCCTAACAGGAGCACTCCAGCATTTAAGACTGACAGCAGCCCTATATTTCCGGCAGCTTTGAGGCTGAGGCGGTCCTTTATTGCTGAGAATCGCAAGTGTTCGCATAGTTTCCGAACCCGAAACTTCAGAACTGCCTTAGCACGTTTAGTTTCCGGCGGGCGAAAAGAGACCGAAGGAGCACTCTGGCACTTCCCCGGTTTAATTTCCAACCAGGGAGTTGTGCAGTGTGTGAAGAGTCTACGGGACTTAGGACTCTAGGTAGGTTACGTGTCCTCGCACCGTCTCTAAGCGTAGCAGAGTTCAGGGGAAACTATACATTTTCAAGACAGCATGTTAATGTCTAGTGTCTGCGTGGCCTAGAGAAAGGACAGGTAAGTACGTGTACCGAGAACGGACACCAAGTAAAGAGTGTTTCCATTGCCGCTCACGCTCTGCACTGAGTGCCACTGGCATGACACCGAAGACCTGCGAGAGCTGTGTTCAGGAGGTTTCTTGAATGCTTTGGCCAACTAGCTAGCTGGAGAAAAGGGAGAAGGTTACCTTTCACTCTGCTTTCAAAGTGGTGATCCGGAGGCATTCGAGAGCCGAATGCTGCGCAGTCGCCCAGAATATTGATCCTGTACGCAGTGTTCTTCTATGGGACACGGTGAGGACGCCGTGGCCCTAGGAAAAGCATACTGGAGTTCCTACACTACCTGCCCAAGAGTAAACGGAAAATCTCTGCACTCCTCAATGCGTGGATGGACTGTCTGAAGGGTACTTGGAACCCTGTGGAGAGGTCTAGCTTTCCCTTTGGCAATGAGGGCTCTGGGATGCCTCCTGCAGGGCACAGGACACATTCCGTTTCTCTAGGAGCTCTCTCTTGTCGCCACAGAGGCCTTCTAGAAGTGAAGACAACACAGGCAGCAACACTCTTCCGCAGGAGACTTGGACGCTGCAAGTATCCTGCCCTCCAGTGGGGAGAACAGTGCTTTTCTCACTAGGTCACCAATATCAAAGTGGCACCCTGCATATTACATGTAGTTTCTGACACAGGCAGAGAGTCTCAAGCGGCACCCTGCCCTTCCCTGTTAAGATGCCGTACCAAGGCAATCCTGCATGGGATGGGGAGCCTAGCATGATGTACTTACTGCCTTGGGCTAGGCCTCGCCGTCCGTACACCTTATCCAAAGCTAGTGGGTGCTTCAGGGGAAAAGTGTGCCTTGGCCAGGCTGCTTCGAAAGTCAACTGTCTGCTTGGCATAGAGAGACAGCAAGCAAGGGTTCACAGTCTAAACCCTACGGAGAGGGTTTCTTCATTGCCGCCCAGGTTCAGTGTTGGCAACCACTGGCCGTACACCTAAAAGACCTGCTGGACCGGTGTTCGGGCGGCCTTTAGAAAGCTCGGACATCTAGCTCTCCAACGAGGAAAGCAGTGTGTCTCCTTTCTCTCCGCATTAAGAGCTATAATCCGGAGGCCCAAGGACCCTGGATGTCGCGAAGTCACCCAGGAAGAGACATGCGGGATGCAGTGTTCCTCCACGGGAGGTGCCTAGGAGGCAGGAGCCCTAGGAGACCTGAAAAGCTCACTTGCGTGAAGGCACTGCGTGGACTACGTTTTCATGGGAAATGCTGCACGCCTAATCTTGTGCATGCAATACATGGGCCTTACGATGAGCCTGCCTGGCACAGTCGTTTTCCCTTTAGTCTTGGCGCCTTTGGGATGCCTCATGCAAGGAAAGGCAAGCACCGTGTTGCTCTCAGGAAAGCGCCCTTTTCCTAACAGGAGCACTCCAGCATTTAAGACTGACAGCAGCCCTGTATTTCCGGCAGCTTTGAGGCTGAGGCGGTCCTTTATTGCTGAGAATCGCAAGTGTTCGCATAGTTTCCGAACCCGAAACTTCAGAACTGCCTTAGCACGTTTAGTTTCCGGCGGGCGAAAAGAGACCGAAGGAGCACTCTGGCACTTCCCCGGTTTAATTTCCAACCAGGGAGTTGTGCAGTGTGTGAAGAGTCTACGGGACTTAGGACTCTAGGTAGGTTACGTGTCCTCGCACCGTCTCTAAGCGTAGCAGAGTTCAGGGGAAACTATACATTTTCAAGACAGCATGTTAATGTCTAGTGTCTGCGTGGCCTAGAGAAAGGACAGGTAAGTACGTGTACCGAGAACGGACACCAAGTAAAGAGTGTTTCCATTGCCGCTCACGCTCTGCACTGAGTGCCACTGGCATGACACCGAAGACCTGCGAGAGCTGTGTTCAGGAGGTTTCTTGAATGCTTTGGCCAACTAGCTAGCTGGAGAAAAGGGAGAAGGTTACCTTTCACTCTGCTTTCAAAGTGGTGATCCGGAGGCATTCGAGAGCCGAATGCTGCGCAGTCGCCCAGAATATTGATCCTGTACGCAGTGTTCTTCTATGGGACACGGTGAGGACGCCGTGGCCCTAGGAAAAGCATACTGGAGTTCCTGCACTACCTGCCCAAGAGTAAACGGAAAATCTCTGCACTCCTCAATGCGTGGATGGACTGTCTGAAGGGTACTTGGAACCCTGTGGAGAGGTCTAGCTTTCCCTTTGGCAATGAGGGCTCTGGGATGCCTCCTGCAGGGCACAGGACACATTCCGTTTCTCTAGGAGCTCTCTCTTGTCGCCACAGAGGCCTTCTAGAAGTGAAGACAACACAGGCAGCAACACTCTTCCGCAGGAGACTTGGACGCTGCAAGTATCCTGCCCTCCAGTGGGGAGAACAGTGCTTTTCTCACTAGGTCACTAATATCAAAGTGGCACCCTGCATATTACATGTAGTTTCTGACACAGGCAGAGAGTCTCAAGCGGCACCCTGCCCTTCCCTGTTAAGACGCCGTACCAAGGCAATCCTGCATGGGATGGGGAGCCTAGCGTGATGTATTTACTGCCTTGGGCTAGGCCTCGCCGTCCGTACACCTTATCCAAAGCTAGTGGGTGCTTCAGGGGAAAAGTGTGCCTTGGCCAGGCTGCTTCGAAAGTCAACTGTCTGCTTGGCATAGAGAGACAGCAAGCAAGGGTTCACAGTCTAAACCCTACGGAGAGGGTTTCTTCATTGCCGCCCAGGTTCAGTGTTGGCAACCACTGGCCGTACACCTAAAAGACCTGCTGGACCGGTGTTCGGGCGGCCTTTAGAAAGCTCGGACATCTAGCTCTCCAACGAGGAAAGCAGTGTGTCTCCTTTCTCTCCGCATTAAGAGCTATAATCCGGAGGCCCAAGGACCCTGGATGTCGCGAAGTCACCCAGGAAGAGACATGCGGGATGCAGTGTTCCTCCACGGGAGGTGCCTAGGAGGCAGGAGCCCTAGGAGACCTGAAAAGCTCACTTGCGTGAAGGCACTGCGTGGACTACGTTTTCATGGGAAATGCTGCACGCCTAATCTTGTGCATGCAATACATGGGCCTTACGATGAGCCTGCCTGGCACAGTCGTGTTCCCTTTAGTCTTGGCGCCTTTGGGATGCCTCATGCAAGGAAAGGCAAGCACCGTGTTGCTCTCAGGAAAGCGCCCTTTTCCTAACAGGAGCACTCCAGCATTTAAGACTGACAGCAGCCCTGTATTTCCGGCAGCTTTGAGGCTGAGGCGGTCCTTTATTGCTGAGAATCGCAAGTGTTCGCATAGTTTCCGAACCCGAAACTTCAGAACTGCCTTAGCACGTTTAGTTTCCGGCGGGCGAAAAGAGACCGAAGGAGCACTCTGGCACTTCCCCGGTTTAATTTCCAACCAGGGAGTTGTGCAGTGTGTGAAGAGTCTACGGGACTTAGGACTCTAGGTAGGTTACGTGTCCTCGCACCGTCTCTAAGCGTAGCAGAGTTCAGGGGAAACTATACATTTTCAAGACAGCATGTTAATGTCTAGTGTCTGCGTGGCCTAGAGAAAGGACAGGTAAGTACGTGTACCGAGAACGGACACCAAGTAAAGAGTGTTTCCATTGCCGCTCACGCTCTGCACTGAGTGCCACTGGCATGACACCGAAGACCTGCGAGAGCTGTGTTCAGGAGGTTTCTTGAATGCTTTGGCCAACTAGCTAGCTGGAGAAAAGGGAGAAGGTTACCTTTCACTCTGCTTTCAAAGTGGTGATCCGGAGGCATTCGAGAGCCGAATGCTGCGCAGTCGCCCAGAATATTGATCCTGTACGCAGTGTTCTTCTATGGGACACGGTGAGGACGCCGTGGCCCTAGGAAAAGCATACTGGAGTTCCTGCACTACCTGCCCAAGAGTAAACGGAAAATCTCTGCACTCCTCAATGCGTGGATGGACTGTCTGAAGGGTACTTGGAACCCTGTGGAGAGGTCTAGCTTTCCCTTTGGCAATGAGGGCTCTGGGATGCCTCCTGCAGGGCACAGGACACATTCCGTTTCTCTAGGAGCTCTCTCTTGTCGCCACAGAGGCCTTCTAGAAGTGAAGACAACACAGGCAGCAACACTCTTCCGCAGGAGACTTGGACGCTGCAAGTATCCTGCCCTCCAGTGGGGAGAACAGTGCTTTTCTCACTAGGTCACTAATATCAAAGTGGCACCCTGCATATTACATGTAGTTTCTGACACAGGCAGAGAGTCTCAAGCGGCACCCTGCCCTTCCCTGTTAAGACGCCGTACCAAGGCAATCCTGCATGGGATGGGGAGCCTAGCGTGATGTATTTACTGCCTTGGGCTAGGCCTCGCCGTCCGTACACCTTATCCAAAGCTAGTGGGTGCTTCAGGGGAAAAGTGTGCCTTGGCCAGGCTGCTTCGAAAGTCAACTGTCTGCTTGGCATAGAGAGACAGCAAGCAAGGGTTCACAGTCTAAACCCTACGGAGAGGGTTTCTTCATTGCCGCCCAGGTTCAGTGTTGGCAACCACTGGCCGTACACCTAAAAGACCTGCTGGACCGGTGTTCGGGCGGCCTTTAGAAAGCTCGGACATCTAGCTCTCCAACGAGGAAAGCAGTGTGTCTCCTTTCTCTCCGCATTAAGAGCTATAATCCGGAGGCCCAAGGACCCTGGATGTCGCGAAGTCACCCAGGAAGAGACATGCGGGATGCAGTGTTCCTCCACGGGAGGTGCCTAGGAGGCAGGAGCCCTAGGAGACCTGAAAAGCTCACTTGCGTGAAGGCACTGCGTGGACTACGTTTTCATGGGAAATGCTGCACGCCTAATCTTGTGCATGCAATACATGGGCCTTACGATGAGCCTGCCTGGCACAGTCGTGTTCCCTTTAGTCTTGGCGCCTTTGGGATGCCTCATGCAAGGAAAGGCAAGCACCGTGTTGCTCTCAGGAAAGCGCCCTTTTCCTAACAGGAGCACTCCAGCATTTAAGACTGACAGCAGCCCTGTATTTCCGGCAGCTTTGAGGCTGAGGCGGTCCTTTATTGCTGAGAATCGCAAGTGTTCGCATAGTTTCCGAACCCGAAACTTCAGAACTGCCTTAGCACGTTTAGTTTCCGGCGGGCGAAAAGAGACCGAAGGAGCACTCTGGCACTTCCCCGGTTTAATTTCCAACCAGGGAGTTGTGCAGTGTGTGAAGAGTCTACGGGACTTAGGACTCTAGGTAGGTTACGTGTCCTCGCACCGTCTCTAAGCGTAGCAGAGTTCAGGGGAAACTATACATTTTCAAGACAGCATGTTAATGTCTAGTGTCTGCGTGGCCTAGAGAAAGGACAGGTAAGTACGTGTACCGAGAACGGACACCAAGTAAAGAGTGTTTCCATTGCCGCTCACGCTCTGCACTGAGTGCCACTGGCATGACACCGAAGACCTGCGAGAGCTGTGTTCAGGAGGTTTCTTGAATGCTTTGGCCAACTAGCTAGCTGGAGAAAAGGGAGAAGGTTACCTTTCACTCTGCTTTCAAAGTGGTGATCCGGAGGCATTCGAGAGCCGAATGCTGCGCAGTCGCCCAGAATATTGATCCTGTACGCAGTGTTCTTCTATGGGACACGGTGAGGACGCCGTGGCCCTAGGAAAAGCATACTGGAGTTCCTGCACTACCTGCCCAAGAGTAAACGGAAAATCTCTGCACTCCTCAATGCGTGGATGGACTGTCTGAAGGGTACTTGGAACCCTGTGGAGAGGTCTAGCTTTCCCTTTGGCAATGAGGGCTCTGGGATGCCTCCTGCAGGCCACAGGACACATTCCGTTTCTCTAGGAGCTCTCTCTTGTCGCCACAGAGGCCTTCTAGAAGTGAAGACAACACAGGCAGCAACACTCTTCCGCAGGAGACTTGGACGCTGCAAGTATCCTGCCCTCCAGTGGGGAGAACAGTGCTTTTCTCACTAGGTCACCAATATCAAAGTGGCACCCTGCATATTACATGTAGTTTCTGACACAGGCAGAGAGTCTCAAGCGGCACCCTGCCCTTCCCTGTTAAGACGGCCGTACCAAGGCAATCCTGCATGGGATGGGGAGCCTAGCGTGATGTACTTACTGCCTTGGGCTAGGCCTCGCCGTCCGTACACCTTATCCAAAGCTAGTGGGTGCTTCAGGGGAAAAGTGTGCCTTGGCCAGGCTGCTTCGAAAGTCAACTGTCTGCTTGGCATAGAGAGACAGCAAGCAAGGGTTCACAGTCTAAACCCTACGGAGAGGGTTTCTTCATTGCCGCCCAGGTTCAGTGTTGGCAACCACTGGCCGTACACCTAAAAGACCTGCTGGACCGGTGTTCGGGCGGCCTTTAGAAAGCTCGGACATCTAGCTCTCCAACGAGGAAAGCAGTGTGTCTCCTTTCTCTCCGCATTAAGAGCTATAATCCGGAGGCCCAAGGACCCTGGATGTCGCGAAGTCACCCAGAAAGAGACATGCGGGATGCAGTGTTCCTCCACGGGAGGTGCCTAGGAGGCAGGAGCCCTAGGAGACCTGAAAAGCTCACTTGCGTGAAGGCACTGCGTGGACTACGTTTTCATGGGAAATGCTGCACGCCTAATCTTGTGCATGCAATACATGGGCCTTACGATGAGCCTGCCTGGCACAGTCGTGTTCCCTTCAGTCTTGGCGCCTTTGGGATGCCTCATGCAAGGAAAGGCAAGCACCGTGTTGCTCTCAGGAAAGCGCCCTTTTCCTAACAGGAGCACTCCAGCATTTAAGACTGACAGCAGCCCTATATTTCCGGCAGCTTTGAGGCTGAGGCGGTCCTTTATTGCTGAGAATCGCAAGTGTTCGCATAGTTTCCGAACCCGAAACTTCAGAACTGCCTTAGCACGTTTAGTTTCCGGCGGGCGAAAAGAGACCGAAGGAGCACTCTGGCACTTCCCCGGTTTAATTTCCAACCAGGGAGTTGTGCAGTGTGTGAAGAGTCTACGGGACTTAGGACTCTAGGTAGGTTACGTGTCCTCGCACCGTCTCTAAGCGTAGCAGAGTTCAGGGGAAACTATACATTTTCAAGACAGCATGTTAATGTCTAGTGTCTGCGTGGCCTAGAGAAAGGACAGGTAAGTACGTGTACCGAGAACGGACACCAAGTAAAGAGTGTTTCCATTGCCGCTCACGCTCTGCACTGAGTGCCACTGGCATGACACCGAAGACCTGCGAGAGCTGTGTTCAGGAGGTTTCTTGAATGCTTTGGCCAACTAGCTAGCTGGAGAAAAGGGAGAAGGTTACCTTTCACTCTGCTTTCAAAGTGGTGATCCGGAGGCATTCGAGAGCCGAATGCTGCGCAGTCGCCCAGAATATTGATCCTGTACGCAGTGTTCTTCTATGGGACACGGTGAGGACGCCGTGGCCCTAGGAAAAGCATACTGGAGTTCCTACACTACCTGCCCAAGAGTAAACGGAAAATCTCTGCACTCCTCAATGCGTGGATGGACTGTCTGAAGGGTACTTGGAACCCTGTGGAGAGGTCTAGCTTTCCCTTTGGCAATGAGGGCTCTGGGATGCCTCCTGCAGGGCACAGGACACATTCCGTTTCTCTAGGAGCTCTCTCTTGTCGCCACAGAGGCCTTCTAGAAGTGAAGACAACACAGGCAGCAACACTCTTCCGCAGGAGACTTGGACGCTGCAAGTATCCTGCCCTCCAGTGGGGAGAACAGTGCTTTTCTCACTAGGTCACCAATATCAAAGTGGCACCCTGCATATTACATGTAGTTTCTGACACAGGCAGAGAGTCTCAAGCGGCACCCTGCCCTTCCCTGTTAAGATGCCGTACCAAGGCAATCCTGCATGGGATGGGGAGCCTAGCATGATGTACTTACTGCCTTGGGCTAGGCCTCGCCGTCCGTACACCTTATCCAAAGCTAGTGGGTGCTTCAGGGGAAAAGTGTGCCTTGGCCAGGCTGCTTCGAAAGTCAACTGTCTGCTTGGCATAGAGAGACAGCAAGCAAGGGTTCACAGTCTAAACCCTACGGAGAGGGTTTCTTCATTGCCGCCCAGGTTCAGTGTTGGCAACCACTGGCCGTACACCTAAAAGACCTGCTGGACCGGTGTTCGGGCGGCCTTTAGAAAGCTCGGACATCTAGCTCTCCAACGAGGAAAGCAGTGTGTCTCCTTTCTCTCCGCATTAAGAGCTATAATCCGGAGGCCCAAGGACCCTGGATGTCGCGAAGTCACCCAGGAAGAGACATGCGGGATGCAGTGTTCCTCCACGGGAGGTGCCTAGGAGGCAGGAGCCCTAGGAGACCTGAAAAGCTCACTTGCGTGAAGGCACTGCGTGGACTACGTTTTCATGGGAAATGCTGCACGCCTAATCTTGTGCATGCAATACATGGGCCTTACGATGAGCCTGCCTGGCACAGTCGTTTTCCCTTTAGTCTTGGCGCCTTTGGGATGCCTCATGCAAGGAAAGGCAAGCACCGTGTTGCTCTCAGGAAAGCGCCCTTTTCCTAACAGGAGCACTCCAGCATTTAAGACTGACAGCAGCCCTGTATTTCCGGCAGCTTTGAGGCTGAGGCGGTCCTTTATTGCTGAGAATCGCAAGTGTTCGCATAGTTTCCGAACCCGAAACTTCAGAACTGCCTTAGCACGTTTAGTTTCCGGCGGGCGAAAAGAGACCGAAGGAGCACTCTGGCACTTCCCCGGTTTAATTTCCAACCAGGGAGTTGTGCAGTGTGTGAAGAGTCTACGGGACTTAGGACTCTAGGTAGGTTACGTGTCCTCGCACCGTCTCTAAGCGTAGCAGAGTTCAGGGGAAACTATACATTTTCAAGACAGCATGTTAATGTCTAGTGTCTGCGTGGCCTAGAGAAAGGACAGGTAAGTACGTGTACCGAGAACGGACACCAAGTAAAGAGTGTTTCCATTGCCGCTCACGCTCTGCACTGAGTGCCACTGGCATGACACCGAAGACCTGCGAGAGCTGTGTTCAGGAGGTTTCTTGAATGCTTTGGCCAACTAGCTAGCTGGAGAAAAGGGAGAAGGTTACCTTTCACTCTGCTTTCAAAGTGGTGATCCGGAGGCATTCGAGAGCCGAATGCTGCGCAGTCGCCCAGAATATTGATCCTGTACGCAGTGTTCTTCTATGGGACACGGTGAGGACGCCGTGGCCCTAGGAAAAGCATACTGGAGTTCCTACACTACCTGCCCAAGAGTAAACGGAAAATCTCTGCACTCCTCAATGCGTGGATGGACTGTCTGAAGGGTACTTGGAACCCTGTGGAGAGGTCTAGCTTTCCCTTTGGCAATGAGGGCTCTGGGATGCCTCCTGCAGGGCACAGGACACATTCCGTTTCTCTAGGAGCTCTCTCTTGTCGCCACAGAGGCCTTCTAGAAGTGAAGACAACACAGGCAGCAACACTCTTCCGCAGGAGACTTGGACGCTGCAAGTATCCTGCCCTCCAGTGGGGAGAACAGTGCTTTTCTCACTAGGTCACCAATATCAAAGTGGCACCCTGCATATTACATGTAGTTTCTGACACAGGCAGAGAGTCTCAAGCGGCACCCTGCCCTTCCCTGTTAAGATGCCGTACCAAGGCAATCCTGCATGGGATGGGGAGCCTAGCATGATGTACTTACTGCCTTGGGCTAGGCCTCGCCGTCCGTACACCTTATCCAAAGCTAGTGGGTGCTTCAGGGGAAAAGTGTGCCTTGGCCAGGCTGCTTCGAAAGTCAACTGTCTGCTTGGCATAGAGAGACAGCAAGCAAGGGTTCACAGTCTAAACCCTACGGAGAGGGTTTCTTCATTGCCGCCCAGGTTCAGTGTTGGCAACCACTGGCCGTACACCTAAAAGACCTGCTGGACCGGTGTTCGGGCGGCCTTTAGAAAGCTCGGACATCTAGCTCTCCAACGAGGAAAGCAGTGTGTCTCCTTTCTCTCCGCATTAAGAGCTATAATCCGGAGGCCCAAGGACCCTGGATGTCGCGAAGTCACCCAGGAAGAGACATGCGGGATGCAGTGTTCCTCCACGGGAGGTGCCTAGGAGGCAGGAGCCCTAGGAGACCTGAAAAGCTCACTTGCGTGAAGGCACTGCGTGGACTACGTTTTCATGGGAAATGCTGCACGCCTAATCTTGTGCATGCAATACATGGGCCTTACGATGAGCCTGCCTGGCACAGTCGTGTTCCCTTCAGTCTTGGCGCCTTTGGGATGCCTCATGCAAGGAAAGGCAAGCACCGTGTTGCTCTCAGGAAAGCGCCCTTTTCCTAACAGGAGCACTCCAGCATTTAAGACTGACAGCAGCCCTATATTTCCGGCAGCTTTGAGGCTGAGGCGGTCCTTTATTGCTGAGAATCGCAAGTGTTCGCATAGTTTCCGAACCCGAAACTTCAGAACTGCCTTAGCACGTTTAGTTTCCGGCGGGCGAAAAGAGACCGAAGGAGCACTCTGGCACTTCCCCGGTTTAATTTCCAACCAGGGAGTTGTGCAGTGTGTGAAGAGTCTACGGGACTTAGGACTCTAGGTAGGTTACGTGTCCTCGCACCGTCTCTAAGCGTAGCAGAGTTCAGGGGAAACTATACATTTTCAAGACAGCATGTTAATGTCTAGTGTCTGCGTGGCCTAGAGAAAGGACAGGTAAGTACGTGTACCGAGAACGGACACCAAGTAAAGAGTGTTTCCATTGCCGCTCACGCTCTGCACTGAGTGCCACTGGCATGACACCGAAGACCTGCGAGAGCTGTGTTCAGGAGGTTTCTTGAATGCTTTGGCCAACTAGCTAGCTGGAGAAAAGGGAGAAGGTTACCTTTCACTCTGCTTTCAAAGTGGTGATCCGGAGGCATTCGAGAGCCGAATGCTGCGCAGTCGCCCAGAATATTGATCCTGTACGCAGTGTTCTTCTATGGGACACGGTGAGGACGCCGTGGCCCTAGGAAAAGCATACTGGAGTTCCTACACTACCTGCCCAAGAGTAAACGGAAAATCTCTGCACTCCTCAATGCGTGGATGGACTGTCTGAAGGGTACTTGGAACCCTGTGGAGAGGTCTAGCTTTCCCTTTGGCAATGAGGGCTCTGGGATGCCTCCTGCAGGGCACAGGACACATTCCGTTTCTCTAGGAGCTCTCTCTTGTCGCCACAGAGGCCTTCTAGAAGTGAAGACAACACAGGCAGCAACACTCTTCCGCAGGAGACTTGGACGCTGCAAGTATCCTGCCCTCCAGTGGGGAGAACAGTGCTTTTCTCACTAGGTCACCAATATCAAAGTGGCACCCTGCATATTACATGTAGTTTCTGACACAGGCAGAGAGTCTCAAGCGGCACCCTGCCCTTCCCTGTTAAGATGCCGTACCAAGGCAATCCTGCATGGGATGGGGAGCCTAGCATGATGTACTTACTGCCTTGGGCTAGGCCTCGCCGTCCGTACACCTTATCCAAAGCTAGTGGGTGCTTCAGGGGAAAAGTGTGCCTTGGCCAGGCTGCTTCGAAAGTCAACTGTCTGCTTGGCATAGAGAGACAGCAAGCAAGGGTTCACAGTCTAAACCCTACGGAGAGGGTTTCTTCATTGCCGCCCAGGTTCAGTGTTGGCAACCACTGGCCGTACACCTAAAAGACCTGCTGGACCGGTGTTCGGGCGGCCTTTAGAAAGCTCGGACATCTAGCTCTCCAACGAGGAAAGCAGTGTGTCTCCTTTCTCTCCGCATTAAGAGCTATAATCCGGAGGCCCAAGGACCCTGGATGTCGCGAAGTCACCCAGGAAGAGACATGCGGGATGCAGTGTTCCTCCACGGGAGGTGCCTAGGAGGCAGGAGCCCTAGGAGACCTGAAAAGCTCACTTGCGTGAAGGCACTGCGTGGACTACGTTTTCATGGGAAATGCTGCACGCCTAATCTTGTGCATGCAATACATGGGCCTTACGATGAGCCTGCCTGGCACAGTCGTTTTCCCTTTAGTCTTGGCGCCTTTGGGATGCCTCATGCAAGGAAAGGCAAGCACCGTGTTGCTCTCAGGAAAGCGCCCTTTTCCTAACAGGAGCACTCCAGCATTTAAGACTGACAGCAGCCCTGTATTTCCGGCAGCTTTGAGGCTGAGGCGGTCCTTTATTGCTGAGAATCGCAAGTGTTCGCATAGTTTCCGAACCCGAAACTTCAGAACTGCCTTAGCACGTTTAGTTTCCGGCGGGCGAAAAGAGACCGAAGGAGCACTCTGGCACTTCCCCGGTTTAATTTCCAACCAGGGAGTTGTGCAGTGTGTGAAGAGTCTACGGGACTTAGGACTCTAGGTAGGTTACGTGTCCTCGCACCGTCTCTAAGCGTAGCAGAGTTCAGGGGAAACTATACATTTTCAAGACAGCATGTTAATGTCTAGTGTCTGCGTGGCCTAGAGAAAGGACAGGTAAGTACGTGTACCGAGAACGGACACCAAGTAAAGAGTGTTTCCATTGCCGCTCACGCTCTGCACTGAGTGCCACTGGCATGACACCGAAGACCTGCGAGAGCTGTGTTCAGGAGGTTTCTTGAATGCTTTGGCCAACTAGCTAGCTGGAGAAAAGGGAGAAGGTTACCTTTCACTCTGCTTTCAAAGTGGTGATCCGGAGGCATTCGAGAGCCGAATGCTGCGCAGTCGCCCAGAATATTGATCCTGTACGCAGTGTTCTTCTATGGGACACGGTGAGGACGCCGTGGCCCTAGGAAAAGCATACTGGAGTTCCTGCACTACCTGCCCAAGAGTAAACGGAAAATCTCTGCACTCCTCAATGCGTGGATGGACTGTCTGAAGGGTACTTGGAACCCTGTGGAGAGGTCTAGCTTTCCCTTTGGCAATGAGGGCTCTGGGATGCCTCCTGCAGGGCACAGGACACATTCCGTTTCTCTAGGAGCTCTCTCTTGTCGCCACAGAGGCCTTCTAGAAGTGAAGACAACACAGGCAGCAACACTCTTCCGCAGGAGACTTGGACGCTGCAAGTATCCTGCCCTCCAGTGGGGAGAACAGTGCTTTTCTCACTAGGTCACCAATATCAAAGTGGCACCCTGCATATTACATGTAGTTTCTGACACAGGCAGAGAGTCTCAAGCGGCACCCTGCCCTTCCCTGTTAAGATGCCGTACCAAGGCAATCCTGCATGGGATGGGGAGCCTAGCGTGATGTATTTACTGCCTTGGGCTAGGCCTCGCCGTCCGTACACCTTATCCAAAGCTAGTGGGTGCTTCAGGGGAAAAGTGTGCCTTGGCCAGGCTGCTTCGAAAGTCAACTGTCTGCTTGGCATAGAGAGACAGCAAGCAAGGGTTCACAGTCTAAACCCTACGGAGAGGGTTTCTTCATTGCCGCCCAGGTTCAGTGTTGGCAACCACTGGCCGTACACCTAAAAGACCTGCTGGACCGGTGTTCGGGCGGCCTTTAGAAAGCTCGGACATCTAGCTCTCCAACGAGGAAAGCAGTGTGTCTCCTTTCTCTCCGCATTAAGAGCTATAATCCGGAGGCCCAAGGACCCTGGATGTCGCGAAGTCACCCAGAAAGAGACATGCGGGATGCAGTGTTCCTCCACGGGAGGTGCCTAGGAGGCAGGAGCCCTAGGAGACCTGAAAAGCTCACTTGCGTGAAGGCACTGCGCGGACTACGTTTTCATGGGAAATGCTGCACGCCTAATCTTGTGCATGCAATACATGGGCCTTACGATGAGCCTGCCTGGCACAGTCGTGTTCCCTTTAGTCTTGGCGCCTTTGGGATGCCTCATGCAAGGAAAGGCAAGCACCGTGTTGCTCTCAGGAAAGCGCCCTTTTCCTAACAGGAGCACTCCAGCATTTAAGACTGACAGCAGCCCTGTATTTCCGGCAGCTTTGAGGCTGAGGCGGTCCTTTATTGCTGAGAATCGCAAGTGTTCGCATAGTTTCCGAACCCGAAACTTCAGAACTGCCTTAGCACGTTTAGTTTCCGGCGGGCGAAAAGAGACCGAAGGAGCACTCTGGCACTTCCCCGGTTTAATTTCCAACCAGGGAGTTGTGCAGTGTGTGAAGAGTCTACGGGACTTAGGACTCTAGGTAGGTTACGTGTCCTCGCACCGTCTCTAAGCGTAGCAGAGTTCAGGGGAAAGTATACATTTTCAAGACAGCATGTTAATGTCTAGTGTCTGCGTGGCCTAGAGAAAGGACAGGTAAGTACGTGTACCGAGAACGGACACCAAGTAAAGAGTGTTTCCATTGCCGCTCA
This sequence comes from Eubalaena glacialis, assembly GCF_028564815.1. NCBI lineage: Eukaryota > Metazoa > Chordata > Mammalia > Artiodactyla > Balaenidae > Eubalaena > Eubalaena glacialis. The sequence continues at coordinate 66,129,724 of NC_083729.1, read as the reverse complement.
CGCTCTGCACTGAGTGCCACTGGCATGACACCGAAGACCTGCGAGAGCTGTGTTCAGGAGGTTTCTTGAATGCTTTGGCCAACTAGCTAGCTGGAGAAAAGGGAGAAGGTTACCTTTCACTCTGCTTTCAAAGTGGTGATCCGGAGGCATTCGAGAGCCGAATGCTGCGCAGTCGCCCAGAATATTGATCCTGTACGCAGTGTTCTTCTATGGGACACGGTGAGGACGCCGTGGCCCTAGGAAAAGCATACTGGAGTTCCTACACTACCTGCCCAAGAGTAAACGGAAAATCTCTGCACTCCTCAATGCGTGGATGGACTGTCTGAAGGGTACTTGGAACCCTGTGGAGAGGTCTAGCTTTCCCTTTGGCAATGAGGGCTCTGGGATGCCTCCTGCAGGGCACAGGACACATTCCGTTTCTCTAGGAGCTCTCTCTTGTCGCCACAGAGGCCTTCTAGAAGTGAAGACAACACAGGCAGCAACACTCTTCCGCAGGAGACTTGGACGCTGCAAGTATCCTGCCCTCCAGTGGGGAGAACAGTGCTTTTCTCACTAGGTCACTAATATCAAAGTGGCACCCTGCATATTACATGTAGTTTCTGACACAGGCAGAGAGTCTCAAGCGGCACCCTGCCCTTCCCTGTTAAGACGCCGTACCAAGGCAATCCTGCATGGGATGGGGAGCCTAGCGTGATGTATTTACTGCCTTGGGCTAGGCCTCGCCGTCCGTACACCTTATCCAAAGCTAGTGGGTGCTTCAGGGGAAAAGTGTGCCTTGGCCAGGCTGCTTCGAAAGTCAACTGTCTGCTTGGCATAGAGAGACAGCAAGCAAGGGTTCACAGTCTAAACCCTACGGAGAGGGTTTCTTCATTGCCGCCCAGGTTCAGTGTTGGCAACCACTGGCCGTACACCTAAAAGACCTGCTGGACCGGTGTTCGGGCGGCCTTTAGAAAGCTCGGACATCTAGCTCTCCAACGAGGAAAGCAGTGTGTCTCCTTTCTCTCCGCATTAAGAGCTATAATCCGGAGGCCCAAGGACCCTGGATGTCGCGAAGTCACCCAGGAAGAGACATGCGGGATGCAGTGTTCCTCCACGGGAGGTGCCTAGGAGGCAGGAGCCCTAGGAGACCTGAAAAGCTCACTTGCGTGAAGGCACTGCGTGGACTACGTTTTCATGGGAAATGCTGCACGCCTAATCTTGTGCATGCAATACATGGGCCTTACGATGAGCCTGCCTGGCACAGTCGTGTTCCCTTTAGTCTTGGCGCCTTTGGGATGCCTCATGCAAGGAAAGGCAAGCACCGTGTTGCTCTCAGGAAAGCGCCCTTTTCCTAACAGGAGCACTCCAGCATTTAAGACTGACAGCAGCCCTGTATTTCCGGCAGCTTTGAGGCTGAGGCGGTCCTTTATTGCTGAGAATCGCAAGTGTTCGCATAGTTTCCGAACCCGAAACTTCAGAACTGCCTTAGCACGTTTAGTTTCCGGCGGGCGAAAAGAGACCGAAGGAGCACTCTGGCACTTCCCCGGTTTAATTTCCAACCAGGGAGTTGTGCAGTGTGTGAAGAGTCTACGGGACTTAGGACTCTAGGTAGGTTACGTGTCCTCGCACCGTCTCTAAGCGTAGCAGAGTTCAGGGGAAACTATACATTTTCAAGACAGCATGTTAATGTCTAGTGTCTGCGTGGCCTAGAGAAAGGACAGGTAAGTACGTGTACCGAGAACGGACACCAAGTAAAGAGTGTTTCCATTGCCGCTCACGCTCTGCACTGAGTGCCACTGGCATGACACCGAAGACCTGCGAGAGCTGTGTTCAGGAGGTTTCTTGAATGCTTTGGCCAACTAGCTAGCTGGAGAAAAGGGAGAAGGTTACCTTTCACTCTGCTTTCAAAGTGGTGATCCGGAGGCATTCGAGAGCCGAATGCTGCGCAGTCGCCCAGAATATTGATCCTGTACGCAGTGTTCTTCTATGGGACACGGTGAGGACGCCGTGGCCCTAGGAAAAGCATACTGGAGTTCCTGCACTACCTGCCCAAGAGTAAACGGAAAATCTCTGCACTCCTCAATGCGTGGATGGACTGTCTGAAGGGTACTTGGAACCCTGTGGAGAGGTCTAGCTTTCCCTTTGGCAATGAGGGCTCTGGGATGCCTCCTGCAGGCCACAGGACACATTCCGTTTCTCTAGGAGCTCTCTCTTGTCGCCACAGAGGCCTTCTAGAAGTGAAGACAACACAGGCAGCAACACTCTTCCGCAGGAGACTTGGACGCTGCAAGTATCCTGCCCTCCAGTGGGGAGAACAGTGCTTTTCTCACTAGGTCACCAATATCAAAGTGGCACCCTGCATATTACATGTAGTTTCTGACACAGGCAGAGAGTCTCAAGCGGCACCCTGCCCTTCCCTGTTAAGATGCCGTACCAAGGCAATCCTGCATGGGATGGGGAGCCTAGCATGATGTACTTACTGCCTTGGGCTAGGCCTCGCCGTCCGTACACCTTATCCAAAGCTAGTGGGTGCTTCAGGGGAAAAGTGTGCCTTGGCCAGGCTGCTTCGAAAGTCAACTGTCTGCTTGGCATAGAGAGACAGCAAGCAAGGGTTCACAGTCTAAACCCTACGGAGAGGGTTTCTTCATTGCCGCCCAGGTTCAGTGTTGGCAACCACTGGCCGTACACCTAAAAGACCTGCTGGACCGGTGTTCGGGCGGCCTTTAGAAAGCTCGGACATCTAGCTCTCCAACGAGGAAAGCAGTGTGTCTCCTTTCTCTCCGCATTAAGAGCTATAATCCGGAGGCCCAAGGACCCTGGATGTCGCGAAGTCACCCAGGAAGAGACATGCGGGATGCAGTGTTCCTCCACGGGAGGTGCCTAGGAGGCAGGAGCCCTAGGAGACCTGAAAAGCTCACTTGCGTGAAGGCACTGCGTGGACTACGTTTTCATGGGAAATGCTGCACGCCTAATCTTGTGCATGCAATACATGGGCCTTACGATGAGCCTGCCTGGCACAGTCGTGTTCCCTTTAGTCTTGGCGCCTTTGGGATGCCTCATGCAAGGAAAGGCAAGCACCGTGTTGCTCTCAGGAAAGCGCCCTTTTCCTAACAGGAGCACTCCAGCATTTAAGACTGACAGCAGCCCTGTATTTCCGGCAGCTTTGAGGCTGAGGCGGTCCTTTATTGCTGAGAATCGCAAGTGTTCGCATAGTTTCCGAACCCGAAACTTCAGAACTGCCTTAGCACGTTTAGTTTCCGGCGGGCGAAAAGAGACCGAAGGAGCACTCTGGCACTTCCCCGGTTTAATTTCCAACCAGGGAGTTGTGCAGTGTGTGAAGAGTCTACGGGACTTAGGACTCTAGGTAGGTTACGTGTCCTCGCACCGTCTCTAAGCGTAGCAGAGTTCAGGGGAAACTATACATTTTCAAGACAGCATGTTAATGTCTAGTGTCTGCGTGGCCTAGAGAAAGGACAGGTAAGTACGTGTACCGAGAACGGACACCAAGTAAAGAGTGTTTCCATTGCCGCTCACGCTCTGCACTGAGTGCCACTGGCATGACACCGAAGACCTGCGAGAGCTGTGTTCAGGAGGTTTCTTGAATGCTTTGGCCAACTAGCTAGCTGGAGAAAAGGGAGAAGGTTACCTTTCACTCTGCTTTCAAAGTGGTGATCCGGAGGCATTCGAGAGCCGAATGCTGCGCAGTCGCCCAGAATATTGATCCTGTACGCAGTGTTCTTCTATGGGACACGGTGAGGACGCCGTGGCCCTAGGAAAAGCATACTGGAGTTCCTGCACTACCTGCCCAAGAGTAAACGGAAAATCTCTGCACTCCTCAATGCGTGGATGGACTGTCTGAAGGGTACTTGGAACCCTGTGGAGAGGTCTAGCTTTCCCTTTGGCAATGAGGGCTCTGGGATGCCTCCTGCAGGGCACAGGACACATTCCGTTTCTCTAGGAGCTCTCTCTTGTCGCCACAGAGGCCTTCTAGAAGTGAAGACAACACAGGCAGCAACACTCTTCCGCAGGAGACTTGGACGCTGCAAGTATCCTGCCCTCCAGTGGGGAGAACAGTGCTTTTCTCACTAGGTCACCAATATCAAAGTGGCACCCTGCATATTACATGTAGTTTCTGACACAGGCAGAGAGTCTCAAGCGGCACCCTGCCCTTCCCTGTTAAGACGGCCGTACCAAGGCAATCCTGCATGGGATGGGGAGCCTAGCGTGATGTACTTACTGCCTTGGGCTAGGCCTCGCCGTCCGTACACCTTATCCAAAGCTAGTGGGTGCTTCAGGGGAAAAGTGTGCCTTGGCCAGGCTGCTTCGAAAGTCAACTGTCTGCTTGGCATAGAGAGACAGCAAGCAAGGGTTCACAGTCTAAACCCTACGGAGAGGGTTTCTTCATTGCCGCCCAGGTTCAGTGTTGGCAACCACTGGCCGTACACCTAAAAGACCTGCTGGACCGGTGTTCGGGCGGCCTTTAGAAAGCTCGGACATCTAGCTCTCCAACGAGGAAAGCAGTGTGTCTCCTTTCTCTCCGCATTAAGAGCTATAATCCGGAGGCCCAAGGACCCTGGATGTCGCGAAGTCACCCAGAAAGAGACATGCGGGATGCAGTGTTCCTCCACGGGAGGTGCCTAGGAGGCAGGAGCCCTAGGAGACCTGAAAAGCTCACTTGCGTGAAGGCACTGCGTGGACTACGTTTTCATGGGAAATGCTGCACGCCTAATCTTGTGCATGCAATACATGGGCCTTACGATGAGCCTGCCTGGCACAGTCGTGTTCCCTTTAGTCTTGGCGCCTTTGGGATGCCTCATGCAAGGAAAGGCAAGCACCGTGTTGCTCTCAGGAAAGCGCCCTTTTCCTAACAGGGGCACTCCAGCATTTAAGACTGACAGCAGCCCTATATTTCCGGCAGCTTTGAGGCTGAGGCGGTCCTTTATTGCTGAGAATCGCAAGTGTTCGCATAGTTTCCGAACCCGAAACTTCAGAACTGCCTTAGCACGTTTAGTTTCCGGCGGGCGAAAAGAGACCGAAGGAGCACTCTGGCACTTCCCCGGTTTAATTTCCAACCAGGGAGTTGTGCAGTGTGTGAAGAGTCTACGGGACTTAGGACTCTAGGTAGGTTACGTGTCCTCGCACCGTCTCTAAGCGTAGCAGAGTTCAGGGGAAAGTATACATTTTCAAGACAGCATGTTAATGTCTAGTGTCTGCGTGGCCTAGAGAAAGGACAGGTAAGTACGTGTACCGAGAACGGACACCAAGTAAAGAGTGTTTCCATTGCCGCTCACGCTCTGCACTGAGTGCCACTGGCATGACACCGAAGACCTGCGAGAGCTGTGTTCAGGAGGTTTCTTGAATGCTTTGGCCAACTAGCTAGCTGGAGAAAAGGGAGAAGGTTACCTTTCACTCTGCTTTCAAAGTGGTGATCCGGAGGCATTCGAGAGCCGAATGCTGCGCAGTCGCCCAGAATATTGATCCTGTACGCAGTGTTCTTCTATGGGACACGGTGAGGACGCCGTGGCCCTAGGAAAAGCATACTGGAGTTCCTGCACTACCTGCCCAAGAGTAAACGGAAAATCTCTGCACTCCTCAATGCGTGGATGGACTGTCTGAAGGGTACTTGGAACCCTGTGGAGAGGTCTAGCTTTCCCTTTGGCAATGAGGGCTCTGGGATGCCTCCTGCAGGGCACAGGACACATTCCGTTTCTCTAGGAGCTCTCTCTTGTCGCCACAGAGGCCTTCTAGAAGTGAAGACAACACAGGCAGCAACACTTTTCCGCAGGAGACTTGGACGCTGCAAGTATCCTGCCCTCCAGTGGGGAGAACAGTGCTTTTCTCACTAGGTCACCAATATCAAAGTGGCACCCTGCATATTACATGTAGTTTCTGACACAGGCAGAGAGTCTCAAGCGGCACCCTGCCCTTCCCTGTTAAGACGGCCGTACCAAGGCAATCCTGCATGGGATGGGGAGCCTAGCGTGATGTACTTACTGCCTTGGGCTAGGCCTCGCCGTCCGTACACCTTATCCAAAGCTAGTGGGTGCTTCAGGGGAAAAGTGTGCCTTGGCCAGGCTGCTTCGAAAGTCAACTGTCTGCTTGGCATAGAGAGACAGCAAGCAAGGGTTCACAGTCTAAACCCTACGGAGAGGGTTTCTTCATTGCCGCCCAGGTTCAGTGTTGGCAACCACTGGCCGTACACCTAAAAGACCTGCTGGACCGGTGTTCGGGCGGCCTTTAGAAAGCTCGGACATCTAGCTCTCCAACGAGGAAAGCAGTGTGTCTCCTTTCTCTCCGCATTAAGAGCTATAATCCGGAGGCCCAAGGACCCTGGATGTCGCGAAGTCACCCAGGAAGAGACATGCGGGATGCAGTGTTCCTCCACGGGAGGTGCCTAGGAGGCAGGAGCCCTAGGAGACCTGAAAAGCTCACTTGCGTGAAGGCACTGCGTGGACTACGTTTTCATGGGAAATGCTGCACGCCTAATCTTGTGCATGCAATACATGGGCCTTACGATGAGCCTGCCTGGCACAGTCGTGTTCCCTTCAGTCTTGGCGCCTTTGGGATGCCTCATGCAAGGAAAGGCAAGCACCGTGTTGCTCTCAGGAAAGCGCCCTTTTCCTAACAGGAGCACTCCAGCATTTAAGACTGACAGCAGCCCTGTATTTCCGGCAGCTTTGAGGCTGAGGCGGTCCTTTATTGCTGAGAATCGCAAGTGTTCGCATAGTTTCCGAACCCGAAACTTCAGAACTGCCTTAGCACGTTTAGTTTCCGGCGGGCGAAAAGAGACCGAAGGAGCACTCTGGCACTTCCCCGGTTTAATTTCCAACCAGGGAGTTGTGCAGTGTGTGAAGAGTCTACGGGACTTAGGACTCTAGGTAGGTTACGTGTCCTCGCACCGTCTCTAAGCGTAGCAGAGTTCAGGGGAAACTATACATTTTCAAGACAGCATGTTAATGTCTAGTGTCTGCGTGGCCTAGAGAAAGGACAGGTAAGTACGTGTACCGAGAACGGACACCAAGTAAAGAGTGTTTCCATTGCCGCTCACGCTCTGCACTGAGTGCCACTGGCATGACACCGAAGACCTGCGAGAGCTGTGTTCAGGAGGTTTCTTGAACGCTTTGGCCAACTAGCTAGCTGGAGAAAAGGGAGAAGGTTACCTTTCACTCTGCTTTCAAAGTGGTGATCCGGAGGCATTCGAGAGCCGAATGCTGCGCAGTCGCCCAGAATATTGATCCTGTACGCAGTGTTCTTCTATGGGACACGGTGAGGACGCCGTGGCCCTAGGAAAAGCATACTGGAGTTCCTGCACTACCTGCCCAAGAGTAAACGGAAAATCTCTGCACTCCTCAATGCGTGGATGGACTGTCTGAAGGGTACTTGGAACCCTGTGGAGAGGTCTAGCTTTCCCTTTGGCAATGAGGGCTCTGGGATGCCTCCTGCAGGGCACAGGACACATTCCGTTTCTCTAGGAGCTCTCTCTTGTCGCCACAGAGGCCTTCTAGAAGTGAAGACAACACAGGCAGCAACACTCTTCCGCAGGAGACTTGGACGCTGCAAGTATCCTGCCCTCCAGTGGGGAGAACAGTGCTTTTCTCACTAGGTCACCAATATCAAAGTGGCACCCTGCATATTACATGTAGTTTCTGACACAGGCAGAGAGTCTCAAGCGGCACCCTGCCCTTCCCTGTTAAGACGGCCGTACCAAGGCAATCCTGCATGGGATGGGGAGCCTAGCGTGATGTACTTACTGCCTTGGGCTAGGCCTCGCCGTCCGTACACCTTATCCAAAGCTAGTGGGTGCTTCAGGGGAAAAGTGTGCCTTGGCCAGGCTGCTTCGAAAGTCAACTGTCTGCTTGGCATAGAGAGACAGCAAGCAAGGGTTCACAGTCTAAACCCTACGGAGAGGGTTTCTTCATTGCCGCCCAGGTTCAGTGTTGGCAACCACTGGCCGTACACCTAAAAGACCTGCTGGACCGGTGTTCGGGCGGCCTTTAGAAAGCTCGGACATCTAGCTCTCCAACGAGGAAAGCAGTGTGTCTCCTTTCTCTCCGCATTAAGAGCTATAATCCGGAGGCCCAAGGACCCTGGATGTCGCGAAGTCACCCAGAAAGAGACATGCGGGATGCAGTGTTCCTCCACGGGAGGTGCCTAGGAGGCAGGAGCCCTAGGAGACCTGAAAAGCTCACTTGCGTGAAGGCACTGCGTGGACTACGTTTTCATGGGAAATGCTGCACGCCTAATCTTGTGCATGCAATACATGGGCCTTACGATGAGCCTGCCTGGCACAGTCGTGTTCCCTTCAGTCTTGGCGCCTTTGGGATGCCTCATGCAAGGAAAGGCAAGCACCGTGTTGCTCTCAGGAAAGCGCCCTTTTCCTAACAGGAGCACTCCAGCATTTAAGACTGACAGCAGCCCTGTATTTCCGGCAGCTTTGAGGCTGAGGCGGTCCTTTATTGCTGAGAATCGCAAGTGTTCGCATAGTTTCCGAACCCGAAACTTCAGAACTGCCTTAGCACGTTTAGTTTCCGGCGGGCGAAAAGAGACCGAAGGAGCACTCTGGCACTTCCCCGGTTTAATTTCCAACCAGGGAGTTGTGCAGTGTGTGAAGAGTCTACGGGACTTAGGACTCTAGGTAGGTTACGTGTCCTCGCACCGTCTCTAAGCGTAGCAGAGTTCAGGGGAAAGTATACATTTTCAAGACAGCATGTTAATGTCTAGTGTCTGCGTGGCCTAGAGAAAGGACAGGTAAGTACGTGTACCGAGAACGGACACCAAGTAAAGAGTGTTTCCATTGCCGCTCACGCTCTGCACTGAGTGCCACTGGCATGACACCGAAGACCTGCGAGAGCTGTGTTCAGGAGGTTTCTTGAATGCTTTGGCCAACTAGCTAGCTGGAGAAAAGGGAGAAGGTTACCTTTCACTCTGCTTTCAAAGTGGTGATCCGGAGGCATTCGAGAGCCGAATGCTGCGCAGTCGCCCAGAATATTGATCCTGTACGCAGTGTTCTTCTATGGGACACGGTGAGGACGCCGTGGCCCTAGGAAAAGCATACTGGAGTTCCTGCACTACCTGCCCAAGAGTAAACGGAAAATCTCTGCACTCCTCAATGCGTGGATGGACTGTCTGAAGGGTACTTGGAACCCTGTGGAGAGGTCTAGCTTTCCCTTTGGCAATGAGGGCTCTGGGATGCCTCCTGCAGGGCACAGGACACATTCCGTTTCTCTAGGAGCTCTCTCTTGTCGCCACAGAGGCCTTCTAGAAGTGAAGACAACACAGGCAGCAACACTCTTCCGCAGGAGACTTGGACGCTGCAAGTATCCTGCCCTCCAGTGGGGAGAACAGTGCTTTTCTCACTAGGTCACCAATATCAAAGTGGCACCCTGCATATTACATGTAGTTTCTGACACAGGCAGAGAGTCTCAAGCGGCACCCTGCCCTTCCCTGTTAAGACGGCCGTACCAAGGCAATCCTGCATGGGATGGGGAGCCTCGCGTGATGTACTTACTGCCTTGGGCTAGGCCTCGCCGTCCGTACACCTTATCCAAAGCTAGTGGGTGCTTCAGGGGAAAAGTGTGCCTTGGCCAGGCTGCTTCGAAAGTCAACTGTCTGCTTGGCATAGAGAGACAGCAAGCAAGGGTTCACAGTCTAAACCCTACGGAGAGGGTTTCTTCATTGCCGCCCAGGTTCAGTGTTGGCAACCACTGGCCGTACACCTAAAAGACCTGCTGGACCGGTGTTCGGGCGGCCTTTAGAAAGCTCGGACATCTAGCTCTCCAACGAGGAAAGCAGTGTGTCTCCTTTCTCTCCGCATTAAGAGCTATAATCCGGAGGCCCAAGGACCCTGGATGTCGCGAAGTCACCCAGGAAGAGACATGCGGGATGCAGTGTTCCTCCACGGGAGGTGCCTAGGAGGCAGGAGCCCTAGGAGACCTGAAAAGCTCACTTGCGTGAAGGCACTGCGTGGACTACGTTTTCATGGGAAATGCTGCACGCCTAATCTTGTGCATGCAATACATGGGCCTTACGATGAGCCTGCCTGGCACAGTCGTGTTCCCTTCAGTCTTGGCGCCTTTGGGATGCCTCATGCAAGGAAAGGCAAGCACCGTGTTGCTCTCAGGAAAGCGCCCTTTTCCTAACAGGAGCACTCCAGCATTTAAGACTGACAGCAGCCCTGTATTTCCGGCAGCTTTGAGGCTGAGGCGGTCCTTTATTGCTGAGAATCGCAAGTGTTCGCATAGTTTCCGAACCCGAAACTTCAGAACTGCCTTAGCACGTTTAGTTTCCGGCGGGCGAAAAGAGACCGAAGGAGCACTCTGGCACTTCCCCGGTTTAATTTCCAACCAGGGAGTTGTGCAGTGTGTGAAGAGTCTACGGGACTTAGGACTCTAGGTAGGTTACGTGTCCTCGCACCGTCTCTAAGCGTAGCAGAGTTCAGGGGAAACTATACATTTTCAAGACAGCATGTTAATGTCTAGTGTCTGCGTGGCCTAGAGAAAGGACAGGTAAGTACGTGTACCGAGAACGGACACCAAGTAAAGAGTGTTTCCATTGCCGCTCACGCTCTGCACTGAGTGCCACTGGCATGACACCGAAGACCTGCGAGAGCTGTGTTCAGGAGGTCTCTTGAATGCTTTGGCCAACTAGCTAGCTGGAGAAAAGGGAGAAGGTTACCTTTCACTCTGCTTTCAAAGTGGTGATCCGGAGGCATTCGAGAGCCGAATGCTGCGCAGTCGCCCAGAATATTGATCCTGTACGCAGTGTTCTTCTATGGGACACGGTGAGGACGCCGTGGCCCTAGGAAAAGCATACTGGAGTTCCTGCACTACCTGCCCAAGAGTAAACGGAAAATCTCTGCACTCCTCAATGCGTGGATGGACTGTCTGAAGGGTACTTGGAACCCTGTGGAGAGGTCTAGCTTTCCCTTTGGCAATGAGGGCTCTGGGATGCCTCCTGCAGGGCACAGGACACATTCCGTTTCTCTAGGAGCTCTCTCTTGTCGCCACAGAGGCCTTCTAGAAGTGAAGACAACACAGGCAGCAACACTCTTCCGCAGGAGACTTGGACGCTGCAAGTATCCTGCCCTCCAGTGGGGAGAACAGTGCTTTTCTCACTAGGTCACCAATATCAAAGTGGCACCCTGCATATTACATGTAGTTTCTGACACAGGCAGAGAGTCTCAAGCGGCACCCTGCCCTTCCCTGTTAAGACGGCCGTACCAAGGCAATCCTGCATGGGATGGGGAGCCTAGCGTGATGTACTTACTGCCTTGGGCTAGGCCTCGCCGTCCGTACACCTTATCCAAAGCTAGTGGGTGCTTCAGGGGAAAAGTGTGCCTTGGCCAGGCTGCTTCGAAAGTCAACTGTCTGCTTGGCATAGAGAGACAGCAAGCAAGGGTTCACAGTCTAAACCCTACGGAGAGGGTTTCTTCATTGCCGCCCAGGTTCAGTGTTGGCAACCACTGGCCGTACACCTAAAAGACCTGCTGGACCGGTGTTCGGGCGGCCTTTAGAAAGCTCGGACATGTAGCTCTCCAACGAGGAAAGCAGTGTGTCTCCTTTCTCTCCGCATTAAGAGCTATAATCCGGAGGCCCAAGGACCCTGGATGTCGCGAAGTCACCCAGGAAGAGACATGCGGGATGCAGTGTTCCTCCACGGGAGGTGCCTAGGAGGCAGGAGCCCTAGGAGACCTGAAAAGCTCACTTGCGTGAAGGCACTGCGTGGACTACGTTTTCATGGGAAATGCTGCACGCCTAATCTTGTGCATGCAATACATGGGCCTTACGATGAGCCTGCCTGGCACAGTCGTGTTCCCTTCAGTCTTGGCGCCTTTGGGATGCCTCATGCAAGGAAAGGCAAGCACCGTGTTGCTCTCAGGAAAGCGCCCTTTTCCTAACAGGAGCACTCCAGCATTTAAGACTGACAGCAGCCCTGTATTTCCGGCAGCTTTGAGGCTGAGGCGGTCCTTTATTGCTGAGAATCGCAAGTGTTCGCATAGTTTCCGAACCCGAAACTTCAGAACTGCCTTAGCACGTTTAGTTTCCGGCGGGCGAAAAGAGACCGAAGGAGCACTCTGGCACTTCCCCGGTTTAATTTCCAACCAGGGAGTTGTGCAGTGTGTGAAGAGTCTACGGGACTTAGGACTCTAGGTAGGTTACGTGTCCTCGCACCGTCTCTAAGCGTAGCAGAGTTCAGGGGAAAGTATACATTTTCAAGACAGCATGTTAATGTCTAGTGTCTGCGTGGCCTAGAGAAAGGACAGGTAAGTACGTGTACCGAGAACGGACACCAAGTAAAGAGTGTTTCCATTGCCGCTCACGCTCTGCACTGAGTGCCACTGGCATGACACCGAAGACCTGCGAGAGCTGTGTTCAGGAGGTTTCTTGAATGCTTTGGCCAACTAGCTAGCTGGAGAAAAGGGAGAAGGTTACCTTTCACTCTGCTTTCAAAGTGGTGATCCGGAGGCATTCGAGAGCCGAATGCTGCGCAGTCGCCCAGAATATTGATCCTGTACGCAGTGTTCTTCTATGGGACACGGTGAGGACGCCGTGGCCCTAGGAAAAGCATACTGGAGTTCCTGCACTACCTGCCCAAGAGTAAACGGAAAATCTCTGCACTCCTCAATGCGTGGATGGACTGTCTGAAGGGTACTTGGAACCCTGTGGAGAGGTCTAGCTTTCCCTTTGGCAATGAGGGCTCTGGGATGCCTCCTGCAGGGCACAGGACACATTCCGTTTCTCTAGGAGCTCTCTCTTGTCGCCACAGAGGCCTTCTAGAAGTGAAGACAACACAGGCAGCAACACTCTTCCGCAGGAGACTTGGACGCTGCAAGTATCCTGCCCTCCAGTGGGGAGAACAGTGCTTTTCTCACTAGGTCACCAATATCAAAGTGGCACCCTGCATATTACATGTAGTTTCTGACACAGGCAGAGAGTCTCAAGCGGCACCCTGCCCTTCCCTGTTAAGACGCCGTGCCAAGGCAATCCTGCATGGGATGGGGAGCCTAGCGTGATGTACTTACTGCCTTGGGCTAGGCCTCGCCGTCCGTACACCTTATCCAAAGCTAGTGGGTGCTTCAGGGAAAAAGTGTGCCTTGGCCAGGCTGCTTCGAAAGTCAACTGTCTGCTTGGCATAGAGAGACAGCAAGCAAGGGTTCACAGTCTAAACCCTACGGAGAGGGTTTCTTCATTGCCGCCCAGGTTCAGTGTTGGCAACCACTGGCCGTACACCTAAAAGACCTGCTGGACCGGTGTTCGGGCGGCCTTTAGAAAGCTCGGACATCTAGCTCTCCAACGAGGAAAGCAGTGTGTCTCCTTTCTCTCCGCATTAAGAGCTATAATCCGGAGGCCCAAGGACCCTGGATGTCGCGAAGTCACCCAGGAAGAGACATGCGGGATGCAGTGTTCCTCCACGGGAGGTGCCTAGGAGGCAGGAGCCCTAGGAGACCTGAAAAGCTCACTTGCGTGAAGGCACTGCGTGGACTACGTTTCCATGGGAAATGCTGCACGCCTAATCTTGTGCATGCAATACATGGGCCGTACGATGAGCCTGCCTGGCACAGTCGTGTTCCCTTTAGAATTGGCGCCTTTGGGATGCCTCATGCAAGGAAAGGCAAGCACCGTGTTGCTCTCAGGAAAGCGCCCTTTTCCTAACAGGGGCACTCCAGCATTTAAGACTGACAGCAGCCCTATATTTCTCGTCAGCTTTGAGGCTGAGGCGGTCCTTTATTGCTGAGAATCGCAAGTGTTCGCATAGTTTCCGAACCCGAAACTTCAGAACTGCCTTAGTACGTTTAGTTTCCGGCGGGCGAAAAGAGACCGAAGGAGCACTCTGGCACTTCCCCGGTTTAATTTCCAACCAGGGAGTTGTGCAGTGTGTGAAGAGTCTACGGGACTTAGGACTCTAGGTAGGTTACGTGTCCTCGCACCGTCTCTAAGCGTAGCAGAGTTCAGGGGAAAGTATACATTTTCAAGACAGCATGTTAATGTCTAGTGTCTGCGTGGCCTAGAGAAAGGACAGGTAAGTACGTGTACCGAGAACGGACACCAAGTAAAGAGTGTTTCCATTGCCGCTCACGCTCTGCACTGAGTGCCACTGGCATGACACCGAAGACCTCCGAGAGCTGTGTTCAGGAGGTCTCTTGAACGCTTTGGTCAGCTAGCTAGCTGGAGAAAAGGGAGAAGGTTACCTTTCACTCTGCTTTCAAAGTGGTGATCCGGGGGCATTCGAGAGCCGAATGCTGCGCAGTCGCCCAGAATATTGATCCTGTACGCAGTGTTCTTCTATGGGACACGGTGAGGACGCCGTGGCCCTATGAAAAGCATACTGGAGTTCCTGCACTACCTGCCCAAGAGTAAACGGAAAATCTCTGCACTCCTCAATGCGTGGATGGACTGTCTGAAGGGTACTTGGAACCCTGTGGAGAGGTCTAGCTTTCCCTTTGGCAATGAGGGCTCTGGGATGCCTCCTGCAGGGCACAGGACACATTCCGTTTCTCTAGGAGCTCTCTCTTGTCGCCACAGAGGCCTTCTAGAAGTGAAGACAACACAGGCAGCAACACTCTTCCGCAGGAGACTTGGACGCTGCAAGTATCCTGCCCTCCAGTGGGGAGAACAGTGCTTTTCTCACTAGGTCACCAATATCAAAGTGGCACCCTGCATATTACATGTAGTTTCTGACACAGGCAGAGAGTCTCAAGCGGCACCCTGCCCTTCCCTGTTAAGACGCCGTACCAAGGCAATCCTGCATGGGATGGGGAGCCTCGCGTGATGTACTTACTGCCTTGGGCTAGGCCTCGCCGTCCGTACACCTTATCCAAAGCTAGTGGGTGCTTCAGGGGAAAAGTGTGCCTTGGCCAGGCTGCTTCGAAAGTCAACTGTCTGCTTGGCATAGAGAGACAGCAAGCAAGGGTTCACAGTCTAAACCCTACGGAGAGGGTTTCTTCATTGCCGCCCAGGTTCAGTGTTGGCAACCACTGGCCGTACACCTGAAAGACCTGCTGGACCGGTGTTCGGGCGGCCTTTAGAAAGCTCGGACATCTAGCTCTCCAACGAGGAAAGCAGTGTGTCTCCTTTCTCTCCGCATTAAGAGCTATAATCCGGAGGCCCAAGGACCCTGGATGTCGCGAAGTCACCCAGGAAGAGACATGCGGGATGCAGTGTTCCTCCACGGGAGGTGCCTAGGAGGCAGGAGCCCTAGGAGACCTGAAAAGCTCACTTGCGTGAAGGCACTGCGTGGACTACGTTTCCATGGGAAATGCTGCACGCCTAATCTTGTGCATGCAATACATGGGCCGTACGATGAGCCTGCCTGGCACAGTCGTGTTCCCTTTAGTCTTGGCGCCTTTGGGATGCCTCATGCAAGGAAAGGCAAGCACCGTGTTGCTCTCAGGAAAGCGCCCTTTTCCTAACAGGAGCACTCCAGCATTTAAGACTGACAGCAGCCCTGTATTTCCGGCAGCTTTGAGGCTGAGGCGGTCCTTTATTGCTGAGAATCGCAAGTGTTCGCATAGTTTCCGAACCCGAAACTTCAGAACTGCCTTAGCACGTTTAGTTTCCGGCGGGCGAAAAGAGACCGAAGGAGCACTCTGGCACTTCCCCGGTTTAATTTCCAACCAGGGAGTTGTGCAGTGTGTGAAGAGTCTACGGGACTTAGGACTCTAGGTAGGTTACGTGTCCTCGCACCGTCTCTAAGCGTAGCAGAGTTCAGGGGAAACTATACATTTTCAAGACAGCATGTTAATGTCTAGTGTCTGCGTGGCCTAGAGAAAGGACAGGTAAGTACGTGTACCGAGAACGGACACCAAGTAAAGAGTGTTTCCATTGCCGCTCACGCTCTGCACTGAGTGCCACTGGCATGACACCGAAGACCTGCGAGAGCTGTGTTCAGGAGGTCTCTTGAATGCTTTGGCCAACTAGCTAGCTGGAGAAAAGGGAGAAGGTTACCTTTCACTCTGCTTTCAAAGTGGTGATCCGGAGGCATTCGAGAGCCGAATGCTGCGCAGTCGCCCAGAATATTGATCCTGTACGCAGTGTTCTTCTATGGGACACGGTGAGGACGCCGTGGCCCTAGGAAAAGCATACTGGAGTTCCTGCACTACCTGCCCAAGAGTAAACGGAAAATCTCTGCACTCCTCAATGCGTGGATGGACTGTCTGAAGGGTACTTGGAACCCTGTGGAGAGGTCTAGCTTTCCCTTTGGCAATGAGGGCTCTGGGATGCCTCCTGCAGGGCACAGGACACATTCCGTTTCTCTAGGAGCTCTCTCTTGTCGCCACAGAGGCCTTCTAGAAGTGAAGACAACACAGGCAGCAACACTCTTCCGCAGGAGACTTGGACGCTGCAAGTATCCTGCCCTCCAGTGGGGAGAACAGTGCTTTTCTCACTAGGTCACCAATATCAAAGTGGCACCCTGCATATTACATGTAGTTTCTGACACAGGCAGAGAGTCTCAAGCGGCACCCTGCCCTTCCCTGTTAAGACGCCGTACCAAGGCAATCCTGCATGGGATGGGGAGCCTAGCGTGATGTACTTACTGCCTTGGGCTAGGCCTCGCCGTCCGTACACCTTATCCAAAGCTAGTGGGTGCTTCAGGGGAAAAGTGTGCCTTGGCCAGGCTGCTTCGAAAGTCAACTGTCTGCTTGGCATAGAGAGACAGCAAGCAAGGGTTCACAGTCTAAACCCTACGGAGAGGGTTTCTTCATTGCCGCCCAGGTTCAGTGTTGGCAACCACTGGCCGTACACCTGAAAGACCTGCTGGACCGGTGTTCGGGCGGCCTTTAGAAAGCTCGGACATCTAGCTCTCCAACGAGGAAAGCAGTGTGTCTCCTTTCTCTCCGCATTAAGAGCTATAATCCAGAGGCCCAAGGACCCTGGATGTCGCGAAGTCACCCAGGAAGAGACATGCGGGATGCAGTGTTCCTCCACGGGAGGTGCCTAGGAGGCAGGAGCCCTAGGAGACCTGAAAAGCTCACTTGCGTGAAGGCACTGCGTGGACTACGTTTCCATGGGAAATGCTGCACGCCTAATCTTGTGCATGCAATACATGGGCCTTACGATGAGCCTGCCTGGCACAGTCGTGTTCCCTTCAGTCTTGGCGCCTTTGGGATGCCTCATGCAAGGAAAGGCAAGCACCGTGTTGCTCTCAGGAAAGCGCCCTTTTCCTAACAGGAGCACTCCAGCATTTAAGACTGACAGCAGCCCTGTATTTCCGGCAGCTTTGAGGCTGAGGCGGTCCTTTATTGCTGAGAATCGCAAGTGTTCGCATAGTTTCCGAACCCGAAACTTCAGAACTGCCTTAGCACGTTTAGTTTCCGGCGGGCGAAAAGAGACCGAAGGAGCACTCTGGCACTTCCCCGGTTTAATTTCCAACCAGGGAGTTGTGCAGTGTGTGAAGAGTCTACGGGACTTAGGACTCTAGGTAGGTTACGTGTCCTCGCACCGTCTCTAAGCGTAGCAGAGTTCAGGGGAAAGTATACATTTTCAAGACAGCATGTTAATGTCTAGTGTCTGCGTGGCCTAGAGAAAGGACAGGTAAGTACGTGTACCGAGAACGGACACCAAATAAAGAGTGTTTCCATTGCCGCTCACGCTCTGCACTGAGTGCCACTGGCATGACACCGAAGACCTGCGAGAGCTGTGTTCAGGAGGTTTCTTGAATGCTTTGGCCAACTAGCTAGCTGGAGAAAAGGGAGAAGGTTACCTTTCACTCTGCTTTCAAAGTGGTGATCCGGAGGCATTCGAGAGCCGAATGCTGCGCAGTCGCCCAGAATATTGATCCTGTACGCAGTGTTCTTCTATGGGACACGGTGAGGACGCCGTGGCCCTAGGAAAAGCATACTGGAGTTCCTGCACTACCTGCCCAAGAGTAAACGGAAAATCTCTGCACTCCTCAATGCGTGGATGGACTGTCTGAAGGGTACTTGGAACCCTGTGGAGAGGTCTAGCTTTCCCTTTGGCAATGAGGGCTCTGGGATGCCTCCTGCAGGGCACAGGACACATTCCGTTTCTCTAGGAGCTCTCTCTTGTCGCCACAGAGGCCTTCTAGAAGTGAAGACAACACAGGCAGCAACACTCTTCCGCAGGAGACTTGGACGCTGCAAGTATCCTGCCCTCCAGTGGGGAGAACAGTGCTTTTCTCACTAGGTCACCAATATCAAAGTGGCACCCTGCATATTACATGTAGTTTCTGACACAGGCAGAGAGTCTCAAGCGGCACCCTGCCCTTCCCTGTTAAGACGCCGTACCAAGGCAATCCTGCATGGGATGGGGAGCCTAGCGTGATGTACTTACTGCCTTGGGCTAGGCCTCGCCGTCCGTACACCTTATCCAAAGCTAGTGGGTGCTTCAGGGGAAAAGTGTGCCTTGGCCAGGCTGCTTCGAAAGTCAACTGTCTGCTTGGCATAGAGAGACAGCAAGCAAGGGTTCACAGTCTAAACCCTACGGAGAGGGTTTCTTCATTGCCGCCCAGGTTCAGTGTTGGCAACCACTGGCCGTACACCTAAAAGACCTGCTGGACCGGTGTTCGGGCGGCCTTTAGAAAGCTCGGACATCTAGCTCTCCAACGAGGAAAGCAGTGTGTCTCCTTTCTCTCCGCATTAAGAGCTATAATCCGGAGGCCCAAGGACCCTGGATGTCGCGAAGTCACCCAGGAAGAGACATGCGGGATGCAGTGTTCCTCCACGGGAGGTGCCTAGGAGGCAGGAGCCCTAGGAGACCTGAAAAGCTCACTTGCGTGAAGGCACTGCGTGGACTACGTTTCCATGGGAAATGCTGCACGCCTAATCTTGTGCATGCAATACATGGGCCGTACGATGAGCCTGCCTGGCACAGTCGTGTTCCCTTCAGTCTTGGCGCCTTTGGGATGCCTCATGCAAGGAAAGGCAAGCACCGTGTTGCTCTCAGGAAAGCGCCCTTTTCCTAACAGGAGCACTCCAGCATTTAAGACTGACAGCAGCCCTATATTTCCGGCAGCTTTGAGGCTGAGGCGGTCCTTTATTGCTGAGAATCGCAAGTGTTCGCATAGTTTCCGAACCCGAAACTTCAGAACTGCCTTAGCACGTTTAGTTTCCGGCGGGCGAAAAGAGACCGAAGGAGCACTCTGGCACTTCCCCGGTTTAATTTCCAACCAGGGAGTTGTGCAGTGTGTGAAGAGTCTACGGGACTTAGGACTCTAGGTAGGTTACGTGTCCTCGCACCGTCTCTAAGCGTAGCAGAGTTCAGGGGAAACTATACATTTTCAAGACAGCATGTTAATGTCTAGTGTCTGCGTGGCCTAGAGAAAGGACAGGTAAGTACGTGTACCGAGAACGGACACCAAGTAAAGAGTGTTTCCATTGCCGCTCACGCTCTGCACTGAGTGCCACTGGCATGACACCGAAGACCTGCGAGAGCTGTGTTCAGGAGGTCTCTTGAACGCTTTGGTCAGCTAGCTAGCTGGAGAAAAGGGAGAAGGTTACCTTTCACTCTGCTTTCAAAGTGGTGATCCGGAGGCATTCGAGAGCCGAATGCTGCGCAGTCGCCCAGAATATTGATCCTGTACGCAGTGTTCTTCTATGGGACACGGTGAGGACGCCGTGGCCCTAGGAAAAGCATACTGGAGTTCCTGCACTACCTGCCCAAGAGTAAACGGAAAATCTCTGCACTCCTCAATGCGTGGATGGACTGTCTGAAGGGTACTTGGAACCCTGTGGAGAGGTCTAGCTTTCCCTTTGGCAATGAGGGCTCTGGGATGCCTCCTGCAGGGCACAGGACACATTCCGTTTCTCTAGGAGCTCTCTCTTGTCGCCACAGAGGCCTTCTAGAAGTGAAGACAACACAGGCAGCAACACTCTTCCGCAGGAGACTTGGACGCTGCAAGTATCCTGCCCTCCAGTGGGGAGAACAGTGCTTTTCTCACTAGGTCACCAATATCAAAGTGGCACCCTGCATATTACATGTAGTTTCTGACACAGGCAGAGAGTCTCAAGCGGCACCCTGCCCTTCCCTGTTAAGACGCCGTACCAAGGCAATCCTGCATGGGATGGGGAGCCTAGCGTGATGTACTTACTGCCTTGGGCTAGGCCTCGCCGTCCGTACACCTTATCCAAAGCTAGTGGGTGCTTCAGGGGAAAAGTGTGCCTTGGCCAGGCTGCTTCGAAAGTCAACTGTCTGCTTGGCATAGAGAGACAGCAAGCAAGGGTTCACAGTCTAAACCCTACGGAGAGGGTTTCTTCATTGCCGCCCAGGTTCAGTGTTGGCAACCACTGGCCGTACACCTGAAAGACCTGCTGGACCGGTGTTCGGGCGGCCTTTAGAAAGCTCGGACATCTAGCTCTCCAACGAGGAAAGCAGTGTGTCTCCTTTCTCTCCGCATTAAGAGCTATAATCCGGAGGCCCAAGGACCCTGGATGTCGCGAAGTCACCCAGGAAGAGACATGCGGGATGCAGTGTTCCTCCACGGGAGGTGCCTAGGAGGCAGGAGCCCTAGGAGACCTGAAAAGCTCACTTGCGTGAAGGCACTGCGTGGACTACGTTTCCATGGGAAATGCTGCACGCCTAATCTTGTGCATGCAATACATGGGCCGTACGATGAGCCTGCCTGGCACAGTCGTGTTCCCTTTAGTCTTGGCGCCTTTGGGATGCCTCATGCAAGGAAAGGCAAGCACCGTGTTGCTCTCAGGAAAGCGCCCTTTTCCTAACAGGAGCACTCCAGCATTTAAGACTGACAGCAGGCCTGTATTTCCGGCAGCTTTGAGGCTGAGGTGGTCCTTTATTGCTGAGAATCGCAAGTGTTCGCATAGTTTCCGAACCCGAAACTTCAGAACTGCCTTAGCACGTTTAGTTTCCGGCGGGCGAAAAGAGACCGAAGGAGCACTCTGGCACTTCCCCGGTTTAATTTCCAACCAGGGAGTTGTGCAGTGTGTGAAGAGTCTACGGGACTTAGGACTCTAGGTAGGTTACGTGTCCTCGCACCGTCTCTAAGCGTAGCAGAGTTCAGGGGAAACTATACATTTTCAAGACAGCATGTTAATGTCTAGTGTCTGCGTGGCCTAGAGAAAGGACAGGTAAGTACGTGTACCGAGAACGGACACCAAGTAAAGAGTGTTTCCATTGCCGCTCACGCTCTGCACTGAGTGCCACTGGCATGACACCGAAGACCTGCGAGAGCTGTGTTCAGGAGGTCTCTTGAACGCTTTGGTCAGCTAGCTAGCTGGAGAAAAGGGAGAAGGTTACCTTTCACTCTGCTTTCAAAGTGGTGATCCGGAGGCATTCGAGAGCCGAATGCTGCGCAGTCGCCCAGAATATTGATCCTGTACGCAGTGTTCTTCTATGGGACACGGTGAGGACGCCGTGGCCCTAGGAAAAGCATACTGGAGTTCCTGCACTACCTGCCCAAGAGTAAACGGAAAATCTCTGCACTCCTCAATGCGTGGATGGACTGTCTGAAGGGTACTTGGAACCCTGTGGAGAGGTCTAGCTTTCCCTTTGGCAATGAGGGCTCTGGGATGCCTCCTGCAGGGCACAGGACACATTCCGTTTCTCTAGGAGCTCTCTCTTGTCGCCACAGAGGCCTTCTAGAAGTGAAGACAACACAGGCAGCAACACTCTTCCGCAGGAGACTTGGACGCTGCAAGTATCCTGCCCTCCAGTGGGGAGAACAGTGCTTTTCTCACTAGGTCACCAATATCAAAGTGGCACCCTGCATATTACATGTAGTTTCTGACACAGGCAGAGAGTCTCAAGCGGCACCCTGCCCTTCCCTGTTAAGACGCCGTACCAAGGCAATCCTGCATGGGATGGGGAGCCTAGCGTGATGTACTTACTGCCTTGGGCTAGGCCTCGCCGTCCGTACACCTTATCCAAAGCTAGTGGGTGCTTCAGGGGAAAAGTGTGCCTTGGCCAGGCTGCTTCGAAAGTCAACTGTCTGCTTGGCATAGAGAGACAGCAAGCAAGGGTTCACAGTCTAAACCCTACGGAGAGGGTTTCTTCATTGCCGCCCAGGTTCAGTGTTGGCAACCACTGGCCGTACACCTGAAAGACCTGCTGGACCGGTGTTCGGGCGGCCTTTAGAAAGCTCGGACATCTAGCTCTCCAACGAGGAAAGCAGTGTGTCTCCTTTCTCTCCGCATTAAGAGCTATAATCCGGAGGCCCAAGGTCCCTGGATGTCGCGAAGTCACCCAGGAAGAGACATGCGGGATGCAGTGTTCCTCCACGGGAGGTGCCTAGGAGGCAGGAGCCCTAGGAGACCTGAAAAGCTCACTTGCGTGAAGGCACTGCGTGGACTACGTTTCCATGGGAAATGCTGCACGCCTAATCTTGTGCATGCAATACATGGGCCGTACGATGAGCCTGCCTGGCACAGTCGTGTTCCCTTTAGTCTTGGCGCCTTTGGGATGCCTCATGCAAGGAAAGGCAAGCACCGTGTTGCTCTCAGGAAAGCGCCCTTTTCCTAACAGGGGCACTCCGGCATTTAAGACTGACAGCAGCCCTATATTTCTCGTCAGCTTTGAGGCTGAGGCGGTCCTTTATTGCTGAGAATCGCAACTGTTCGCATAGTTTCCGAATCCAAAACTTCAGAACTGCCCTAGCACGTTTATTTTCCGGTGTGGGAAAAGAGACCGAAGGAGCACTCTGGCACTTCCCCGGTTTAATTTCCAACCACGGAGTTGTGCAGTGTGTGAAGAGTCTACGGGACTTAGGACTCTAGGTAGGATACGTGTCCTCGCACCGTCTCTAAGCGTAGCAGAATTCAGGGGAAACTATACATTTTCAAGACAGCATGTTAATGTCTAGTGTCTGCGTGGCCTAGAGAAAGGACAGGTAAGTACGTGTACCGAGAACGGACACCAAGTAAAGAGTGTTTCCATTGCCGCTCACGCTCTGCACTGAGTGCCACTGGCATGACACCGAAGACCTGCGAGAGCAGTGTTCAGGAGGTTTCTTGAATGCTTTGGCCAACTAGCTAGCTGGAGAAAAGGGAGAAGGTTACCTTTCACTCTGCTTTCAACGTGGTGATCCGGAGGCATTCGAGAGCCGAATGCTGCGCAGTCGCCCAGAATATTGATCCTGTACGCAGTGTTCTTCTATGGGACATGGTGAGGACGCCGTGGCCCTAGGAAAAGCATACTGGAGTTCCTGCACTACCTGCCCAAGAATAAACGGAAAACCTCTGCACTCCTTAATGCGTGGATGGACTGTCTGAAGGGTACTTGGAACCCTGTGGAGAGGTCTAGCTTTCCCTTTGGCAGTGAGGGCTCTGGGATGCCTCCTGCAGGGCACAGGACACATTCCGCTTCTCTAGGAGCTCTCTCATGTCGCCACAGAGGCCTTCTAGAAGTGAAGACAACACAGGCAGCAACACTCTTCCGCAGGAGACTTGGACGCTGCAAGTATCCTGCCCTCCAGTGGGGAGAACAGTGCTTTTCTCACTAGGTCACCAATATCAAAGTGGCACCCTGCATATTACATGTAGTTTCTGACACAGGCAGAGAGTCTCAAGCGGCACCCTGCCCTTCCCTGTTAAGACGCCATACCAAGGCAATCCTGCATGGGATGGGGAGCCTAGCGTGATGTACTTACTGCCTTGGGCTAGGCCTCGCCGTCCGTACACCTTATCCAAAGCTAGTGGGTGCTTCAGGGGAAAAGTGTGCCTTGGCCAGGCTGCTTCGAAAGTCAACTGTCTGCTTGGCATAGAGAGACAGCAAGCAAGGGTTCACAGTCTAAACCCTACGGAGAGGGTTTCTTCATTGCCGCCCAGGTTCAGTGTTGGCAACCACTGGCCGTACACCTAAAAGACCTGCTGGACCGGTGTTCGGGCGGCCTTTAGAAAGCTCGGACATCTAGCTCTCCAACGAGGAAAGCAGTGTGTCTCCTTTCTCTCCGCATTAAGAGCTATAATCCGGAGGCCCAAGGACCCTGGATGTCGCGAAGTCACCCAGAAAGAGACATGCGGGATGCAGGGTTCCTCCACGAGAGGTGCCTAGGAGGCAGGAGCCCTAGGAGATCTGAAAAGCTCACTTGCATGAAGGCACTGCGTGGACTACGTTTTCATGGGAAATGCTGCACGCCTAATCTTCTGCATGCAATACATGGGCCTTACGATGAGCCTGCCTGGCACAGTCGTGTTCCCTTTAGTCTTGGCGCCTTTGGGATGCCTCATGCAAGGAAAGGCAAGCACCGTGTTGCTCTCAGGAAAGCGCCCTTTTCCTAACAGGGGCACTCCAGCATTTAAGACTGACAGCAGCCCTATATTTCTCGTCAGCTTTGAGGCTGAGGCGGTCCTTTATTGCTGAGAATCGCAAGTGTTCGCATAGTTTCCGAACCCGAAACTTCAGAACTGCCTTAGCACGTTTAGTTTCCGGCGGGCGAAAAGAGACCGAAGGAGCACTCTGGCACTTCCCCGGTTTAATTTCCAACCAGGGAGTTGTGCAGTGTGTGAAGAGTCTACGGGACTTAGGACTCTAGGAAGGTTATGTTTCCTCGCACCGTCTCTAAGCGTTGTAGAGTTCAGGGGAAACTATACATTTTCAAGACAGCATGTTAATGTCTAGTCTCTGCGTGGCCTAGAGAAAGGACAGGTAAGTAAGTGTACCGAGAACGGACACCAAGTAAAGAGTGTTTTCATTGCCGCTCACGCTCTGCACTGAGTGCCACTGGCATGACACCGAAGACCTGCGAGAGCTGTGTTCAGGAGGTTTCTTGAATGCTTTGGCCAACTAGCTAGCTGGAGAAAAGGGAGAAGGTTACCTTTCACTCTGCTTTCAAAGTGGTGATCCGGAGGCATTCGAGAGCCGAATGCTGCGCAGTCGCCCAGAATATTGATCCTGTACGCAGTGTTCTTCTATGGGACATGGTGAGGACGCCGTGGCCCTAGGAAAAGCATACTGGAGTTCCTGCACTACCTGCCCAAGAATAAACGGAAAACCTCTGCACTCCTTAATGCGTGGATGGACTGTCTGAAGGGTACTTGGAACCCTGTGGAGAGGTCTAGCTTTCCCTTTGGCAGTGAGGGCTCTGGGATGCCTCCTGCAGGGCACAGGACACATTCCGCTTCTCTAGGAGCTCTCTCATGTCGCCACAGAGGCCTTCTAGAAGTGAAGACAACACAGGCAGCAACACTCTTCCGCAGGAGACTTGGACGCTGCAAGTATCCTGCCCTCCAGTGGGGAGAACAGTGCTTTTCTCACTAGGTCACCAATATCAAAGTGGCACCCTGCATATTACATGTAGTTTCTGACACAGGCAGAGAGTCTCAAGCGGCACCCTGCCCTTCCCTGTTAAGACGCCATACCAAGGCAATCCTGCATGGGATGGGGAGCCTAGCGTGATGTACTTACTGCCTTGGGCTAGGCCTCGCCGTCCGTACACCTTATCCAAAGCTAGTGGGTGCTTCAGGGGAAAAGTGTGCCTTGGCCAGGCTGCTTCGAAAGTCAACTGTCTGCTTGGCATAGAGAGACAGCAAGCAAGGGTTCACAGTCTAAACCCTACGGAGAGGGTTTCTTCATTGCCGCCCAGGTTCAGTGTTGGCAACCACTGGCCGTACACCTAAAAGACCTGCTGGACCGGTGTTCGGGCGGCCTTTAGAAAGCTCGGACATCTAGCTCTCCAACGAGGAAAGCAGTGTGTCTCCTTTCTCTCCGCATTAAGAGCTATAATCCGGAGGCCCAAGGACCCTGGATGTCGCGAAGTCACCCAGAAAGAGACATGCGGGATGCAGGGTTCCTCCACGAGAGGTGCCTAGGAGGCAGGAGCCCTAGGAGATCTGAAAAGCTCACTTGCATGAAGGCACTGCGTGGACTACGTTTTCATGGGAAATGCTGCACGCCTAATCTTCTGCATGCAATACATGGGCCTTACGATGAGCCTGCCTGGCACAGTCGTGTTCCCTTTAGTCTTGGCGCCTTTGGGATGCCTCATGCAAGGAAAGGCAAGCACCGTGTTGCTCTCAGGAAAGCGCCCTTTTCCTAACAGGGGCACTCCAGCATTTAAGACTGACAGCAGCCCTATATTTCTCGTCAGCTTTGAGGCTGAGGCGGTCCTTTATTGCTGAGAATCGCAAGTGTTCGCATAGTTTCCGAACCCGAAACTTCAGAACTGCCTTAGCACGTTTAGTTTCCGGCGGGCGAAAAGAGACCGAAGGAGCACTCTGGCACTTCCCCGGTTTAATTTCCAACCAGGGAGTTGTGCAGTGTGTGAAGAGTCTACGGGACTTAGGACTCTAGGAAGGTTATGTTTCCTCGCACCGTCTCTAAGCGTTGTAGAGTTCAGGGGAAACTATACATTTTCAAGACAGCATGTTAATGTCTAGTCTCTGCGTGGCCTAGAGAAAGGACAGGTAAGTAAGTGTACCGAGAACGGACACCAAGTAAAGAGTGTTTTCATTGCCGCTCACGCTCTGCACTGAGTGCCACTGGCATGACACCAAAGACCTGCGAGAGCTGTGTTCCAGAGTTCTCTTGAATGCTTTGGCAAACTAGCTAGCTGGAGAAAAGGGAGAAGGTTACCTTTCACTCTGCTTTCAAAGTGGTGATCCGGAGGCATTCGAGAGCCGAATGCTGCGTAGTCGCCCAGAATACTGATCCTGTACGCAGTGTTCTTCCCTGGGACACGGTGAGGACGCCGTGGCCCTAGGAAAAGCATACTGGAGTTCCTGCACTACCTGCCCAAGTGTAAACGGAAAACCTCTGCACTCCTCAATGCGTGGATGGACTGTCTGAAGGGTCTCTGCACTCCTCAATGCGTGGATGGACTGTCTGAAGGGTACTTGGAACCCTGTGGAGAGTTCTAGCTTTCCCTTTGGCAATGAGGGCTCTGCGATGCCTCCTGCAGGGCACAGGACACATTTCGTTTCTCTAGGAGCTCTCTCTTGTCGCCACAGAGGCCTTCTAGAAGTGAAGACAACACAGGCAGCAACACTCTTCCGCAGGAGACTTGGACGCTGCAAGTATCCTGCCCTCCAGTGGGGAGAACAGTGCTTTTCTCACTAGGTCACCAATATCAAAGTGGCACCCTGCATATTACATGTAGTTTCTGACAAAGGCAGAAAGTCTCAAGTGGCACCCTGCCCTTCCCTGTTAAGACGCCGTACCAAGGCACTTCTGCATGGGATGGGGAGCCTAGCATGACGTACTTACTGCCTTGAGCTAGGCCTCACCTTCCGTACACCTTATCCAAAGCTAGTGGGTGCTTCAGGGGAAAAGTGTGCCTTGGCCAGGCTGCTTCGAAAGTCAACTGTCTGCTTGGCGTAGGGAGACAGCAAGCAAGGGCTCCCATTCTAAAGCCCACGGAGAGGGTTGCTTCATTGCCGCCCAGGTTCAGCGCTGGCAACCACTGGCCGTACACCTAAAAGACCTGCTGGACCTGTGTTCGGGCGGCCGTTAGCAAGCTCGGACATCTAGCTCTCCCACGAAGGAAGCAGTGTGTCGCCTTTCTCTCCGCCTTACGAGCTGTCATCCGGAGGCCCAAGGTCCCTGGATGTTGTGAAGTCGCCCAGGAAGAGACATTCGGGATGCAGTGTTCTTCCACAGGAGGTGCTGAGGACGCAGGAATCCTAGGAGTCCTGAAAAGCTCACTAGTGTGAAGGCACTACATGGACTATGTTTCCTTGGGAAATGCTGCATGCCTAATCTTGTGCATAACCTACCTAAATTCTTATGTCCCGTAGACCCTTCACACATTGCATAACTCCCTGGTTCAAAATTAATCGGGAAATTTGCCAGAGCTGTCCTTCAGTCTCTTTTTACTCGCTGGAAAGTAAACGTACTTGGGCAGTTTTGAACTTTCAGATTCGGAATCTTAGTGAATAGTTGCACGTCTTAGCTCTAAAGCAGTACAGCTGAAGCCTCAACGCTGCCTGAAATACAGTGCTTCTACCTCTCTTACGTGCTGGATTGCCCCTTTTAGAAAAAGGGCATTTTCCTGAGAGCGATAGGGTGCTTGCTTTTCCTTGTATGAGGCCTCCCAAAGGTGTCAGTTCATAAAGGGAAAACGACACTGCTAGGGAGGCTCATAGTAAGGCCCATGTATTGCATGCACAAGAATAGGCATGCAGCATTTCCCATGAAAACGTAGTTCACGTAGTGCCTTCACGCTAGTGAGCTTTTCAGGACTCCTACGACTCCTGTGTCCTCAGCACCTCCCGTGGAAGACCCCCAGCCTTCTCAAACTCTTGCAAAATATAGAAGAGGGAGGAACACTCCCAAATTCATTCTACTAGGCCACCATCACCCTGATACCAAAACCCGACAAAGATGTCACAAAAAAAGAAAACTACAGACCAATATCACTGTTGAATATAGATGCAAAAATCCTGAACAAAATACTAGCAAACAGAATCCAACAGCACATTTAAAGGTCATACACCATGATCAAGTGGGGTTTATCCCAGTAACGCAAGGATTCTTCAATACATGCAAATCAATCAATCTGATACACCTTATTAAAAAACTCAAGAATAAAAACCACATGATAATCTCAATAGACACAGAAAAAAATCCGACAAAATTCAACACCCATTTATGACAAAAAATCTACTGAAAGTACACATAGAGGGAACTTTCCTCAACATAATAAAGGCCATATATGACAAACCCACAGCCAACATCATTCTAAATGGTGAAAAACTGAAACCATTTCCTCTAAAATCAGGAACAAAGGAAGGATGCCCACTCTCACCACAATTATTCAACATAGTTTTGGAAGTGTTAGCCACAGCAATCAGAGAAGAAAAAGAAATAAAAGGAATCCAAATCGGAAAAGAAGAAGTAAAGCTGTCACTTTTTGCAGATGACATGAAACTATACATACAGAATCCTAAAGATGCTACCAGAAAACTACTAGAGCTTATCAATGAATTTGGTAAAGTAACAAGGTACAGAATTAATGCACAGAAATCTCTTGCATTCCCCTACACTAATGATGAAAAATCTGAAGGAGAAATTAAGGAAACACTCCCATTTACCATTGCAACAAAAAGAATAAAATACCTAGGAATAAACCTACATAAGGAGACAAAAGACCTATATGCTGAAAACTATAAGACACTGATGAAAGAAATTAAAGATGATACAAACAGATGGAGAGATATACCATGTTCCTGGATTGGAATAATCAACATTGTGAAAATGACTATACTATCCAAAGCAATCTACAGATTCAATGCAATCCCTCTCAACTTACCAATGGCATTTTTTACAGAACAAGGAAAAAGTCTTCAAATTTGTATGGAGACACTAAAAACCCTGAGTAGCCAAAACAATCTTGAGGGAAAAAAACGGAGCTTGAGGAATCAGATGCCCTGACTTCAGACTATACTATAAAGCTACAGTAATCAAGACAATATGGTACTGGCACAAACAGAAATATAGATCAATGGAACAGGATAGAAAGCACAGAGATAAACCCACACACTTATGGCCAACTAATCTATGACAAAGGAGACTAGTATATACAATGGAGAAAAGACAGTCTCTTCAATAAATGGTGCCAGGAAAACTGGACAGCTACATGTAAAAGAATGGAATTAGAACCCTCCCTAACACCATACACAAAAATAAACTCAAAATGGATTAGAGACCTAAATGTAAGACTGGACACTATAAAACTCTTAGAGGAAAACATAGGAAGAACACTCTTTGACATAAATCACAGCAAGATCTTTTTTGATCCACCTCCTAGAGTAATGGAAATAAAAACAAAAATAAAAAAATGGGACCCAATGAAACTTAAAAACTTTTGCTCAGCAAAGGAAACCATAAACAGGATGAAAAGACAACCTTCAGAATGGGAGAAAATATTTGCAAATGAATTAATGGACAAAGGATTAATCTCCAAATTATATAAACAGCTCAGGCAGTTCAATATTAAAAAAAAAAAGCCAATGAAAAATGGGTTGAAGATCTAAATAGACATTTCTCCAAAGAAGACATACAGATGGCAAAGAGGTACATGGAAAGCTGCTCAACATCACTAATTATTAGAGAAATGCATATCAAAACTACAATGAGGTATCACCTCACACCGGTTAGAATGGGCATCATCAGAAAATCTACGAACAACAAATGCTGGAGAGGGTGTGGAGAAAAGGGAACACTCTTGCATTGTTGGTGAAAATATAAATTGATACAGCCACTATGGAGAACAGTATAGAGGTTCCTTAAAAAACTAAAAACAGAATTACCATATGACCCAGCAATCCCACTACTGGGCACATACCCAGAGAAAGCCATAATTCAAAAAGACACATGCACCCAGTGTTCATTTCACCACTATATACAATACCAGGTAATGGAAGCAACCTAAATGCCCATCAACAGATGAATGGATAAAGAAAATGTGGTACATATATACAATGGAATATTACTCAACCATAAAAAGGAATGAAACTGGACCACTTGTAGAGATGTGGATGGACACAGAGACTGACATACAGAGTGAAGCAAGTCAGAAAGTGAAAAACAAATACTGTATATTAATGCATATATGTGGAATCTAGAAAAATGTTAAGATGAACTGGTTTGCAAGGCAGAAGTAGAGACACAGATGTAGAGAAGAAACCTATGGACACCAAGGAGGGAAAGTGGGTTAGGGAAGGTGTTGGTGGTGTGATGCATTGAGTGACTGGGATTGACATATATACACTAATATGTATAAAATATATAAGTAATAAGAACCTGCTGTATAAAAAAATAAATAAAATTGAAAAAACCGAAAAAAAAAGAAAAAGAAAAGTCTATAACATAAAATAAAAAAATAATTGAAGGGAAAAAATCCAACTGATAAAGGTAAATACATAGTGAAGGCCATTGATCAACTACTTAAATAAGCTGGTACAAAAGTTAAAAGACAGAAATTGTAAAATCAAATATAACTATAGAAAATATTTAAGTGATATACATAAAGATGTAAAATATGACACTTGAACATAAAATGTGGGAGGGTGAAGTAAAAGAGAGCTTTTAGAATATGCTTGAATTTAAACAACTATCAGTCTAAAAGAAGTAGATATATTTATAGGTTGATATATATTACCTCATGGTAAACACAAATCAAAACGTACAATAGATACACAAAAACAAAGGAAAATACATTAAAAGAATCATATACCATGAGCAAGTGTGATTTATCCCAGGGATGCAAGGATTCTTCAATATCCACAAATCAATCAGTGTGATATAGCACATTAACAAATTGAAGAATAAAAAACATATGATCATCTCAATAGATGCAGAAAAAGCTTTTGACAAAATTCAACACCCATTTATGATAAAAACTCTCCAGAATGTGAGCATAGAAGGAACATACCTCAAATTAATAAAAGCCATATATGACAAAGCCACAGATAGCATCATATACAACAGGGAAAAGCTGAAAACATTTCCTTAAGATCAGGAACAAGACAAGAATATCCACTCTCACCCCTTTTATTCAACATAGTTTTGGAAGTCTTAATCATGGCAATTAGAGAAGAAAAAGAAATGAAAGGAATCCAAATTGGGAAAGAAGAAATAAAACTTACTGTTTGCAGATGACATGATAGTATACATAGAAAATCCTAAAGATGCTGCCGGAAAACTACTAGAGCTCATCATTGAATTTGGTAAAGTTGCAGGATACAAAATTAATACACAGAAATCTGTTGCATTTCTGTGCACTAAGAACAAAAGATCAGAAACAGAAACTAAAGAATCCCATTTACCATCACATCAAAAAGAATAAAATACCTAGGAATAAACCTACCTAGGGAGACAAAAGACTTGTACTCTGAAAACTATGACACTGATGAAAGAAATAGAAGATGACACAAACAGATGGAAAGATATATATACCATGTTCTTGGATTGGAAGAATCAATATTGTAAAAATGACTATACTACTCATGGCAATCTACAGATTCAAGGCCATCCCTATCAAATTACCAATGGCATTTTTCCCAAACTAGAACAAAAAAAGTTTACGTTTGTATGGAATACAAAAGACCCCAAAAAGCAAAAGTAATCTTGAGAAAGAAAACCTAAGCTGGAAGAATCAGAGTCCCTGACTTCAGACTATACTAAAAGCTACAGTCATCAAAACAGTATGGTACAGGCACAAAAACAGACATATAGATCAATGGAACAGGACAGAAAGCCTAGAAACAAACCCACACACCTATGGCAATCAATGTATGACAAAGGAGGCAAGAATATACAATGGAGAAAAGATGGTCTCTTCAATAACTGGTGCTCAGAAAACTGGACAGCTTCATGTAAAAGACTGAAATTAGAATGTTCTCTAATGCCATACACAAAAATAAACTCAAAATTTATTAAAGTCCTAAATGTAAGACTGTATATTATAAAACTTTTAGAGGAAAACATAGGCAGAACACTCTTTGACATAAATCAGCAAATTCTTTTGGGATCCGCCCCCTAGAGTAATGAAAATAAAACAAAAATAAACAAATGGGACCTAATTAAACCTAAAAGCTTTTGCACAGCAAAGGAAACCATAAACAAAATGAAGAGACAGCCCACAGAATGGGAGAAAAATTTGGAAATGATTCAACTGACAAGAAATTAATCTACAACATATACAAGAAGCTCAATATCAAAAAACAACCAACCCAATCAAAAATGGGCAGAAGACTTTAATAGATATTTCTCCAAAGAAGACATACAGATGGTCAAAAGGTTCATGAAAAGATGCTCAACATTGTTAATTATTACAGAAATGCAAATCAAAACTACAGTGAGGTATTACTTCACATTGTGAGAATGGTCATCATCAAAATGTCTACAAACTATAAATGCTGGAGAGGGTGTGGAGAAAAGAGAACCTTCCTACACTGTTGGTGGGAATGTAAATTGGTACATCTGCTATGGAAAACATTATGGAGGATCCTTAAAAAACTAAAAATAGAGCTATTATATGATCCTGCAATTCCACTCCTGGGCATATATCTGAAGAAAACCATAATTTGAAAAGACACATGAACTCCAATGTTTATTGCAGCACTAGTTACAATAGCCAAGACATGGAAGCAACCTCAATGTCCATCGACAGACGAATGGATAAAGAGGATGTGGTATATATATATACAATGGAATATTACTCAGCCATAAAAAAGAAGGAAATAGTGCCATTTGCAGCAACATGGAGGGACCTAGAGATTATCATACTAAGTGACGTAAGTCAGACAAAGACAAATATCATATGATATTACTTATTTGTGGAATCTAAAAAAATGATACAAATAAACTTTTTAAAAAAACAGAAACAGACTCACAGACTTAGAAAACAAATTTATGGTTATAACAGGAGAAAGGCGGGAGGGGAGGGATAAATTAGGCATTTGGGATTAACATATACACAGTACTATGTATAAAATAGTTAATCAACAAGGACCTACTGTATAACACAAGGAACTTTATTCAATATTATGTAATAGCCTAAATGGGAAAAGAATCTGAAAAAGAACAGGTATATGTATATGTATAACTGAATCACTTTGCAGTACACCTGAAACTAACACAACATTGTTAATCAACTATACTCCAATATACAATAAAAATTTTAAAAAAAGAGAGAAAGGAACCCAAATTTAGTATTAAAGAAATTCATCAAACCACAAGGTAAGAGACTAAAAGAAGAGAGAACTACAAAACAACCAGAAAACAAGAAACAAAATGGCATTAAATACACACCTATCAATAATCACTTTAAAAGTAAATGGACTAGGGGGGTGATCAAGATGATGGAATGGAATGATGTGGAGCTCACCCCCACACACAAATAAATAAAAAATACATCTACATGTGGAACAATTCTCACAGAATACCCACTGAATGCTGGCAGAAGACCTCATACAACAAAAGATGCAAGAAATATCACCATGTAACTAAGTAGAATGAAGGGGGAAAGAAAGGAATCAGGACAAGACCTGAGCCCCTGGGAGAGAGCTGTGAAAGGGGAAAAATTTCTTCACAATGGGGATCCCCTTCATCAACTCAGATGTCAATGGGAGAGATAGGGAGGATCAGAAGCTCAGAGGAGAGTGCAGCAGTCAGCTTGCTGTAGGGAGAACAGAGACAAGCACAGATGGTCTGTGTTACCTTGCTGTACTTCCTGGCCCAAGATCTATATGCCTGCTTGTGTGTGCAGCAGCTGGGTACTGTAACTCAGGCTTCAGTGGACTGATCCAGGAAGAGGACATGGTTTACCTGCATGGAGACAGCCCAAAGGATCTGGAGTGTGGTCCAGGCCACATCTGAAGGTGTGTATAGGACAGAGCCCAGGTCCCCCATAGAAGCACTATTGTTAACATGCACATGAAGAGAGGGGTGTGGCCCTGCCATAGCAGCCTCATTTTCAGTGTGCTCAACTCTGGGAGCATGCAAGCACCAGTGTGGTGCCCACACTTGGAGAGAGGGCTGAATCTGAGCAAATTCCTGGTGGGTGCACGAGTTCAGTGAATTTATGCCAGTGGCAGCACCTGGGACACCACCAAGCTGATAAGTGGTGCACCCATAGCAGGCTTTGTGGGTGCCCACACACAGAAGCAGGACTGAAATCTGAGCCAATTATTGCCTGAGGGACATCTGAGCCAATAACCAGTGCTCCTGCAGCAGAAGTGACCCCAAGGGCAGTGGCAACAACAGTGAACTTTGTGGGCATGCACACCACATAGCAAGTACCATCACAGGATCACTTGTCCTGGCAGACAGCTCCTGAGGAGGAACACACAGTGACTCCTTTCCCAGATGGAGTGCTCCAGTCCTGCCTACCTCCCACTGAAGCTTAGAACCAGATCTGGGGGCTTCTACTCAAACAACTGGGAAGCAGACCCTGCCCCTGACAGGGCTGTGACAACCATAGAGCAAAGAGGAGGCCCTGCACAATATCCAGTGCAGGCTCTGGTCACCACAACACTAATCACACTCCTTATCAAAGGGATAATGGTCAGTACACCCTGAGAAAAGACATTGCAGGCATCCATGCAACAACAGCCCTGACACCAAAAATATTGGACTCACACAGGCTACTCAGGGAAACGCCCACATAAAAATAGCCCTTCAAGACCACGGTAGATAGCTATTTCCTCAAAATTCATGGAGTCAGAGAAATAAAAGTAAAATGAAAAAGCAGAGGAGCCCACTCCCAATTAAAATAACAAACAATGAAACAGACATCTCCAGTCTACCACACCCGGAGTTCAAAAAGAAGATAATAAAAATACTGAGGAAATTAAGAAAGGCCATTGGTAAAAATGCAGATCACTGTAACAAGGAATTAGAAACTATAACAAGGAGCCAATCAAAATTAGACACAACTGCCAACAGAAAACCAAGCTAAAGGCCATAAATGGCAAAAAATGTAATGCAGAAGAACAAATAAGTGATCTGGAAGTTAGAATAATGTAAATCTCCCAATCAGAATGACAGAAGATAAATTTAAAAAAATGAAAGCAACATAAGAGATCTATGGGATAGTATAAAGCATGCCAACCTATGCATAGTAAGAATGCCAGAAGGAGAAAGAAGAGAAAGGGGGCTCAATAATGTATTCAAAGAAATTATGGCTGAAAAATTCCCAAACCTAAAGAAGGAAACAAATATCCAGACACAGGAAGCACAGAGGGTCCCTAACAAGATGAACCCAAACAAATTTACTCCAAGACATAGTATAATTAAAATGGAAAAGTTAAAAATAAAGAGAGGATTCCAAAAGCAGGAAGAAAAAAAAAAAAAACACAAAGAGTTAGTTTCAAGGGAACTCCCATAAGGCTATCAGCTGATTCCTCTACAGAAACTTTGCAGGCCAGAGGGAGTGGAAAGATATATTCAAAGTTCTGAAAGGGAAAAACAAGCAACCTAGGATATTCTACATAGCAAGACTATCATTTAGAATAGGAAACATAAAGAATTTCTCAGACAAGCAAAAACTAAAAGATTACAGCAATACCAAATTTATCCTAAAAGAAATATTGAAAGGTCTTTTCTAAATAGAAAAGGAGCATGAATCTATAGGAAAGGGGAAATCACAATAGGATAAGCAAATATATAAAAGGATTGTAGATCACTTAAGCCATTACATAGGTTTTTTAAAAATCAAAAATAATTTTGTAAAGGTGACTATAACTACAGTGAACAGTGAAGGGATATGCATGAAGATGTAAAATAGGACGTCAAAATTTTAAAAATGTGGGGGAGGGGAGTAAGAAAATGTAGATTTTTAAGAATGTATTTGAGTTTCTATGACAACCTGTCTAGAGTGAGTAGCTGCACTAATGGGGTAACATAATTGAAAACCAGAGTAACCACAAGTCAAAAACATACAATAGATTCACAAAAATCAAAAAGAAGGGAACTCAAGCATAATACAAAAGAAAACCATCAAACCACAAAAGGAAAAACAAAAAGAACAAAGAAATACAAAATCAAATAGAAAACAAGTTTTAAAATGTTAATAAATATATACCTATCAATAATTCCCTTAATTGTCAGTGGATTAAATGCTCCAATCAAAAGACATACAATGGTAGATTGGATAATAAAACAAGAGCCTACAATATGCTGCCTATAAGAGACCCACTCTATTGCAAAGGACAACATAGATTGAAAGTGAGGGGATGGGAAAAAAGTTATTTCATGAAAATGGAAATGACAAGAAAGCAAAGCTAACAATACTCACAGCAGACAAAATAGGCTTTAAAACAAAGACCATAAAGAAAGACACTATATAATGATAAAAAGATCAATACATGAAGAGAATATTACACTCCTTAACATATGGGCACCCAATATAAGAACACCTAAACATATAAAACCAATACTAACAAACACAAAGGGAGAAAATATGGGAATACAATAATAGTAGGAGACTTCTACACTCCACCGACATCAATGGACAGATCTTCCAGATAGAAAATCAACAAGGCAAGAGAGATCTTAAATGACACAAGAGAACAGACTTAATTTATATTTTCAGGACATTACATCCAAAAAACATAGAATACACATTCTTTTCAAGCACACATGGAACATTCTCTAGGATAGACCACATACTAGGACAAAAAACAAGCCTCAACAAATTTAAGAGGATAGAAATTATTACACACATTTCTAACCACAGCAGCATGAAACTAGAAATCAACCACAGAAAGAGAAATGAGAAAAAAACAACTGCATGGAAACTAAATATCATGCCCATGAAAAAGCAATGGGTCAACAATGAAATCAAATAGAAAATTTTAAAAAACCTTCAGAAAACTGACACTGAAAACACAACCATACAAACTCTACATGATGCAGCAAAAGTAGTCCTAAGAGGGAGTTCATAGAGATACAGGTTTTCCTCAAGAAACAAGAAAAAAATCTCAAATAAACAACCTAACCTACAAACTAAAAGAATTAGAAAAGGAAAAGCAAACAAAACCTGAAGTCAGCAGAAGGAAGAAAATAATAAAGATCAGACAGGAAATAAATACAATAGACATTTATAAAATAGAAATAGGATATGGTTCAAGATGCAGAAGAATAAGACGCGGAGATCACCTTCCTCCCCACAGATACATCAGAAATACATCTATGGGTGGAACTGCTCCTATAGAACACCTACTGAATGCTGGCAGAAGACCTCAGACTACCCAAAAGGCAAGAAACTCCCCACGTACCTGGGTAGGGCAAAAGAAAAAAGAAAAACAGAGACAAAGAATAGGGACAGGACCTGCATCACTGGGAGAGAGCTGTGAAGGAGGAAAGGTTTCCACACACTAGGAAGCCCCTTCACGGGCAGAGACTGTGGGGGGTGGAGGGAGAAGCTTCAGAGCCATGGAGGAGAGCACAGCAACAGGGGTGCGGAGGGCAAAGCAAAGAGATTCCCACACAGAGGATCAGTGCTGACCAGCACACACCAGCCCGAGAGGCTTGTCTGCTCCCACGCCGGGACGAGCGGGGGCTGGGCGCTGAGGCTCGGGCTTCGGGCGGATCTCAGGGAGAGGACTGGGGTTGGTCACGTGAATACAGCCTGAAGGGGGCTAGTGTGCCACAGCTAGCCAGGAGGGAGTCCGGAAAAGAGTCTGGAACTGCCGAAGAGGCAAGAGACTTTTCTTCCCTCTTTGTTTCCTGGTGCGCAAGGAGAGGGGTTTAAGGAGCTCCAGAGACGGGCACGAGCCGTGGCTATCAGTGCGGACCCCAGAGACGGGCATGAAATGCTGAGACTGCTGCTGCCACCACCAGGAAGCCTGTGTGCGAGCACAGGTCACTATCCACACTGCCCCTCCTGGAAGCCTGTTCAGCCCTCCACTGCCAGGGTCCCATGATCCAGGGACAACTTCCTGGGGAGAACGCATGGTGCCTCAGGCTGGTGCAACATCCCGCCGGCCTCTGCCGCCGCTGGCTCACCCCGCATCCGTATCCCTGCCTCCCCCCGGCCTGAGTGAGCCAGAGCCCCCGAATCAGCTGCTCCCTTAACCCCGTCCTGTCTGAGCGAAGAAAAGACGCCCTCAGGCGACCTACACGCAGAGGCGCGTCCAAATCCAAAGCTGAACCCCAGGAGCTGTGCGAACATTGAAGAGAAAGAGAAATCTCTCCCAGCAGCCTCAGGAGCAGCGGATGAAATCTCCACAGTCAACTTGATGTACCCTGCATCTGTGGAATACCTGAATAGGCAACGAATCATCCCAAATTGAGGAGGTGGACTTTGGGAGCAAAGATATATTATTTTTTCCCCTTTTTCTCTTTTTGTGAGTGTGTATGTGTATGCCTCTGTGTGTGATTTTCTCTGTATAGCTTTGCTTTCACCATTTGTCCTAGGGTTCTGTCTGTCCGTTTTTGTTTTTTTTTACTTTAAAAAAATTTTGTCTTAATAACTATTTTTTATTTTAATAACTTTATTTTATTTTACTTTATTTTATTTTATTTTATTTTATTCTATCCTCTTTCTTTTATTCTTTCTATTTTTTCTCCGTTTTATTCTGAGCCATGTGGATGAAAGGCACATAGTGCTCTAGCCTGGAGTCAGCGCTGTGCCTCTGAGGTGGGAGAGCCAACGTCAGGACACTGGTCCACAAGAGACCTCCCAGCACCACGTAATATCAAACGGTGAAAATCTCCCAAGGATCTCCTTCTCAACACCAAGACCCAGCTTCACTCAATGACCAGGAAGCTACAGTGTTGGACACCCTATGCCAAACAACTAGCAAGACAGGAACACAGCCCCATCCATTAACAGAGAGGCTGCCTAAAATCATAATAAGGCCACAGACACTCCAAAACACACCACCAGATGTGGACTTGCCCACCAGAAAGACAAGATCCAGCCTCATCCACCAGAACACAGGCACTAGTCCCTTCCACCAGGAAGCCTACACAACCCACTGAACCAACCTTAGCCACTGGGGGCAGACACCAAAAACAATGGAAACTACGAACCTGCAGCCTGCAAAAAGAAGACCCCCAAAACAGTAAGTTAAGCAAAATTAGAACACAGAGAAACACACAGCAGATGAAGGAGCAAGGTAAAAACCCACCAGACCTAACAAATGAAGAGGAAATAGGCAGTCTACATGAAAAAGAATTCAGAATAATGATAGTAAGGATGATCCAAAATCATGGAAATAGAACGGAGAAAGTACAAGAAACGTTTAACAAGTACCTAGAAGAACTAAAGAGCAAACAAACAATGATGAACAACACAATAAATGAAATTTAAAATTCTCTAGAAGAGATCAATAGCAGAATAACTGAGGCAGAAGAACGGATCAGTGACCTGGAAGATAGAATAGTGGAAATAACTACTGCAGAGCAGAATAAAGAAAAAAAGAATGAAAAGAATTGAGGACAGACTCAGAGACGTCTGGGACAAGATTGAATGCACCAACATTCGAATTATAGGGGTCCCAGAGGAAGAAGAGAAAAAGAAAGGGACTGAGAAAATATTTGAAGAGATCATACTTGAAAACTTCCTTAATATGGGAAAGGAAATAGTTAATCAAGTGCAGGAAACACAGAGAGCCCCATACAGGATAAAACCAAGGAGACACATGCCAAGACACAAACTAATCAAACTAATCAAACAAATTAATCAAACTATCAAAAATTAAATACAAAGAAAACATATTAGAAGCAGCAAGGGAAAAATGACAAATAACATACAAGGGAACTCCCATAAGGTTAACAGCTGATTTCTCAGCAGAAACTCTACAAGCCAGAAGGGAGTGGCATGATATACTTAAAGTGATGAAAGGGAAGAACCTACAACCAAGATTACTCTACCCAGCAAGGATCTCATTCAGATTTGATGGAGAAATCAAAAGCTTTACAGACAAGCAAAAGCTAAGAGAATTCAGCACCACCAAACCAGCTCTACAACAAATGTTAAAGGAACTTCTCTAAGTGGGAAACACAAGAGAAGAAAAAGACCTACAAAAACAAACCCAAAACAATTAAGAAAATGGAAATAGGAACATACATATCTATAA
This sequence comes from Eubalaena glacialis, assembly GCF_028564815.1. Taxonomy (NCBI): domain Eukaryota; kingdom Metazoa; phylum Chordata; class Mammalia; order Artiodactyla; family Balaenidae; genus Eubalaena; species Eubalaena glacialis. Next base: position 66,089,307 of record NC_083729.1, on the reverse strand, counting down.
TTACCTTAAAGGCGAATGGATTAAATGCTCCAGCCAAAAGACACAGGCTTGCTGAATGGATACAAAAACAAGACCCATATATATGCTGTCTACAAGAGACCACTTTAGACCTAGGGACACATACAGACTGAAAGTGAGGGGATGGAAAAAGATATTCCATGCAAATGGAAATCAAAAGAAAGCTGGAGTAGCTATACTCATATCAGATAAAATAGACTTTAAAATAAAGAATGTTACAAGAGACAAGGAAAGACACTACATAATGATCAAGGGATCAGTCCAAGAAGAAGATATAACAATTATAAATATATATGCACCCAACATAGGAGCACCTCAATACATAAGGCAATGGCTAACAGCTATAAAAGAGGAAATCGACAGTAACACAATAATAGTGGAGGACTTTAACACCTCACTTACACCAATGGACAGATCATCCAGACAGAAAATTAATAAGGAAACAAAAGCTTGAAATGACACAATAGACCAGATAGATTTAATTGATATTTATAGGACATTCCATCCATAAACAGCAGATTACAATTTCTTCTCAAGTGCACATGGAACATTCTCCAGGATAGATCACATCTTGGGTCACAAATCAAGCCTCAGTAAATTTAAGAAAATTGAAATCATATCAAGCATCTTTTCTGACCACAGCGCTATGAGATTAGAAATGAATTACAGGGAAAAAAAGGAAAAAACACAAACACATGGAGGCTAAACAATACGTTACTAAATAACCAAGAGATCACTGAAGAAATAAAAAAATACCTAGAGACAAAGGACAATGAAAACACGACGACCCAAAACCTATGGGATGCAGCAAATGCAGTTCTAAGAGGGAAGTTTATAGCTATACAAGCCTACCTAAAGAAATAAGAAGAATCTCAAGTAAACAATCTAAACTTACACCTAAAGAAACTAGAGAAAGAAGAACAAACAAAACTCAAAGTTAGCAGAAGGAAAGAAATCATAAAGATCAGAGCGGAAATAAATGAAATAGAAACAAAGAAAGCAACAGCAAACATCAATAAAACTAAAAGCTGGTTCTTTGAGAAGATAAACAAAATTGATAAGTCATTAGCCAGACTCATCAAGAAAAAGAGGGAGAGGTCTCAAATCAATAAAATCAGAAATGAAAAAGGAGAAGTTACAACAGACACCACAGAAATACAAAACATCCTAAGAGACTACTACAAGCAACTCTATGCCAATAAAATGGACAACCTGGAAGAAATGGACAAATTCTTAGAAAGGTATAACCTTCCAAGACTGAACCAGGAAGAAATAGAAAATATGAACAGACCAATCACAAGTAATGAAATTGAAACTGTGATTAAAAATCTTCCAACAAACAAAAGTCCAGCACCAGATGGCTTCACAGGTGAATTCTATCAAACATTTAGAGAAGAGCTAACACCCATCCTTCTCAAACTCTTCCAAAAAATTGCAGAGGAAGGAACACTCCCAAACTCATTCTATGAGGTCACCATCACCCTGATACCAAAACCAGATAAAGATACTACAAAAAAAGAAAATTACAGACCAATATCACTGATGAATATAGATGCAAAAATCCTCAACAAAATACTGGCAAACAGAATCCAACAACACATTAAAAGGATCATACACCACGATCAAGTGGGATTTATCCCAGGGATGCAAGGATTCTTCAATATACGCAAATCAATCAATGTGATACACCATATTAACAAATTGAAGAATAAAAACCATATGATCATCTCAATAGATGCAGAAAAAGCTTTTGACAAAATTCAACACCAATTTATGATAAAAGCCCTGCAGAAAGGCCATATAATAATGGCCATATAATAAAGGCCATATATGACAAACCCACAGCCAACATTGTCCTCAATGGTGAAAAACTGAAACCATTTCCACTAAGATCAGGAACAAGACAAGGTTGCCCACTCTCACCACTATTATTCAACATAGTTTTGGAAGTGTTAGCCACAGCAATCAGAGAAGAAAAAGAAATAAAAGGAATCCAAATCGGAAAAGAAGAAGTAAAGCTGTCACTGTTTGCAGATGACATGATACTATACATAGAGAATCCTAAAGATGCTACCAGAAAACTACTAGAGCTAATCAATGAATTTGGTAAAGTAGCAGGATACAAAATTAATGCACAGAAATCTCTTTCATTCCTATACACTAATGATGAAAAATCTGAAAGTGGAATTAAGAAAACACTCCCTTTTACTATTGCAACAAAATTAATAAAATATCTAGGAATAAACCTACCTAAGGAGACAAAAGACCTGTATACAGAAAATTATAAGACACTGATGAAAGAAATTAAAGATGATACAAATAGATCGAGAGATATACCATGTTCTTGGATTGGTAGAATCAACATTGTGAAAATGACTCTACTACACAAAGCATTCTACAGATTTAATGCAATCCCTATCAAACTACCACTGGCATTTTTCACAGAACTAGAACAAAAAATTTCACAGTTTGTATGGAAACACAAAAGACCCTGAATAGCCAAAGCCATCTTGAGAAAGAAAAATGGAGCTGGAGGAATCTGGCTCCCTGACTTCAGACTATACTACAAAGCTACAGTAATCAAGACAGTATGGTACTGGCACAAAAACAGAAACATAGATCAATGGAACAAGATAGAAAGCCCAGGGATAAACCCATGCACATATGGTCACCTTATCTTTGATAAAAGAGGCAAGCATATACAGTGGAGTAAAGACAGCCTCTTCAATAAGTGGTGCTGGGAAAACTGGACAGGTACATGTAAAAGTATGAAACTAGAACACTCCCTAACACCATACACAAAAATAAACTCAAAATGGATTAAAGACGTAAATGTAAGGCCAGACACTATCAAACTCTTAGAGGAAAACATAGGCAGAACACTCTATGACATAAATCACAGCAAGATCCTTTTTGACCCAACTACTAGAGAAATGAAAATAAAAACAAAAATAAACAAATGGGACCTAATAAAACTTAAAACCTTTTTCACAGCAAAGGAAACCATAAACAAGACCAAAAGAAAACACTCAGAATAGGAGAAAATATTTGCAAACAATGCAACTGACAGGGGATCAGTCTCCAAAATTTACAAGCAGCTCATGCAGCTCAATATCAAAAATCAAAGAACCCAATCCAAAAATGGGCAGAAGACCTAAATAGACATTTCTCCAAAGAAGATATACAGATTGCCAACAAACACGTGAAAGAATGCTCAATATCATTAACCATTAGAGAAATGCAAATCAAAACTACAATGAGATATCATCTCACACTGGTCAGAATGGCCATCATCAAAAAATCTAGAAACAGTAAATGCTGGAGAGGGTGTGGAGAAAAGGGAACACTCTTGCACTGTTGGTGGGAATGTAAATTGATACAGCCACTATGGAGAACAGTCTGGAGGTTCTTTAAAAAACTAATAATAGAACTACCATACGACCCAGCAATCCCACTATTGGGCATATACCCTGAGAAAACCATAATTCAAAAAGAGTCATGTACCAAAATGTTCATTGCAGCTCTATTTACAATAGCTAAGACATGGAAGCAACCTAAGTGTCCATCAACAGATGAATAGATAAAGAAGATGTGGCACATATATACAATGGAATATTACTCAGCCATAAAAAGAAACGAAATTGAGTTATTTGCAGTGAGGTGGATGGACCTAGACTCTATCATACAGAGTGAAGTAAGTCAGAAAGAGAAAAAGAAATATCATATGCCAACACATATATATGGAATCTAGGGAGAAAAAAAAAGAAGAAGGTCATGAAGAACCTAGGGGCAAGACGAGAATAAAGACACTGACCTACTAAAGAATGGACTTGAGGATATGGAGGGGGGGATGGGTAAGCTGTGACAAAGTGAGAGAGTGGCATGGACATATATACAATACCAAACGTAAAATAGATAGCTAGTGGGAAGCAGCCGCATAGTACAGGGAGATCAACTCGGTGCTTTGTGACCACCTAGAGGGGTGGGAGGGAGGGAGATGCAAGAGGGAAGAGATATGGGAACATATGTATATGTATAACTGATTCACTTTGTTATAAAGCAGAAACTAACACACCATTGTAAAGCAATTATGCTCCAATAAAGATGTTAAAAAAATACAAACAAATCAATAAAACCAAGATCTGGTTTTTGGAAAGAATGAATAAAATTTACAGACCTCTCTCAAGACTCACCAAGAGGAAAAGAGAGGACCCAAATAAAGAACATAAGAAATGGAACAGGAGAAATAACAATCAAGACTGCAGAAATACAAATATATATATAAGAGATACTATGAACAATTATATGACAACGAATTGGACAATCTAGAAGATGGAAAAGTTTCTAGAAATATACAGCCCACCAAAACTGAATCAAGAAGAAACTGATAATTTAGATCGACTGATCACTAGAAGTGAAAGAGAATGTGTAGTTTAAAAACTCCCTGCAGGAGACCTTCAAGATGGCAGAGGAGTAAGACGTGGAGATCACCTTTCTCTCCACAAATACATCAGAAATACATCTATATATGGAACAGCTCCTACAGAACACTTACTGAACGCTGGCAGAAGACCTCAGACTTCCCAAAAGACAAGAAACTCCCCACATACCCGGCTAGGGCAAAAGAAAAGAGAAAAAACAGAGACAAAAGAATAGGGATGGGACCTGCACCTCTGGGAGGGAGCTCTGAAAGGGGAAAAGTTTCCACACACTAGGAAGCCCCTTCACTGGAGAAGATGGGTGTTGGCAGGGGGGGAAGCTTTGGAGCCATGGAAGATAGCATAACAACAGGGGTGCAGCGGGCAAAGTGAGGAGATTCCCGCACAGAGGATCAGTGCCGACCAGCACTCAGCAGCTTGAGAGGTTTTTCTGCTCACCCTCCAGGGCGGGTGGGGGCTGGGAGCTGAGGCTCCGGCTTCAAAGGTCAGATCCCAGGGAGAGGACTGGGGTTGGCTGCATGAACACAGCCTGAAGGGGGCTAGTGCACCACAGCAAGTTGGGAGGGAGTCCAGGAAAAAGTCTGGAACTGTCTAAGATGCAAGAGACCATTCTTTTGGGGTGCATGAGGAGAGGGGATTCAGAGCACCACTTAAACGAGCTCCAGAGATGGGCAGGAAATGCTAAGGCTACTGCTGCTGCCACCAAGAAACCTGTGTGCAAGCACAGGTCACTATCCACACCTCCCCTCTTGAGAGCCTGTACAGCCCACCATTGCCAGGGTCCTGTGATCCAGGGACAATTTCCCTGGGAGAACACACGGTGCACCTCAAGCTGTTGCAACGTCATGCCAGCCTCTGCTGCCGCAGGCTAACCCCGAATTCCATACCCCTCCCTCACCCTGGCCTGAGTGAGCCAGAGCCCCCTAATCAGCTACTCATTTAACCCCATCCTATCTGGGCAGGAACAGATGCCCTCAGGTGACCTACATGCAGAGGCAGGGCCAAATCCAAAGCTGAACCCCAGGAGCTGTGCAAACAAAGAAAAGAAAGGGAAATTTATCCCAGCAGCCTCAGGAGCAGCAGATTAAATCTCCACAATCTACTTGATGTACCCTGCATCTCTGGATACCTGAATAAACAAAGAATCATCCCAAAATTGAGGCAGTGGACTTTCAGAGCAACTGTAGACTTGGGGTTTGCTTTCTGGATTTACTTTGTTGCTGGTTTTATGTTTATCTTAGTTTAGTATTTAGAGTTTATTATCATTGGTAGATTTGTTTATTGATTTGGTTGCTCTCTTCCTCTTTTTTTTTGTATATAGATATACATAATTTTTTCCTTTTTCCCTTTTTGTGAGTGGGTATGTGTATGCTTTGTTGTGTGATTTTGTCTATATAGCTTTGCTTTTACCATTTTTCCTGGAGTTCTGCCTTTTTGTTTGTTTTTTGTTTTTTTAAGTATAGTCTTTAGTGCTTGCTATCATTGGTAGATTTGTTTGTTAGCTTGGATGCTCTCTTTTTTCTTTCTATTTTTTAAATTACACTTTACTTTTTTTATGTTTAATAATTAGTTTTTATTTTTTAATTTAATAACTTTATTTTATTTTATTTATTTCCTTTTTTCTTCTTTTTCTTCAGAGCTGTGTGGCTGACAGGGTCTTGGTGCTCAAGCCGGGTGTCAGGCCTGTGCCTCTGAGGTGGGAGAGCTGAGTTCAGGACATTGGTCCACCAGAGACCTCATGGCTCTATGTAATATCAAATGGCAAAAGCTCTAACAGAGATCTCATTCTGAACGCTAACACCCAGCTCCACTTAATGACCAACAAGCTGGACACCCTATGCCAAACAACTAGCAAGACAGGAACACAGCCCCATCCATTAGCAGAGAGGCTGCCTCAAATCATAATAAGGTCACAGACACCCCAAAACACACCACAGGAAAAGGTCCTGCCCACCAGAAAGACAAGATCCAGCCTCATCCAGCAGAACACAGGAGCTAGTCCCTTCCACAAAGAAGCCCACACAACCCACTGAATCAACCTCACCCACTGTGGGCAGACATGAAAAACAACAGGATCTACGACCCTGCAGCCTGTGAAAAGGACACCCCAAACACAGTAAGTTAAGCAAAAAGAGAAGACAGGGAAACACACAGCAGATGAAGAAGCAAGGTAAAAACCCACCAGACCAAATAAATGAAGAGGAAATAAGCAGTGTACCTGAAAAAGAATTCAGAGTAATAATAGTAAAGATGATCCAAAATCTTGGAAATAGAATGGAGAAAATACAAAAAACGTTTAACAAGGACTTAGAAGAACTTAAGAGCAAACAAACAATGATGAACAAATCAATAAATGAAATTTAAAATCCTCTAGAAGGAATCAATAGCAGAATAACTATGGCAGAAGAACGGATAAGTGACCTGGAAGATAAAATAGTGGAAATAACTACTGCAGAGCAGAATAAAGAAAAAAGAATGAAAAGAATTGAGGACAGTCTCAGAGACCTCTGGGACAATATTAAATGCATCAACATTTGAATTATAGGGGTCCCAGAAGAAGAAGAGGAAAATAAAGGGACTGAGAAAATATTTAAAGAGATTATATTTGAAAACATCCCTAATATGGGAAAGAAAATAGTCAATCAATTCCAGGAAGCACAGAGAGTCCCATACAGGATATAACTAGGAGAAACATGCCAAGACACATATTAATTGAACTTTGAAAAATTAAATACAAAGAAAAAATATTAAAAGCAGCAAGGGAAAAAACCCCAAAAATATACAAGGGAATCCCCATAAGGTTAACAGGTGATCTTTCAGCAGGAACTCTGCAAGACAGAAGGGAGCGGCAGGACATATATAAAGTGATGAAAGGGGAAAACCTAAAACCAAGATTATTCTACCCAGCAAGAATCTCATTCAGATTTGACAGAGAAATTAAAATTTTACAGACAAGCAAAAGCTAAGAGAATTCAGCACCACCAAAACAACATTACAACACATGTTAAAGCAACATTTCTAGGCAGGAAACACAAGAGAAGGAAAAGACCTACAATAACAAACCCAAAACAATTAAGAAAATGGGAATAGGAACATACATATCGATAAATAACTAAAATGGAAATGGATTAAATGTTCCAACCAAAAGACATAGACTGGCTGAATGGATACAAAAACAAGACCATATATATGCTGTCTACAAGACACTCACCTCAGACCTAGGGACACATACAGACTGAAAGTGAGGGGATGGAAAAAGATATTCCATACAAACGGAAATCAAAAGAAAGATGCACTAGCAATTCTCATATCAGACAAAATAGACTTTAAAATAAAGACTATTACAAGAGACAAAGAAGGACACTACATAATGATCAAGGGATCAATCCAAGAAGAAGATATAACAGTTGTAAGTATTTATGCACCCAACATAGAAGCACTTCAACATATAAGGCAAATGCTAACAGCCATAAAAGGGGAAAGTGACAGTAACACAATCATATTAGGGGACTTTAACACCCCACTTTCACCAATGGACAGAGCATCCAAACTGAAAATAAATAAGGAAACACAAGCTTTAAAGGATACGTTACACAAGATGGACTTAATTGATATTTGTAAGATATTCCATCCAAAAACAACAGTATACATTTTCTTCTCAAGTGCTCATGGAACGTTCTCCAGGATAGATCATACCTTGGGACACAAATCAAGCCTTGGTAAATCTAAGAAAATTGAAATCATATCGTATCTTTTCCGACCACAATGCTATGAGACTATATATAAATTACAGGGGAAAATCTGTAAAAAATACAAACAAATGGAGGCTAAACAATACACTAATACATAACCAAGAGATCACTGAAGAAATCAAACAGGAAATCAAAAAATATCTAGAAACAAATGACAATGAAAACACAATGACCCAAAACCTATGGGATGCAGCAAAAGCAGTTCTAAGAGGGAAGTTCATAACAATACAATCCTACCTCAAGAAACAAGAAACATCTCAAACAAACAACCTAACCTTACCCCTAAAGCAATTAGAGAAAGAAAAACAAAAAAAACCCCTAAGTTAGAAGAAGGAAAGAAATCATAAAGATCAGATCAGAAATAAAGGAAAAAGAAATGAAGGAAATGATAGCAAAGATCAATAAAACTAAAAGCTGGTTTTTTGAGAAGATATACAAAATAGATAAACCATTAGCCAGACTGATCAAGAAAAAAAGGGAGAAGACTCAAATCAATAGAATTAGAAATGAAAAAGGAGAAATAACAACTGACACAGCAGAAATACAAAGGATCATGAAAAAATACTACAAGCAACTATATGCCAATAAAATGGACAACCTGGAAAAAGTGGACAAATTCTTAGAAAAGCACAACCTTCCAAGACTGAACCAGGAAAAAATATAAACAGACCAATCACAAGGACTGAAATTGAGATTGTGTTTTAAATCTCCCAACAAACAAAAGCCCAGGACCAAATGGCTTTACAGGCGAATTCTATCAAAAATTTAGGGAAGAGCTAACACCTATTCTTCTCAAACTCTTCCAAAATATTGCAAAGGGAGGAACACTCCCAAACTCATTCGACGAGGCTACCATCACCCTGATACCAAAACCAGAAAAAGATGTCACAAAGAAAGAAAAATACAAGCCAATATCACTGATGAACATAGATGCAAAAATCCTCAACAAAATACTAGCAAACAGAATCCAACGGCACATTAAAAGGATCATAAACCATGATCAAGTGGGGTTTATCCCAGGAATGCAAAGATTCTTCAATATATGCAAATCAATCAATGTGATATACCATATTAAAAAATTGAAGGAGAAAAACCATATGATCATCTCAATAGATGCAGAAAAAGATTTGACAAAATTCAACACCATTTATGATAAAAACCCTCCAGAAAGTAGGCATAGAGGGAACTGACCTCTACATAATAAAGGCCATATATGACAAACCCACAACCAATATCGTTCTCAATGTTGAAAAACTAAAACCATTTCCTCTAAGATCAGGAACAAGACAAGGTTGCCCACTCTCACCACTATTATTCAACATAGATTTGGAAGTTTTAGCCTCAGCAATCAGAGAAGAAAAAGAAATAAAAGGAATCCAAATCGGAAAAGAAGAAGTAAAGCTGTCACTGTTTGCAGATGACATGATACTATACATAGAGAATCCTAAAGATGATACAAGAAAATACTACAGGTAATCAACGAACTTGGTAAAGGAGAAGGATACAAAATTAATGCACAGAAATCTCTTACATTCCTCTACACTAATGATGAAAAATCTGAAAGAGAAATTAAGGAAATACTCCCATTTACCATTGCAACAAAAAGAATAAAATATCTAGGAATAAACCTACCTAAGGAGACAAAAGACCTGTATGCAGAAAACTATAAGACACTGATGAAAGAAATTAAAGACCATACAAACAGATGGAGAGATATACCATGTTCTTGGATTGGAAGAATCAACATTGTGAAAATGACTCTACTACCCAAAGCAATCTACAGATCCAATGCAATCCCTATCAAACTACCACTGGCATTTTTCACAGAACTAGAACAAAAAATTTCAAAATTTATATGGAAACAGAAAAGAACCTGAATAGCCAAAGCAATCTTGAGAAAGAAAAACGGAGCTGGAGGAATCAGGCTCCCTGTCTTCAGACTATACTACAAAGTTACAGTAATGAAGACAGTATGGTACTGGAATAAATACAGAAATATAGATCAATGGAACGGGATAGAAAGCCCAGAGATAAACCCATTCAAATATGGTCACCTTATTTTTGGTAAAGGAAGCAAGAATATACAATGGAGAAAAGACAGCCTCTTCAATAAGTGGTGCTGGGAAAACTGGAGACCTACATGTAAAAGAATGAAGCTACAACACTCCCTAACACCATACACAAAAATAAACTCAAAATGGATTAAAGACTTAAATGTAAGGCCAGACACTATAAAACTCTTAGAGAAAAACATAGGCAGAACACTCTATGACATAAATCACAGTGATATCCTTTTTGACGCACTTCCTAGAGAAATGGAAATATAAACAAAAATAAACAAATGGAACCTAATGAAACTTAAAATCTTTTGCACAACAAAGGAAACAGTAGACAAGATGAAAAACAACTGCAAATGAAGCAACTGACAAAGGATTAATCTCCAAAATTACAAGGAGCTCATACATCTCAATATCAAAAAAACAAACAACCCAATCCAAAATGGGCAGGTCTATATAGACATTTCTCCAAAGAAGATATACAGGTTGCCAACCAACACATGAAAGAATGCTCAACATCAGATATCATTAGAGAAATGTAAATCAAAACTACAATGAGGTATCACGTCACAGCAGTCAGAATGGTCATCATCAAAAACCTACACACAATAAATGCGGAGAGGGTGTGGAGAAAAGGGAACACTCTTGCACTGTTGGTGGGAATGTAAATTGATACAGCCACTCTGGAGAACAGTATGGAAGTTCCTTAAATCTCTGAAAATAGAACTACCATACAACCCAGCAATCCCACTACTGGGTATATACCCTGAGAAAACCATATTTCAAAAATAGTCATATACCACAATGTTCATTGCAGCTCTATCTACAATAGCCAGGACATGAAAGCAACCTAAGTGTCCATCGACAGATGAATGGATAAAGAAGATGTGGCACATATATAAAATGGAATATTACTCACCCCTAAAAAGAAACGAAATTGAGTTATTTGTAGTGAGGTGGATGGACCTAGACTCTGTCATACACAGTGAAGCAAGTCAGAAAGAGAAAAGCAAATGCTGTATGTAACATATATATAGGGAATCTAAAAAAAAAAAAAAAGGAAATTGTTCTGAAGAACCTAGGGGCAGGACAGGAATAACGATGCAGATGTAGAGAATGGACTTGAGGACACAGGGAGGGGGAAGGGTAAGCTGGGACGAAGTGAGAGGGTGGCTTGGAGTTACATATACTACCAAATGTAAAATAGATAGCTAGTGGGAAGCAGCTGCATAGCACAGGGAGAGCAGTTCGGTGCTTTGTGACCACCCAGAATGGTGGGATAGGGAGGGTGAGTGGGAGACGCAAGAGGGAGGAAATATGGGGATATATGTATATGTATAGCTGATTCACTTTGTTATAAAGCAGAAACTAACACACCATTGTAAAGCAATTATACTCCAATAAAGATATTAAATAAAAAAAAATCACTCCCTGCAAACGAAAGTCCAGAGTTGGATAGCTTCACTGAGAAATTTAACCAAACGTACAAAGAAGAACCTTTACTGATTCTTCTCAAACACTTCCAAAAATTTAAGTGTATGGAACACTCCCAAAGGCATCCTAGGGAGCAATTGTCACCCTGTTACCAAAACCAAAGACACTACGAAAACAGAAAATTACAGGTCAATAACTTTGATGAATTTAGATGCAAAAATCTTCAGCAAAATACTAATGCACTGAATCCAACAACACATAAAAAGGATCACACCATGATCAGGTTGGATTCATGCCACGGCACAAGGATGGTTCAACATACTCAAATGAATCAGTGTGATACACCACATCAACAAATGAAAACACAAAAACTGCATTATCATCTCAATAGAAGCAGAAAAAGCATTTGATAAAATTCAACATTGATTCATGATAAAAACTCTCACTAAAGAGGGTATAGAGAGATCATATTTCCACATAATAAAAGCCATTTATGACAAAGCCTCAGCCAAAATAATACTCAACAGTGAAAAGCTGAAAGCTTTCCTACTAAAATCTGGAATAAGACAAGGATGCCCACTCTCTCCACTTTTATTTAACATAGTGCTGGAAGTCCTAACCACAGCAATCAGACAAGAAAATGAAATAAAATATATCCAATTTGGAAGGGAAGAGGTAATATTGTCATTAAATGCAGATGAAATCATATTCTGTATAGAAAACACTAAAGACTCCACACAAAAACTATTAGACCTGAGAAAAATTCAGCAAGGTAGCAGGATACAAGATTAACATACAGAAATCTCTTGTATTTCATTAACTAACAATGAAATATCAGAATGAGAAAATAAGAAAACAATCCCATTTAAAATTGAATCAAAAATAAAATAACCTAGGAATAAATCTGACCAAGGAGGTGAATTACTTATTTGCTGAAAACTATAAAACATTGTTAAAGGTATTTTGAGGTGATTCAAAGAAATGGAAAGATATTTCATACTCTTGGACTGGGAGACCTAATATTGTAAAAATGGCCATACTCCCCAAATCAATCTACAGATTTAATGCAATCACTATCCAATTACCCATGACAATTTTCACTGAACTAGAGAAATAATCCTAAAATTTATATGGAACCCCAAAAGGCCCAGAATTGCCCAGCAATCCTGAAGAAAAAGAAAAAAACTGGAGGCACAGCTCTCCCAGACAATACTACAAAGCTACAGTAATTAAAACAGTGTGGTATTGGCACAAAAACAGACATGCGGATCAATGGAACAGAATAGAGAGCCAAGAAATAAACCACACACCTATGGTCTATTCATCCACGACACAGGAGTCAAGAATATACAGCAGAGAAAAACAGTCTCTTCAACAACTGGTGCTGATGAATCTGGACAGCTGCATGTAAATCAATGAAGTTATAACACTCCCTCACACCATGTACAAAAATAAACTTAAAATGGCTTAAGAACCTAAATATGACAAGACACTATAAAACTCCTAGAAGGTAAAACATAGGCAAAAGGCATAGGCAAAAAATCTTCTGATATAAATCATAGCAATAGGTCAGTTTCCCAAGGCAAAAGAAATTAAAGCAAAAATAAACAAATGGGACCTGATCAAACTTATAAGCTTTTGCACAGCAAAGGAAACCATAAACAAAATGAAGAGACAACTTACTGACTGGGAGAAAATATTTGCAAATGATGAGACTGAAAAGGGCTTAATTTCCAAAATATGCAAAAACAGCTCATACAACTAAAGATCAAAAAACAAACAAACCAATCAATAAATGGGCAGAAGACCTAAATAGACATTTCTCCAAAGAAGATATACAGATGGCCAACAGGCACACGATAAGATGCTCCACATCACTAAATATTGGAGAAATGCAAATCAAAACTACAATGAGGTATCACCTCACACGCGTCAGAATTGCCATCATCAAAATGTCTGCAAATAATAAATGCTGGAGACGTTACACAAAAACTCTAATTCAAAAAGGTACACACACTCCAATGTTCATAGCAGCACTATTTACAATAGCCTAGACATGGAAAAAACCTAAATGTCTATCAAATTATGAATGCATAAAGATTTGGTATTTATATAAAATGGAATATTACTCAGCCATAAAAGAGAATGAAATAATGCTATTTGCAGCAACATGGATGGACCTAGAGATTATCATATTAAGTGAAGTAAGTCAGACAGAGAAGAGAAATATCATATCATTTATTTGTGGAATCTTTAAAAGGATTCAAACGAAATTACTTACAAAACAGAAAGAGAGTTATAGGCATAGAAACAATGTTATGGTACTAAAGGTGAAGGGAGGGAATAAATTAGAATTTGGGGAATAACAGATACACACTACTATATATAATATAGTTAAACAGCAAGGAATTGCTGTATAACATAGGGAACTATATTCAGTATCTTGTTATAACCTATAATGGAAAAGAATCTGTAAAAGAATATATACATGTATATATGTAATATATGTTTAACTGAATCATTTTGCTATGTACCTGAAACTAACACAATGTTGTAAATCAAGTATACTTCAATTAAAAGAAAATGTAAATGGACTAACTGCTCCAATTTTTATTTTAGACACACAGGGTGGCTGATTGAATAGTGAAAAAGACTCATCTACATGCTGCCTACAAGAGACTCACTTCAGAGCTAAAGACACTCACAGAATGAAAGTGAAGTGATGGAAAAAAGATAAAGATATCTTTCATGCAAAGATAAATAAAAGAAAGCAGGGATAACAATACTCATATCAGACAAAATTGACGGTAAAATAAAATCTATAATAAAAGACAATGAAGAGCATTATATTAATGATAAAGGAGTCAATCCAAGAAGATGATATCACATTCATAAACATGTATGCACCTAATTTAGGAGCACATAAATATATAAAGCAAATATTAATAGACAAAATGGAGAAATTGACAGTGGTACAATTATAGAAGGGGACTTTATTACCCTACTTAACATCAATGGATAGATCATTCAGACAGAAAATCAATGAGGAAACAGTGACCTTAAATCAGTGGTCCCCAAGCTTTTTGGCACCAGGGACCAATTTTTCCATGGACTGGGGTGGGGGGGGGGGTATATTGCTTGGGGATGACTGAAGTGCATTACATTTATTGTGCACTTTGTTTCTATTATTATTACATTGTAATATATAATGAAATAATTGTACAGCTCACCATAATGCAGAATCAGTGGGAGCCCTGAGCTTGTTTTCCTGCAACTAGATGGTCCCATCAGGGGGTGATGGGAGACAGTGACCCCTGAAGTGTGTTGCTTATGTCCAGTCTACCATAATCTCATTTTGGTTGCTGTCACTGCAGAAAACCCTGCTTCACAAAGATAGGATGTTCAAAATGAAAGAAGGCTTTTCAGTGCTTTTGTGCAATGCAATCTCAGGACATTCTGCCTTGACTTTAATCCAGACATGGAGATTTGAATTTGTCTCAAACATACTTTTAAGGCCACCATCATTTGCAATCTCAAGCAGTTGATCCCCTTTAGCACAGAGAAAGTTGATTCACCTGGCTTATTCACAAATGGGTCGTGGATCCATTGCTTCCCAGTTTGGAGGTCTTTTGTAGTTGGGAAGTAATGCTCAAACTCTTTTGAAAGCTGAGATAGGTGATCATGCACCAGCTGGGAAAAAGAAGGCCTTGGCTCAGTCTCTTTCAAAATCTCTTGCTACTGTTTGAAATATGTCAAAAATCCCAATGTTCACTTGTTGCCCCCATAATTCCAGTTTGGCTTTGAATGCAGCCACTTTATCTGCTGACTTGAACACAGTTATCATTCTCCCCTGAAGTGACAGATTGAGTTCGTTGAGCAGGTTGAATATGTCACACAAGTAAGCAAGTTTTTGCAACCCATTCTGTGTCACTGAAATGTGATGCCAGTGGTGACTGTTTTTTGAAAAGAAATCTCTGGAGCAGCTCTCATAACTCAGAAACTCAGGCCAGTGATCTACCTTTAGAAAGCCATCTCACTTCTGTGTATAAGAGAAGACATGTGTGCTCTGTGTCCATCTCCTCAAAGAGCTGAGTGAACAGACATGAGTTAAGAGCACGTACTTTAATGTGGTGATAATTTTAATCACATCCTACAAAACGTTGTTAAATTCAGGTGACATTATTTGGCTAGCCAGCATTTTTCTATGGATGAAACAGTGCATAGACTCACATTCAGAAATAACCTCTTTGACCTGAGTAGTGAAACCAGAAAGCCGTCAGTCATGGCAGCTGCTCCGTCCATGCATATACTGACATAAAATGACTAGTTCAGTTTTCCTGATATGTAATCATTCAAAGATTTGAATAGTTCTGCAGCTGTGATGTTGGTTGACAACAAAAGTGCACATAACATATCCTCATGCACATCCACCTGAAAAGTATATCACATAAAAACAAGCATTGTTGCCTTGATGTCAACATCAGTAGACTCGTCAACCTGTATTGCGTAGCACGGTGATTCACAAATCATTTCTAACAATTGTGCCTCAATGTCCTCTGCTATTTCATCAATTCGTCGAGTTATGGTGCTACACCGAAAGAAGAACATGTGCCACCATTTGAACTGCAGCCTCTCCTAAAAGTTCATGACAAATGTCCTTAGCAGAAGGCAGGATCAACTCTCACCAATAGTAAAGGGCTTCTTAGCTTAACAATGCAGTTAGCCACTAAGAATGATGTTCTTCAGTGACACATTTGATGAAGTGGTGGCCTTCAATAATTGCTTCTGTTCTTCATGTTCAAGTTTTTTTTCTTTTGAAAAACTCCAGAGGCTCCTTTTAATGCAGGGTGCTTGGTCTCCATGTGGCAGAGCAGTTTTGAAGGTTTCATGGCTTCCTTGGATAGCCAGTTGCCATATATTATACAAAGCAGGCTTGGAGATGTGAATCACCTGTTGCAATGAACCTGTAATTTAAGTAGGACTCTTGGTATTTTCTTTTAAATGCAGCTTTCTTTTTGCTGGCAGTCTTAGAGTCTTCTGCTGTCTCATTATTGGGTCTTTCCCCCTTTTCAAAGAAGCTCTCCAGCTATGTTTGTTTTTTACTCATTTTGGCTAGGGTTAGCTTGTGGGCTTACCAAAACTGTGACTTACCAAAACAAGTGCACAGTGTGGGGAAGAAGCACAGACGGAAATGATAAATAAAATAATGGGCAGGCCACACACGGACTAAAATAAGTTGGATTCTGACTTAAAGCCTTTCACCAGATGCAGCTTAATTGTCACTTGCCACTCATTGAAACGGTTTTGATATGAGTCTGCAGTCAATTGATTTATTATGGTCTCTGTGCAGTCAAACCTCACTGCTAATGATAATCTTTATTTGCAGCCCCTCCCCAGTGCTAGCACCACTGCCTCAGCTCCACCTCAGATCATCAGGCATTAGATTCTCATAAGGAGTGCACAACCTAGATCCCTTGCATGCGCCGTTCACAGCAGGGTTCACAATCCTATGAGAATCCAATGCTGTCACTGATCTGACAGGAGGCAGCACTCAGGCAGTAATGCGAGAAATGGGGAGCAGCTGTAAATACAGATGAAGCTTCGCTCACTTGTCCACTGCTCACCTCCTGCTGTGCAGCCCAGTTCCTAACAGGCCACGTCCCAGACAGGTCCATGGCCCAGGGGTTGGGGACCCCTGCCTTAAATGACACAGTAGATCAGATGGATTTACTTGATATCTGTGAGACATCTCATCTAAAAACAGCAGAATACACATTTTTTTCATGTAAACTTGGAAATTTCTCCAGGATAGATCATATGTTGGTTCACAAAACAAATCTCCATAGATTTAAGAAGATAGAAATCATATCAAGCATCTTTTATGACCACATTGACATGAAATAGAAATCAATTACAGAAATAAAACTGTAAGAAACCACAAACATGTGGAGACTAAACAACATGCTGCTAAAAATTCCAGTGGATCAATAAAAACATCAAAGAGGAATTTTAAAAAAAACAACCTTGAGATGAAGAAGAAAAGAAATGCAACTTTCCAAAATCTAGTAATGCAGAAACAATATTTCTAAGAGGGAAGTTTATAGTGATACAGGCCTACTTCAAGGAAAAATAAATACTCAAAATACAACCTAATTTGCATCTAAAGGTTTTGAAAAAGAAGAACAACCAAAGCCCAAGGTTAGCAGAAGGAAGAAAATAATAAAAAACCAGAGTGGAAATAAAATAGAATAGAGACCAAAGGAAAAAAGATCAATGAAACAAAGAGCTGGTTTTATTAAAAGATAAGCAAAATTGATAAACATTTAGGCAGGCTCACTAAGCAAAAAAGAGAGAGGGCTCAAATAGACAAAATCAAAAAGGAAAGAGAAGGTTACAACCAATATTCCAGAAATACAAATTATCATAAGAGAATACTACAGATGGTTAAATGCCAACAAATTGGACAAACTAGGGGAAATGCAAAATTCCTAGAAACATACAATATACCAAGACTGAATCAGGAAGAAATAGAATATCTGAACAGACTAATTACTAGTATTGAAATTGAATCAGTAATTTAAAATCTCTCAACAAACAAAAGTCCATGACGAGGAGCTTCACAGAAGAATGTTACTAAACATTTAAAGAGGAGTTAACATCTACTGTTCTCCAACTATTCCAAAAAATATTGAAGAGAAGGGGTCACTTCCAAACTCATTCTATGAGGCCAGCATTACATGATACTAAAACTGGACAAGGACACTATAAAAAAAGAAAACTACACACCAGAAATCTCTCATAAATATAGATGCAAAAATCCTCAACAAAATATTATCAAGCAAAATTCAACAGTACAAAAAGGATCATACATCATGATCAAATGGGATTTATTCCAGGGATGCAAGGATGGTTCAATTTCCACACAAAAATTAATGTGACACATCATGTTAACAAAAAGAAGGATGAAAAACACATGATCATCTCAATAAAGAATTTGACAAAATTCAACATCCATTCATGATAAAAACTCTCAACAGAATTTGTATGGGGAAACATACCTTAACATAATAAAGCCCTTATGAAAAGCCCATAGTGAACATCATACTCAATGGTGAAAAGCTGAAAGCTTTTCCTCTAAGATCAGATGTAAGATAAAAATGCCCACTCTTACCACTTCTCTTCTATTTAACATAGTATTGGAAGTCCTAGCCACAGCAATCAGACAAGAATGAGAAATAAAAGGCATCCAAATTGGAAGGTAAGAAGTAAAATAGTTATTGTTTGCAGATGACATGATACTGTATATAGAAAGTCCTAAAGAGTCAACCAAAGTACTATTTGAAGATATGGGGATATATGTATATGTATATGTATAGCTGATTCACTTTGTTATAAAGTAGAAACTATCACACCATTGTAAAGCAATTATACGCCAATAAAAATGTTTTTTAAAAAGTACTATTTGAACTAGTAAATGAATTCAGTAAAGTTGCAGGATACAAGATTAATATACAGAAATCTGTTGCATTTCTATACACTAAGAACAAAGTATCATAAAGAGAACCCCCAATCCAATTTATAATCAAATAAAAAAGAATAAAATACCTAGGAATTAATTTAAGCAGCTAGGTGAAAATTATAAGACATTGATGAAGGAAACTGAAGATAATGCATGTTTGTGGATTGGAAAATTAATATTGTTTAAATATCCACACTACCCAAAGCATTTACAGATTCAGTGCAATCTCTATCAAAAAAACTATAACATTTTTCACAGAACTAGAAATAATCTTAAAATGTGTATGGAACCAAAAAAGACACTGAAAAGCCACAGCAATCTTTACAAAAGAGAACTAAGCTGGAGCCACATTACCTGATTTCAAATTATACCACAAAGCTACAGTAATCAAAACAGTATGGTAATGGCACAAAGGCAGACACATAGATCAATGGAATAGAATAGAGAGGCCAGAAATAAACACATGCATATATGGTCTATTCATCTACAATAAAGGAGACCAGAATACATAATGCAAAAAAGAGAGTCTCTAAAGTAAATAGTGTTGGGAAAACTGGACAGCTACATGTAAAAGAATAAAACTAGAACATTTTACCATACTGTTTACAAAAAATAAACTCAAAATGAATTAAAAATCTAAATGTAAGACCTGAAACCATAAAACTCCTAGAAGAAAGCATTTGCATATGCTCTTTGACACAGGTCTAGGCAACATTTTTTGGATCTGTCTCTTCAAGCAATGGAAGCAAATGCAAAAATATACAACTGGCATTTAGTCAAACCTAAAAGCTTTTGCAGAGAGTAGGAAACCATCAACAGAATGAAAAGGCAACCTACTGAATGATTGAAGATATGTGCAAACAATATGCTCAATCAGAGGTTAATATCCAAAATATATAACAAACTCATACAACTCAATATCAAAAGAACAAACTAATGCGTTAAAAATGGGCAGAGGACCTGGATAGGCATTTTTCCAAAGAAGACACGTAGATGACCAACAGGCACATGGAAAGATGCTCGACAACACTAATCATCAGGAAAATCCAAACCAGAAACACAAGGAGCTATCACCTCACACCTGTTAGAATGGCTATTATCAAAAAGGCAAGAAATTATGAGTGTTGGTGAGGATGTGGAGAAAATGGAACCCTCATGCACCGTTGGGCCTTAAGTTGGTACAGCCACTATATAAAATAGTATGGATCTTCCTCAAAAAATTAAAAATAGAAGTCCCATACAATCCAGCAATTCTACTCCTGAACAAAGACAAAGACAGTATCAATCCAAGTTAACTAGAAGGCTTTCTTAAGAGACCTATGCCATCAAATCATACACAAGTTGCCCTTTTAAATTCTAAGAAGGAAAACAAATTATGGTCAATTATGTATTTCAAGTTTTTCTAACTCATACATTAATTTTAGGTTAAATTAATTCCAAGTATAACGATTTATTTTCTTATGCAGTCTGGAAACTCAGTACACACTTTGTGGCACACTGGGGCTCTTTTTATAGACTGCATGAGCAGTTGAATGGTTAAGGGAGCTCATTTAACCATTTGTAATGGTTACAGAAGTGTTTCATTGTTCTGGGGTTTGGGATTGTTTTGTCAACTATTGGTCACATTTATAGTTTCATTTGATTTTTGGTCTTGAACTTCTCAATTATAAAATTATCACAAAAAATAATGATTTATAGATTTGCATAAGACCTTGATTCTGTTTTGTTTAAGTAAATATTTTCAGAATCCATGCATTAGTAAAGTAGTTCTGTTCCTTTTAAGATAAAGAGTGTTGTGCCAGACTGATGGGGAGGGAAAACGGAAACGGCTGGAAGCTGGCTAAATTGTTAGAAAAGAGATCAATTTTATGTAAATGTGAGTAATTAATCAGCAATCACCTCAAAAACAAATACCATCCTCTGGTATTTGTTTTTGGCTCTTCATGTGAAGAGCCATCCTCTGAGAGGGGAAAATTGCTCTCCTCTATTAAAAATAGACTGTCAGACAGCATTTCAGACCTGTCTTTTGCTTCTAATTTTCCCCAAGCTGTCTGGAGAGGAATGTACTCCCCCTCCTGCCCCATTCTGAGAAGCTACAGGACTTGAGCTGAAGTTTGGCTAAAGCCATGACTAAAGAAAGAGTAAAGAGCTGTCCAGGGATCTCAGAGCTGTGGACTAAAGTCAGGCAACCACGTCACAACAAATTATAGAACATTCAAACTATAAAAGAAAAGATTTAGCAAATCTATCTTACCTTTTTCCTGACCCAATATTTATTCCCTTTTCTTCTAAGACAGACTCTCCAACCTGTTGAGCATAAACCTTGGTGATGGTGAAAGGCAGCTGCTCCATATTTACCTTGTTAATGGGGTGTGAACATGCCTTTGGAGTGGAATCTCAGAACATCTCATCTTCCCATCCTCCGGAACTGAGTGACAAATGGGTTGATTTGAGCTCTTCTGGTGGCTTTACTTGGAGAGATAAGACTTAATTTACTGGGATTGCTGGCTGGTAGGTCACCTATGATTATAGCTGCCATAACTATATTTCCCAGCATGGGGAGAGATCCTTAAGAAGAACAAAGCCAATGCACAAGAAAGAAGATTTAAAAGATGGAATGAAAATGAAAGGATCCTGATAACATTTTTTGTGATCCTGGCATGGTTGCAGATGACCTGTTCAACCCGCAGACCCTACCCCTAACCTCATTCTATTTTCTCAAACTAATTTGAGTTTTGATTACTTGTAACAGCAACTACTAGAGAAAGAGTTTTCCAAAGGTTACACAGGTTTCTGAAGTTGACTTGTCTATTGGTTGTTTTTTTGTGTTTAATTAAAATTTTATGTAAACTTATGTGTCTGTAACTATGCAAATCTTGGAGAATAAAAACGATAAATAAAGCTTAATTTTTTGCTTTCATAGTATGGGGGAAGAAAACATTTTTCTCAGCCCTCTTAGGGCCCTGGCTGGGCCTGAAAATTAAACTGTCAGAGACAAAGTAACAGAAAAAAAGAATACAAAATGATTTAATATAAGTTTTACATGACACAGGAGGCTTCATAAGGAAATGAAGACCTGAAGAAACAGTTAAACCTGAGTATTAATACCAGGTTTGGTGAAGAGTGAACAGTCTATGATAGGTCAAAGTATAAGTAAGTGTAGTAAACTGAAAAAAACTTAGCAGTGTCTATTTGTTCAGATGTCATCAGAGATAAGGATACTCCTTTCTTCCCAGTATAGGGAGGACACCTCTCACATGATAGTTTTATGACCTACTTTAGGGATGTGTGTGTAGGGAAGGTCAGAATAATCTTCCTGCTTCTGTTGTTTTCTCAAACTCCTTCAGCTTAAAATATTCAATATGCCAAAGTGCCATATTTTGGGGTAGCATGTCCTTAAACCTCACTAACAGATTACACAATTAGACAAGATAAATCAATGCAAGAGGATAGAATTTTGAAAAATGAAATTTAGGTTGGATTTATTCCATTGCTAAATATCTATATCTCAATTTTAAAGTTTTAAAATATTTGAATTATGATTATTGTTATTATTCAATGTCAGAAGACTCACAGGCTCTGCATAAAGTTTTTTCCTTCCTTAAACATGACTGTTTCATTTGAGAATGTAAAATGAATATATATTAAATTTGTAACAAAAATATAAGAAAAAACAATTGCAGACTTTTTGTAAAATAAAAACATAAAATGTTTTATACAAAAATGTATGGAAATGCATCCAGCACAGTTCTGACAGATAAATTCAATGCCATACTTCTATTATTAAAGAAAAGATTTAATGTGGATTATTACCAAATTAGAAAAAAGTTTAAAGATACAAGAAAATGTAAATAATGATATAAAAAGCTAATAAAATAGGGGAAAAAAGCAGAATTGAGATATTCTGAACAAATTTTAAAAATATAAACAAGAGTAAACAAATATGACAATTTAATCAGAAAGCAAAAGAATTATAAAACTGAAATTAAAAGATACTAAAAAATTACAAGATTATTCACTTCAACTAATTAGAATAGCTTGATGAAACTGATGAAACTCCAGGACAAGATAATTACTCCAAATTGAATAAAAAATAAGAGAAAACCAAATATACCAAGTATGGTTTCTGGCAGAGAGCAGACACTCAACAAATTGAATGAATAAACAGAAAAGATTTGAAATATGTGTCAAAATACAGCATTTAGGCAACTTCTAATAAGTGTAATTTCAAACTTCCAAGGGTTTAGTATCAGCCACACTACAGGAATTGTTTCAGAGTTCAGAAAATGACAGCAATGTATGCAGTCTATATAAAGAAGCAGGTTTTATCTAAGAATATTTATATAGGTGGCAAAAAAGAAAATCACAAACAAAACACATATGGTTATATCTTAAATAAATGGTATGAGTATAATGTGTTTATGATTATATCTAATGAAAATGGATGGATGGATTTCCACTAATTAAGAGACAATGTTTGGGTTGTCTGATTTTAAAGAGGCTGCAGGCCATAAACATTTGTTTGGGTATCCCAAGAAGCAACTCAAAGAGATGAGCACTAGTTTTACAAAAGAGAAAACGAAGGTTTGGGAGGCACATATGAATGTCAAGGTAGGAAAAAATGGATAGTAGGGGTAGAGAATAATATGCCACCCCCAACACTCACAGGAAAAAAAGTCAAACTGTGGCTTCCAATAAGTATTTCAAATCAGAAACTTTACGAACCGCAAACCTTATTTTTTGGTCAAACTGCTTCTCACGTGGTCATCTATGGTGTGGTCCCAAGTGAAGATCAACAATAATTTATAAACCATGATTAGTGTTTCTCCTATGCAATGCTGGCAGTATAATACTAGTAGACTGATTATTGAGTTATTAAGTTAAAAAATAATTCAAATATGAAAAATCATAATACTTAGAAATAAACATAGTTAAAACTTGTATGAATAAGGCTAAAGAACAAAAGCACAAAAAGATTTGGAATTAGAGGGGAAGTGACCAAGATGGCAAATTAGGAAGACACTGAGCTCACCTCCTCCCATTGGTACACAAAAAATTACAACCCCTTACAGAGCAACTACCAATCAGAACAACCTGAAGACTAACAGAAAATATTTTCCATCTATCGATGAGAATGACATGAAGACCAGCAGAACAGATTTTCCTCAAATAAAGACATAAAGAAAGGTCCACAATGAGATGGGTAGAAGGAGTGGAGACACGGTACAGTCAAGAACCACACTCCCTTGGTAGGCAAACCAAAAGGGGAAGGATAATCATAATTCCAGATGATCTCACCAAGGAGTGAGTGATCCAAGCCCCACATCAGGCTCCCCATACTATGCGTCCTGCATTGGGAAGACAAGCCCCCCAAATGTGTGGTTTTCAAGACAAGTGCAGCTTGCATACAGGAGAGCTGGAGCTGTAGAAAACAGACTCTGTTCTTTTTTTTTTTTTTTTTTTTAATAACAGAGCCTTTATTAACAATGCTAATACACAGTTTAAATCTCAGGAAGAAACACATGCAACATTTCCCAGTGTTATTTCAACGGAATGATAGATCTTGCTTCCTGACATTCTATGGAACACACTCTGGGAAGTCTACACAAAGTAATAAAAAAATTATTAGGACACATTTAAATATGGTATTTAGAGTAAAATGACAGTTCAAAGTTAATAACACAAAGAGCAACACAAAGGCATTAAGAGGTATACTGAAGCAATTACACTTGGTCCAACTTCACCAGAATTCATTTACACATGTATCAGTCTTACCAGTGTTATTAGGCAGCTAAACTAAATACACAATGTTTTTTTTTTTTTGTAATTTATTTTTTTATTTTATTTTTTTTTCACACACACACACACACACACACACACACACTGTATTTTATTTTTACAACAGATAAATAGACTGACACCAAGCATTGTACATGGATGACCACACAAAAGCAACAATGATTGCAATTACCAAACATGAAACACACTCATACTATGTCATAATATTGACATTCAGTCCAGTAATCTTCCACTGTAACAGCTCCTTTACTTTGCAGTGAAAATTGATTTGTATATTCTTTGCCTCTGAGTCCTTGTGGGATTTTTTCTTTTTTTAAATTCAAACAGAAAGTCACAAAAATTATACTCATCCTCATCAGTTCACTCAGTCCCATGTAATTAATTTTTTTTTTTCATCTTGATCTTTTGTTAGCACTTTTATGAGCTCATCAGTTTTTCATTAGAGTTCTGAAAATGCTTATTCATTCAGTTCAGCAGTACAGTCAGGTACCAGAAACCTGTACTTGTCAGAGTCTTTTCCATGAATTTCCTGAAGATGAAACCCTTTTATAGGAACATATTTACAAAACCATCAGAGTACACCCAGAACTGTCTGTAAATGACAAAAGACTTAACAATGACCACGGTTAAAGATTTGATGAAAGTTCATAATAATGCAGTTGACAAGAAAATTAGTTATTTCTGAGATACACATTTTAAAGTAATAACTAGGATTATGACTTATAACATTATACCAGAACATATAAGATTTTCAGAAATTTCATGTAATGTCTGAAACATTTATATTAACATATATCCATACAAATAACCCAATGAAAGTTTAGTATTAGTTGTTTTGTTTGTTTGTTTGTTTATACTGCAGGTTCTTATTAGTCATCAATTTTATACACATCAGTGTATACATGTCAATCCCAATCGCCCAATTCAGCACACCACCATCCCCACCCCACTGCAGTTTTCCCCCCTTGGTGTCCATACGTTTGTTCTCTACATCTGTGTCTCAACTTCTGCCCTGCAAACCGGCTCATCTGTACCATTTTTCTAGGTTCCACATACATGCATTAATATACAATATTTGTTTTTCTCTTTCTGACTTACTTCACTCTGTATGACAGTCTCTAGATCCATCCACGACTCAACAAATGACTCAATTTCGTTCCTTTTTATGGCTGAGTAATATTTCATTGTATATATGTACCACATCTTCTTTATCCATTCGTCTGTTGATGGGCATTTAGGTTGCTTCCATGACCTGGCTATTGTAAATAGTGCTGCAATGAACATTCGGGTGCATGTGTCTTTTTGAATTATGGTTTTCTCTGGGTATATGCCCAGTAGTGGGATTGCTGGGTCATATGGTAATTCCAGTTTTAGTTTTTTAAGGAACCTCCATATTGTTCTCCATAGTGGCTGTATCAATGTACATTCCCACCAACAGTGCAAGAGGGTTCCCTTTTCTCCACACCCTCTCCAGCATTTGTTGTTTGTAGATTTTCTGATGATGCCCATTCTAACTGGTGTGAGGTGATACCTCATTGTAGTTTTGATTTGCATTTCTCTAATAATTAGTGATGTTGAGCATCTTTTCATGTGCTTCTTGGCCATCTGTATGTCTTCTTTGGAGAAATGTCTATTTAGGTCCTCTGCCCATTTTTGGATTGGGGTGTTTGTTTCTTTAATATTGAGCTGCATGAGCTGTTTATATATTTTGGAGATTAATCCTTTGTCCGTTGATTCGTTTGCAAATATTTTCTCCCATTCTGAGGGTTGTCTTTTCGTCTTGTTTATGGTTTCCTTTGCTGTGCAAAAGCTTTGAAGTTTCATTAGGTCCCATTTGTTTATTTTTGTTTTTATTTCCATTACTCTAGGAGGTGGATCAAAAAAGATCTTGCTGTGATTTATATCAAAGAGAGTTCTTCCTATGTTTTCCACTAAGAGTATTATAGTGCCCAGTCTTCCATTTAGGTGTCTAATACATTTTGAGTTTATTTTTGTGTATGGTGTTAGGGAGTATTCTAATTTCATTCTTTTACATGTAGCTGTCCAGTTTTCCCAGCACCACTTATTGAAGAGACTGTCTTTTCTCCATTGTATATCTTTGCCTCCTTTGTCATAGATTAGTTGACCATAGGTGCTTGGGTTTATCTCTGGGCTTTCTATCTTTTTCCATTGATCTATGTTTCTGTTTTTGTGCCAGTACCATATTGTCTTGATTACTGTAGCTTTGTAGTATAGTCTGAAGTCAGGGAGCCTGATTCCTCCAGCTCCGTTTTTTTCCCTCAAGACTGCTTTGACTATTCGGGGTCTTTTGTGTCTCCATACAAATATTAAGATGATTTGTTCTAGCTCCGTAAAAAATGCCATTGGTAATTTGATAAGGATTGCATTGAATCTGTAGATTGCTTTGGGTAGTATAGTCATTTTCACAATGTTGATTCTTCCAATCCAAGAACATGGTATATCTCTCCATCTGTTGGTATCATCTTTAATTTCTTTCATCAGTGTCTTATAGTTTTCTGCATACAGGTCTTTTGTCTCCCTAGGTAGGTTTATTCCTAGGTATTTTATTCTTTTTGTTGCAATGGAAAATGGGAGTGTTTCCATAATTTCTCTTTCAGATTTTTCATCATTAGTGTATAGGAATGCAAGAGATTACTGTGCATTAATTTTGTATCCTGCAACTTTACCATATTCATTAATTAGCTCTAGCAGTTTTCTGGTGGCAGTTTTAGGATTCTCTATGTATAGTATCATGTAATCTGCAAACGGTGACAGTTTTCCTTCTTCTTTTCCAATTTGTATTCCTTTTATTTCTTTTTCTTCTCTGATTGCCGTGGCTAGGACTTCCAGAACTATGTTGAATAATAGTGGTGAGAGTGGACATCCTTGTCTCGTTCCTGATCTTAGAGGAAATGCTTTCAGTTTTTCACCATTGAGAATGATGTTTGCTGTGGGTTTGTCATATATGGCCTTTATTATGTTGAGGTAGGTTCCCTCTATGCCCACTTTCTGGAGAGTTTTTATCATAAATGGGTGTTGAATTTTGTCAAAAGCTTTTTCTGCATCTATTGAGATGATCATATGGTTTTTATTCTTCAATTTGTTAATATGGTGTATCACATTGATTGATTTGCATATATTGAAGAATCCTTGCATCCCTGGGATAAATCCCACTTGATCGTGGTGTATGATCCTTTTAATGTGTTGTTGGATTCTGTTTGCTAGCATTTTGTTGAGGATTTTTGCATCTATATTCATCAGTGATATTGGTCTGTAATTTTCTTTTTTTGTAGTGTCTTTGTCTGGTTTTGGTATCAGGGTGATGGTGGCCTCATAGAATGAATTTGGGAGTGTTCCTTCCTCTGCAATTTTTTGGAAGAGTTTGAGAAGGATAGGTGTTAGCTCTTCTCTAAATGTTTGATAGAATTCACCTGTGAAGCCATCTGGTCCTGGACTTTTGTTTGTTGGAAGATTTTTAATCACAGTTTCAATTTCATTACTTGTGATTGGTCTGTTCATATTTTCTGCTTCTTCCTGGTTCAGTCTTGGAAGGTTATACCTTTCTAAGAATTTGTCCATTTCTTCCAGGTTGTCCATTTTATTGGCATAGAGTTGCTTGTAGTAGTCTCTTACGATGCTTTGTATTTCTGTGGTGTCTGTTGTAACTTCTCCTTTTTCATTTCTGATTTTATTGATTTGAGTCCTCTTCCTCTTTTTCTTGATGAATCTGGCTAATGGCTTATCAATTTTGTTTATCTTCTCAAAGAACCAGCTTTTAGTTTTATTGATGTTTGTTATTGTTTTCTTTGTTTCTATTTCATTTATTTCCGCTCTGATCTTTATGATTTCTTTCCTTCTGCTAACTTTGGGTTTTGTTTGTTCTTCTTTCTCTAGTTTCTTTAGGTGTAAGGTTAGATTTTTTACTTGAGATTTTTTCTTGTTTCTTTAGGTAGGCTTGTATAGCTATAAACTTCCCTCTTAGAACTGCTTTTGCTGCATCCCATAGGTTTTGGGACGTAGTGTTTTCATTGCCATTTGTCTCTAGGTATTTTTTGATTTCCTCTTTGATTTCTTCAGTGATCTCTTGGTTATTTAGTAACGTATTGTTTAGCCTCCATGTGTTTGTGTTTTTTACGTTTTTTCCCCTGTAATTCATTTCTAATCTCATAGCGTTGTGGTCAGAAAAGATGCTTGATATGATTTCAATTTTCTTAAATTTACCAAGGCTTGATTTGTGACCCAAGATGTGATCTATCCTGGAGAATGTTCCGTGCGCACTTGAGAAGAACATGTAATCTGCTGTTTTTGGATGGAATGTCCTATAAATATCAATTAAATCTATCTGGTCTATTGTGTCATTTAAAGCTTCTGCTTCCTTATTTATTTTCATTTTGGATGATCTGTCCATTGGTGTAAGTGAGGTGTTAAAGTCCCCCACTATTATTGTGTTACTGTCGATTTCCTCTTTTATAGCTGTTAGCAGTTGCCTTATGTATTGAGGTGCTCCTATGTTGGGTGCATATATATTTATAATTGTTATATCTTCTTCTTGGATTGATCCCTTGATCATTATGTAGTGTCCTTCCTTATCTCTTGTAACATTCTTTATTTTAAAGTCTATTTTATCTGATATGAGTATAGCTACTCCAGCTTCCTTTTGATTTCCATTTGCATGGAATATCTTTTTCCATCCCCTCACTTTCAGTCTGTATGTGTCCCTAGGTCTAAAGTGGGTCTCTTGTAGACAGCATATATATGGGTCTTGTTTTTGTATCCATTCAGCAAGCCTGTGTCTTTTGGCTGGAGCATTTAATCCATTCACGTTTAAGGTAATTATCGATATGTATGTTCCTATGACCATTTTCTTAATTGTTTTGGGTTTGTTTTTGTAGGTTCTTTTCTTCTCTTGTGTTTCCCACTTAGAGAAGTTCCTTTAACATTTGTTGTAGAGCTGGTTTGGTGGTGCTGAATTCTCTTAGCTTTTGCTTGTCTGTAAAGCTTTTGATTTCTCCATCAAATCTAAATGAGGTCCTTGCTGGGTAGAGTAATCTTGGTTGTAGGTTCTTCCCTTTCATCACTTTAAGTATATCATGCCACTCCCTTCTGGCTTGTAGAGTTTCTGCTGAGAAATCAGCTGTTAACCTTATGGGAGTTCCCTTGTATGTTATTTGTCTTTTTTCCCTTGCTGCTTTCAATAATTTTTCTTTGTCTTTAATTTTTGCCACTTTGATTACTATGTGTCTCGGCGTGCTTCTCCTTGGGTTTATCCTGTATGGGACTCTCTGCGCTTCCTGGACTTGGGTGGCTATTTCCTTTCCCATGTTAGGGAAGTTTTCGACTATAATCTCTTCACATATTTTCTCTGGTCCTTTCTCTCTCTCTTCTCCTTCTGGGACCCCTATAATGCGAATGTTGTTGCGTTTAATGTTGTCCCAGAGGTCTCTTAGGCTGTCTTCATTTCTTTTCATTCTTTTTTCTTTAGTCTGTTCCGCAGCAGTGAATTCCACCATTCTGTCTTCCAGGTCACTTATCCGTTCTTCTGCCTCAGTTATTCTACTATTGATTCCTTCTAGTGTAGTTTTCATTTCAGTTATTGTATTGGTCATCTCTGTTTGTTTGTTCTTTAATTTTTCTAGGTCTTTGTTAATCATTTCTTGCATCTTCTCAATCTTTGCCTCCATTCTTATTGCAAGGTCTTGGATCATCTTCACTATCACTATTCTGAATTCTTTTTCTGGAAGGTTGCCTATCTCCACTTCATTTAGTTGTTTTTCTGGGGTTTTTTCTTGTTCCTTCATCTGGTATATAACCCTCTGCCTTTTCATCTTGTCTATCTTTCTGTAAATGTGGTTTCTGTTCCACAGGCTGCAGGACTGTAGTTTTTCTTGCTTCTGCTGTCTGCCCTCTGGTGGTTGAGGCTATCTAAGAGGCTTGATGGGAGGCTCTGGAGGTGGGTAGAGCTGAGTGTTGCTGTGGCAGTCAGAGCTCCGTAAAACTTTAATCCACTTGACTGTTGTTGGGTGGGGCTGGGTTCCCTCCCTGTTCGTTGTTTTGCCTGAGGCAACCCAACACTGGAGCCTACCCGGGCTCTTTGGTGGGGCTAATGGCAGACTCTGGGAGGGCTCACGCCAAGGAGTACTTCCCAGAACCTCCGCTGCCAGTGTCCTTGTCCCCACGGTGAAACAGCCAGCCCCCGCCTCTGCAGGAGACCCCCCAACACCAGCAGGTATGTCTGGTTCAGTCTCCCCCAGGGTCACTGCTCCTTCCCCTGGGTCCCGATGCACACACTATTTTGTGTGCGCCCTCCAAGAGTGGGGTCTCTGTTTCCCCCAGTCCTGTCGAAGTCCTGCAATCAATTCCCACTAGGCTTCAAAGTCTGATTCTCTATGAATTCCTCCTCCCATTGCCGGACCCCCAGGTTGGGAAGCCTGATGTGGGGCTCAGAACGTTCACTCCAGTGGG
Organism: Eubalaena glacialis; assembly: GCF_028564815.1. NCBI lineage: Eukaryota > Metazoa > Chordata > Mammalia > Artiodactyla > Balaenidae > Eubalaena > Eubalaena glacialis. The sequence continues at coordinate 66,057,827 of NC_083729.1, read as the reverse complement.
TGGACTTCTGTGGTATAAGTGCTCACCAGTCTGTGAGTCACTAACCCAGCAGTTATGGGATTTGATTTTACTCTGATTGTGCCCCTCCTACCGTCTCACTGTGGCTTCTCCTCTGTCCTTGGATGTGGGGTATCCTCCTTGGTGAAGTCCAGTGTCTTCCTGTCGATGATTGTCCAGCAGCCAGTTGTGATTCTGGTGTTCTCGCAAGAGGGAGTGAGAGCACGTCCTTCTACTCCGCCATCTTGGTTAATCCCCCCAGACTCTGTTCTTAAAGGGCATGCACAAAATCTCCCACACTCTGAGTCCCAGCACAAAGTCAGTAATTTGAAAGAAGCCTGGGCCAGAGCCACTTATTGATCTTAGAGAGCTTCCCAGAGAGTAAGGAGGCAACTGAAACTCCCCTTAAGGACATAGATGCTGGCAGCAGCCATTTTTAGGAGCTTGTTCTTTGACGAGGACAACAGTGATGGAAAGCACCATTTTGGAGTTCTCCTTCTAGCTTATTAGTGCCAGGGTCTCTACTTCCCACCTGCAGGTCAGCACCAGTCCTGGAGTCCAAAAGGCCAAGCAGCCAGGCATGCCAAGACTAGGCCCCACCCACCAGCAGGCCAGAACTAGCCCCAGGGACCCTGGATCACACAGCCAACCATTCCAAGACTCATCCCTGACCACCAATACATCAGCACCAGTACTGGGGCCCTCAGGTTGCACAGCCAGCTGCGCTGGGACCCAGCTCCACCAACCAGAAGGCTGACAGTCACCATATGAAGCAGGATCTGGAGGCCTACCAAACTAGGGGCTAGCCAGGCCTACCAGTGCACACACCATAGTCAGCCATCCACATCAGAAAGGTCCATGCAGCCGACATAGGAGACACCCCTAAAACATACAACTTTAGTGACCAGAGTAAAATGTAATGCTCTGCCCCATAAGATGTCTCCTACATAAGGTGACTTCTCCAAGATCAGGAATTGTAACTAACCTATGTTTATGTAGGTCAAAAGGATACAAACACTGAGAATTTGGCAAAATGAGGAGACATAATAATAAGCTCCAAAACAATGAACAAGACAAAACCTCAGAAAAAAATACTATATGAATGGGAGATAAGCAATCTACCTGATATAGAGTTCAAGGTGATAATAATCAAAGAGGCTCATTGAACTATAAGAAAGAATGGATGAACACAATGAGAATTTTAACAAAGAGCTAGGAAATATAAAGAGAAACCAAACATAGCAGAAGAATATAATAACTGAAATAAAAAATATACTGGAAAGAATCAACAGTAGACTAGATGAGTCAGAGGAACAGATCAACAAACTGGAAGACAGAGTAGTAGAAATCATCCAATCAGAACAATAAAAAGAAAAAACATCTTTTAAGACAGCTTAAGAGACCTCTGGGACAATATCAAGCACACTAAAATTTTCATCTTAGGGGTCCCAGAGAAAGAAGAGAGAGAAAAATTAGAGAACATATTAGAAGAAATAATAGCTGAAAACTTTCATAACCTGGGGCATAAACAGACATCCTGGTCCAGGAAACACGGAGTGTCCCAAACAAGATACATCCAAAGAGATCCACACCAAAACACATTATAATTAAAATGTCAAAAATTAAAGATAAAGAGAGAATCTTAAATGCTGCAAGTGAAAAGCAACTAATTACATAAGATGGAACTCTCATAAGACTATCTTCAGCTGACTTTTCAGCAGAAGCTTTCTGGGCCACAGGGAGTGGCACAATATATTCAAAGTGATGAAATGGAAAAACCTGCAATCAAGAATACTCTACTTGGAAAGGCCAACATTCAAATTTGAAGGAGAGGTAAAGACTTTTACAGACAAGCAAGTCTAAAAGAGTTCAGCATAACTAAACTGGCTTTACAAGAAATGTTAAAGGGAATCTTCAAAGGAGAAAAGACTACAACTAGATATATGAAAATTACAAAAGTAAAATCTCACTGGTAAACTCAAACATACAATAAAGGTAGTGAAGAGCAGGAAGGTTAAAAACAGGAGTAGTAACATCACCTACATCCACAATAAGTGATTTCATGATAGACAAAACCAACCAAAAACAAAACCAAAAAAACAACAAAAGACAAAAAATACAATGCTAAAACATTAAAAGTGGAGAGGGAAGGAAAAATTCAGGGTTGTTAGAATGCTTTTGAACTTAAGAGAACGTCAACTTAAAATAATCATATATATATGGTATATATATATGATATATATATATATGATATATATACATATAAAGAAGGAACAAGAAAAAACCTCAGAAAAAATACTAAATGAAGGGGAGATAAGCAATCTACCTGATACAGAGCTCAAGGTGATAATCAAAGGGGCTCACTGAACTATAAGAAAGAATGGATGAACACAATGAGAATTTTAACAAAGAGCTAGAAAATATAAAGAGAAACCAAACAAATTTATATTATATATAAATTATATATAAATAAACCGCAAGGCAACCCTAAACCAAAAACTTATAATAGATAAACACACACACACTAAAAGAGACAAGAATCTAAACAACACTAAAGATTGTCATTAAATCACAAGTGAAGAGAGCAAAAGAAGAAGGAAAGAAAAAGAACAAAAAAAGTTAATAAAGTGGCAATTGTACATACCTATCAATAAGTGCTTTAAGTGTAAATGGATTAAATACTCCAATCAAAAGACATAGAGTGGCTGAATGGGTAAAAAGCAAGAATCATATATATACTGCCTACAGGAGATTCACTTCAGAACTAAAGACACACACACAGACTGAAAGTAAAGGGCTGAGAAAATGTGTTCTATGAAATAGAAATGAAGAAAAGCTGGGTTAACAATATTTGTATCGGGCAAAATAGACTTTAAAACAAAGACAGTAACCAGAGACAAAGAAAGACATTACATAATGATAAAGGGATCAATCAAATAAGAAGACATAACAATTGTAAATGTGTTTGCACCCAACATAGGAGCACCTAAATATATAAAGCAGATTTAACAAACATAAAGGGAGAAATTTACAGTAATACAATAATAGTAGGGGACTTTAACATCCCACTTACATCAATGGACAGAACATCCAGAGAGAAAATCAATAAGGAAACACTGGCATTAAATGACACCTTATATCAGATGAAATAAATACATATATACAGAACATTTCAACCAAAAACAGAAGAATGCACATTCTTTTCAAGTACACATAGAACATTCTCTAGTATAAATCACATGATAAGCCACAAAATATCTCAATATTAAATTAATATTTATAAATATATTTATTATAAAAATATATATTTATATTTAGGAAGATTTAAATCATATCAAGCATCTTTTCTGACCACAGAGGTATGGGACTAGAAATAACTACAAGAAATAAACTGCAAAAAACACAAACACATGGAGGCTAACCTATATATAAGCAAGCAATGAGTCACTTATGAGATCAAGGTGGAAATCAAAAACTACCTGGAAATGTAATGTACAGCACAGGGAATATAAACAATATTTTATAATAAATTTAAGTTGAGTATAACCTATAAAAATCACTATTTGTACACCTGAAACTAATATAAAATTGTAAATTAACTATACTTTAATTAAAAAACACCTGGAGACAAATGAAAATGGAAACATAATGATCCAAAATTTATGGGATGCAGCAAGGCAGTTCCAAGAGGGAAATTTATAATAGCCTACCTCAGGAAACAAGAAAAATCTCAAATAAACAATCTAAACTTACACCTAAAGGAATACAAACAAAACACAGAAATAGTATAAGGGAAGAAATAATAAAGATCAGAGCAGAAATAAATGAAATGAAGACTAAAAAAAAAAAAAAAGAAAAATAGAAAAGATCAATGAAACTAAGAACTGGTTCTTTAGAAAGATAAACAAAATTGAAAAAACTTTAGCTACACTCATCAAGAAAAAGAGTGGGTGAGTTAAATGAAATAATAAATGAAAAAGAAGTTAGAACAAACAGAAGAGAAATACAAAGGATCATAAGCAATTACAGACATTATACACCAATAAATTGGTAACCTAGAAGAAATGGATACATTCATAGAAATGTACAAACTCCCAAGATTGAATCAGAAAGTAATATAAAATATGAACAGAACAATTACCAGTAATGAAATTGAATCAGTAATAAAAATCCCAAAAAACAAAATGTAGAAACAGAAAGCTTTTCACGGGTGAATTCTACCAAATATTTAAAGAGTTAATGCCTACCCCTAATCAAACTATTCAAAAAAAATGGAAGCATAAGGAACATTTCTGAACTCATTCTGTGAGGCTGACATCACCCTGACATAAAAACCAGACAAAGATACCACACAAAAAAGTAAATAGGGCAATATCACTGATGAACATAGATAAAAAAAATCCTCAATAAAATATTAGCAACTGAATTTAACAATACATTAAGAGGATTATACATCATGATCAAGTAGGGTCTATCCTATGGATGCAAGGATGATTCAATATCCACAAATTAGTTCATGTGCTATACCACATTAACAAATGAAGAATAAAAATCATATAATCATCTCAATAGATGAAGAAAAAGCTTTCGACAAAACACAACATCGATTTATGATAAAAACTCTCAAGAAAGTGGGTCTAGAAGGAACATACCTTAACATAATAAAGGCTATATAAGACAATCCCATAGCTAACATCTTACTCAATGGTGAAAAACTGAAAGCTTTTCCTCTAAGATTAGGAACAAGACAAGGATTACCATTCTCATCACTTCTATTTAACATAGTATTGGCAATTTTCACCACAGCAATCAGACAAGTAAAAGAAATAAAAAGAATCAAAATGGGAAGGGAAAAAGTAAAATTGCCACTATTTACAGAAAACATATAGAATATATAGAAAACCTTAAAGACTCCACACACACAAAAAAAACTATTGAAACTAATAAATGACTTTAGTAAAGTTGCAGGACACAAGATTAATATATAGAAATCTGTTGCATTTCTATATACTAATAATGAACTACTAGAAAGAGAATTTAAGAAAACAATCCCATTTACAATCAAATCACAAATAATAAAATACCTAAGAATAAAACTAAAGAGGTAAAACACCTGTACTCAGAAAGCTATAAGACTCAGATGAAAGAAATTGTAGAAGACAAGAATGAATAGAAAGATATATATACTTATGGATTGAAATAAATAATATTATTAAAATGACTACACTACCCAAGGCAATCTACATATTTAATGTAAACCCTTTCAAAATACCAATGGAATTCTCACAGAACTAAACAAAATAACTCTAAAATTTACATGAAAAACAAGACCCTGAAGAGCAAAGCAATATTGTGAAAGAAGAACAAAGTTGAAAATATCATGAGCCCTGATTTCAAACTCTACTACAAAGCTACAGTAATCAAAACAGTATAGTATTGGCACAAAAACAAACACATAGATCAATAGAACAGAATAGAGAGTTCAAAAATGAACTCACAGTTACATGGTCAATTAATCTATGACAATGATGCAAGCATATACAATGGGGAAAAACAACTTCTTCAATACATGATTGTAGGGAAACTGGACAGCAACATGCAAAAGAATAAAACTGGACTACTTTCTTACACCATATACCAAAGTGAAATCAAAATGGTTTAAAGAACTAAGGTAAAATCTGAAATCATAAAACTCTTAGAAGGAAACATAGGCAGCATGCTGTTTGAAACCAGTCTTAGCAATAACTTTATGAATATGTTTCCTCAGGCAAGGGAAACAAAAGTAAAAATAAACAAATGTGACTACATCAAACTAAAAAGCTTTTGCACAGCACAGGAGACTGCCAACAAAATGAAAAGACAGACTAGTGAATGAGAGAAAATATTTTCAAATGATGTCTGACAAGGGATTAATATCCAAAATATACAGGCATCAAAAAACCTGAACAACCCCATTAAAAAATGGGCAGAGGACCCAAATAGACTTTTTTCCAATGAAGGCATACAGATGACCAACAGACACACGATAAGACGCTCAACATCAGTAATCATCAGGGAAATGTAAACTGGAACCACAATAAGATATCATCTTAAACCTGTCAGAATGGCTATTATCAAAAAGACAACAAATAACAAGTGTTGAAGAAAATGTGGAGAAAAGGGAACCCTTCTGCACTGTTGACAGGAATGTAACTTGATGCAGCCACTCTGGAAAAGAGTATGAAGTTCCTCAAAAAATTCAAAATAGAACTAATATATGATCCAACAGTTCCACACCAGTGTATTTTTCCAAAGAAACAAATACACTAATACCAAATGGTATATGCATCCCTTTGTCACGGCATTCACAATAGCCAAGATATGGCAGGAACCTAACTGTCTATCAATAGATGAATGGATAAAGAATATGTGAGATATACATAGATACATAGATATAAACAAGAATACTACTCATCCATAAAAAAGAATGAAATCTTGTCATTTGGAACAACATGGATGGACCTAGAGGGTATTATGCTAAATGAAATAAGTCAGACAGAGAAAGACAAATACCATATGATTTCACTTATATGTGGAATATAGAAAATAAGTCAAATGAATAAACATAAAAAAACAGAAACAGAAACAGAGTCAAAGATACAGAGAAAAAACAGGTGTTGTTAGAGAGAAGGGTTAGAGGGATGAATGAATTAGGTGAGCTAGATTAAGAGGTACAAACTTCCAGTTACAACACAAATGAGTCATGGAGATGAAATGCACAGCATTTGGAATATAGTCAATAATAATATAGTATTTTTGTATGGTGACATTGTTTTAACTAGACTTAACCTGGTGATCATTTAGTAACGTATAGGAATATCGAATCACTATGTTGTGTACCAGGAACTAACATAATGTTATAGGTCAATTATACTTCAGCAAACAAACAAACAAACTCATAGAAATGGAGATCAGACCAGAGGTGTGGTGTGGGGGAAGGGGAACTGGATGAAGGTCGTCAAAAGGTACAAGCTTCCAGTTAGAAGTTTAATAAGTAGTAGGGATGTAATATACAACAAGATTAATATAGTTAACACAGTTGTTATATATGTTTCATATATGTTATATATGAAAGTTAAGAGAGTAAATTATAAGTATTCTTATCACATGGAAACAATATATTTTTTTTATTTTTCTTTTATTTTGTGCCTACATAGATGATAGTTCACTAAACTTATTGTGGTAATCATTTCATGATGTATGTAAGTCAAATTATTATGCTATACATTTTAAACTTATACAGTGCTTTAAGTCATTTATATCTCAGTAAAACTGGAAGAATATAAATAAAATAAAAATAGAAAAAAAGACTTGGAATTAAAAATACAGCAAAAAGATTTAATTTTGTAAAGTTAACATTTTTTCCCAAATTTATTTATACCCATATTTTTCAGTTGAAATTCTAAAGGGAGATTTTAGAAATTTAATGTACATACTTAGATTTTTCTGAAGGAAAAAAAAGGGCAAGAGTATCTAGTAACATTTTGAAAAGAAAACTCGTAAAATGATTTGTCTTATAAAACAATAAAACTTCTTTTAAAAAGAATTATTTTTATGGATTTAAAAATATTTTTAATCTACCAGTAATCTATATACACTATAGGAAAGATCATTTAATCCAATAGCAAATTTTACATTTTATGTTTATATCAGTATAATTGATTTAAGCAACATGTTATTGTTTTATTAATTTTTTAAAGACCTTTAAATTTTTCACATCTTATATTTGATAACAGCAACATAGGCATTGTTATAAGATTTTCATGTTCTGAATACGTTGAAATGCTTAGAATAAAACATATATTTTTACATATATGTTTACATAATTTTTTTCAAGAATCAAAGTACAGACAGAAACCATAACCATGATTTTATTCTTTTTTTTTCCCTCTGAACAAAGTACTCAGTTTCATCCAGAAATTTAAAGAGATATTGGCAACTCTCTCAAGGCTTGTAAGAACTTGAAGAGGGGGACAGAGTTATGAGATAAATGTAAATTGTCACTCTTTCCATATGTCCTTAAGCTTCGTTTTGCCTGCTTCATTTGATAAAGTTTGCACTTTCCATTCAGTTATGTTAAAGAGTCTACTGAGCAAACTTTAAAAACTGTTTCTGCCTGAGGATGCTATCCTACTGACTGCCCCTTTAGAGACAATACAACAAATCACTTCTTTTTATGGGGAATCGCAAAGCAAAGCAATAAAACATGTTCAGAAGTAACTAAACACAGCATGCCCAGTCATCACTGCTTGGTTCTGCAATTTCAAATCTATAATTAGATATGTTGTTAGGTTTTTCCCAGCTTTAATGATCTCCATTCTGTTTATGACAAATGCTAGAGAGCCACCTTCTGGGGGAATTGCAGGGGGGAAAGATGAGCTGATGAGAGATTGTTTTATCTGAGATGCAATTTCTCATTTTCAGGTTGTTCAACATTCCAACATGTCAGAAAAATATAGGTACATTGTCTGTGGTTGTGTGTGGTGGACAGTGTGGGAGCAATGTGGCACAGCTTAGGGAGTTGTCAAACTGAAGCACTAAACAAGCAAAGTCTGGGTTGGAAGTTTTAATTAGAGTCTGCCCCTTTGCGCTATGCACTTCATTGCTGCACTTTGATTCTCATGAGGTGGTTAATGAATAGCTGGGGAAAGATACGTGTATTTATGGTTATTCAATAAGTTACCCAACATTTATTGAGTGCTTAGTACACGTGAAGTGTTGTGCCAGGAGCTATGCGGGACAAAACAACTCCTCATAATCTACTTGGAAAGAAACACTGTCAAAAACAAAATCAATAATGGTGAAACAGGCAATGAAAGCTCCTCAGAGAAGAATTCTCTGACCTCTCCAGCCTCAGTCAAACCTTTGTCCAAGCCTTATTATGATGCTTAGTACATTGCAATGATTATTTGTTTGCACCCTTGTTTTATTCACAGCTCCTTGAGAACGAACTATTTTTATTCATATTCCATTTCTTAGTGTCTTACATGATCCTGACATGAAGTGTGTGCTCAGAAAATGGGAGTGAGCGTGCGAGTTAATGAACATGGAATAGGGCCACCTCTGTATTGGAGGAATGGTACCAATGGCTATTGGTAGAGAGGGTCAGAGAAGGAAGTCTGCGAGAGTGCATAGGGATGCACAAGGGAGTCTTTGTATCCACTCTAGGTGAAAGGGCACTGACTAAAGGATTGATGTTAAGTGTAATACACTTTCAATGATGATATCATAATGGGTCCCTCTGCCTCCCTGGAAAGAGTATTTCCTCAACAGGCCTTAAATTCCTTTGGAGTAAGGATATCTTTATTAAAACTGAAATCTTGTTTGGGAGACTTCAGGCATCAGCATCTTGTAAATAAACACTTTATCAGAGACATCCTTTTTGGAATATTCCCAAGGGTGGAAGGGGAACTAGGCTTGACACATGGGAGATCTGTTTGAGGAAGCAGGTCTGAGCAGGATCCTCAGCACAGAGAAGTAGCGTAAGAATATCACCTAGTAGTTAGTTTCTAGGAAAGAGACGAGAGTAAGACACAGCAATTGGGCAAGACCTAAAATACAAGCCTGATAAATGGACACATGGAGGTAGGTTGCTTTTTGTATTATTCCTATTCCTTTTATTTCCCCATGGAAAAGTGACCTGGAAGTTACAGCAGCCAGTAGAATCTGCAATTTCAAACCTAACTTGAATGAGAAGTGTTTGAGGAGTAAAGACAAATTTGATCCTCCCCATGGCTAGAGGGAATAATTGGTTCCATCTGTACAACCAAGAGCAAAGAACCAAAGCACAAGTTTAGAATCCATTTTCCAATTCCTGAAGGGTAAGCTGGGACAAAGTGAGAGAGTGGCATGGACATATATACACTACCAAATGTAAAATAGATAGCTAGTGGGAAGCAGCCGCATAGCACAAGGAGATCAGCTCAGTGCTTTGTGACCACATAGAGGGGTGCGATAGGGAGGGTGGGAGGGAGATGCAAGAGGGAGGAGATATGGAGATGTATGTATATGTATAGCTGATTCACTTTGTTATAAAGCAGAAACTAACACACCATTGTAAGGCAATTATACTCCAATAAAGATGTTTTTAAAAATCTAGTTAAGTATAGAGTTTTATTATTATTAATGACTCTAGTTAAGGTTGAAAAATTAGTTTAGTTTACTGAAAATGTTGCAAAATTGCATAGAAAATAACATAAATACCAAGCAACTAGAAGCTACAGGAAAATGAAAGAAAAGTTTCATTTTGAATGTTGTTTTCTATATGAAAGAGTAATCATAATAAACAAAGAAGTCTCTACAAAGGATCAGCCTTTAGTTTTTGTTTTTGTTTTTTAAAACTGGGTCTCAGAAATTCAAAACGTGCTTAGAAACATGCTTGCTGTATAACAAAAAATCATGAGACAGCTATGAGTTAAAGCATTATAACAATTTAAACCATTAAATACCTTAATTTCTAAAGGATTGCTATTGTTTAAAGGATTTCTTTTTATGTCCAACAGTTCTGTGTTGACTTGACCTGATGTCTCTGTCTGCTAGTGGACAAGTTACCTTTGGCATACTCTAGTGCTGTAGGTAAGCATGAAGTACCTTCATCTAAGAGGCTTCTGGCTTTCTTCACTGCAGATGACAGAAAAAATATCTGTGACCTTTGGTCAGGGATACATGGGGGCCCTATCATTTACAGGGTTTGTACTTAACTCCTGCCTAAATACAGAGACATGGGAAGCTATCTCTGATAAAACTTTCTGATATATATTTTTCATTCCCATTCTATCCTTGCAGGTAACACACAAGTTAGTAAGAACAAAAAGAGCTTAATTAAATAATGAAAACATCAGTTTAAATAAGAAATCAGTAATAAACACCTAAAATCCTAATCTCACAAGTACCCAAATCTCTTGAATCCTAGAGCTCCTCAGAGACACAAAAGAGATTTGGGTTCAAGGCTTTTTCTTTCTCCTCTTGCTCCTCCCTCCCATCCACCTGCAACAGAATATGCTTCAGGAAGCAGGAAGTAGGCCATTAGGTTAATGGGTATTTTAGTGCTTGCTAGAGATGCGAGGAACTCAGGCAAAACCCTGACACAGAAGTGAGAAGGCACACAGAGAATGGGGTCTAAGCTTTGGAACCCAGTAGACAGTAGAACTGGGATGGAAGGAGATAAATAAAAGGAATGAGTAGTTGAGAGGAAACTCCAGACCACAGTGAGAAAATTCATGGAGTCCCTGAGGTGGGCTAATAATTTGGCACACCTTCAAATGAATGTGCCTGCTTTAGCTCACCCTGATGTAACATAATCCATTCTGGCTGAACTTAATAGCTCTTGATAACATATCAACAAATTACACTTAAGTTTATATATACAATTTCACTGTACACTCAACCTCCTTGTTTTTCTCAGTTACAACTCCCAAGAAAGCCAATGACAGCTCTTGAAAACCTCACAGAGTAGAGAGCTAATTATAGGTTTCAGCAAATTCCTTCAAAAGTCTACCTTTGTGACTTGATGATCATTGAAAAAGCTAAGCAGATAAGATGTTCTTTTGAATAAAGCAAACATTTTTGTATCATATTTTGAAATGCAAAGTTCATGTGATAGGAAAACATTCTCCAACTTCACCTCAGTTTTTGTTCTTCCAGCACTTTCCTGTTTGCTCTTCTTGTTGATTACAGCCAGTTAATTACTTATATCTGGTTCTCATTGGAATCAGCCCACCACATTTGGTGAGTCTTCCCAGTTTCAATTGTTCTTTAGCATTTCCAGTCCATCCTAACTATCTTACAGTGTCATTTTATCACCACGTTCTAGTCTTCATTGGCTCATCATTTTCAGTGCTTGGTAATGAACAAGCATGAGTGTCTGAGTAATCATGTGAAACCATGACCAATTAAACTTTGAGGAAGCATACCAAAGCACTTCTTATATGCAGATATTTATTCAATTTTTTAAAATGAAGATGAGATCAATTTACCACTAATAAAGATTTTATACCCCATTTATATTTAAAAAATAAGAAATTTATTGCAAGTCATTTGCATATTAGGCCTACTATGATTTTAGTTAATACAAATTATCGCCTTAACATAAGGCATGAATCAGTTTCAGACCTGCAGTTCACCTGATTGCTGGCTTGGTCTCTGAGTTAGTGATGCAGCCTTGGGTTGCACCATGCAGCTTAAATACTGCATTATAGAAATAGAAAACAAAATGAGAAGGTGATGGTAAGGAACACTTTTCCAAAACTTTCCATGAAGGTTTGTAGAAAGAGATTCCAATCTAGATTTCACTATTTGGGAATCTGAATTAATTGACATCATTATTCAGATTTGTATCACCAATTTTTTAAAAAGATATTGCCTGTCAAAATATTGCTTAAGTCAATCAACTGTTTTGTCCAAAATATCAGTTTTAATTAAATACTCCACCAAAAATATTAGTCTCATTAAGCCACCCACCTCCACTTTTCCAGCCCACCTTTGGTGACACTGATTGATTTTGAAAAGACTAGAAATATTCAGCAATTTCAACATCTCTTATAGAAAGAGTTCATGAAAATATTTGAAAATTTCTCCACCCTTTCTTTCTGGTTCCCAAAATCAACAACTCCTGATCCTGACCCAGATGTGAGTACATTGATTCCAAATAAAGCTTAAATCTCTTGGAAATGTAAACATTTTTTTTCTTTAACCCAGAGAGGAATTAGAAGCTGCTGATTCTGCATCCATTTTAAACTAAATTTAATATATAAACAACTTAGGTCTTCCCTGGTGATGCAGGGGTTAAGAATCCACCTGCCAATGCAGGGGATACGAGTTCGATTCCTGGTCCGGGAAAATCCCACATGCCACAGAGCAACTAAGCCCGTGCACCACAACTACTGAGCCTGCACTCTAGAGCCCATGAGCTACAACTACTGAGCCCATGTGCCACAACTACTGAAGCCCACATGCCTAAAGCCCGTGCTCCACAACAAGAGAAGCCACTGCAATGAGAAGCCCACGCACCACAACAAAGAGTAGCCCCTGCTTGCTGCAACTAGAGAAAGCCCACAGGCAGCAACGAAGACCCAAAGCAGCCCAAAATAAATAAATTTAAAAAAAAGATATAAACAATTTAGCTACCTCAGTGAGTGCTGACAAGGAACCAGTCACTTCTTACTCCCATACTGTCCTTATTTAGGCTGCCTAACCACTGGTTTTTATAAATAAAGAGGAGAAAAGGGAAAGAAAAGAGAGATTTAGCTCATCATTGAAATGGAAGCTTATTGAGTTGATCTGGTTGACATTTTTACTTTCTGATCACATGTTGAGCAAGATTGAGTACCACTATGATAAACTATCGATGGAGCTGGGGTTGGGTGGGGTTGATGTGGTCTTGCTCTTGGTGTGTGTTTGTTTGGGGAATATTTTGGTTCTTTGCAAAAATCAAGTCCTCTTGCTAAGACGGTTTACCAGTGATACTGTAATGCCAAGGATGCAAACTTGGTGTCTTGGAGTCTTTGTCCAGCCCATCAGAGTTGCTTGTTTGACATTCACAGTCTTAAAAAAACTGAGCCAACACTTAAAGATCAGATGATTTCATATAAAAACTCTCATTTCTAGCTTTCCTGAAAAATAAAAATAAGATAAAATTTGATAAGAAAATAATGGTCTGTATTTCCCCCAAATTCTAATTGCGTAAAGCTGAGTAGCAGTTGTCTACCCCAGTCTGTGCTAGTCTTATCATTCACAACTCTTCCCTTTAGTTGAGTTTCACTTGTCATTTAACATCATGCTTGTGCTGTTGTTTTTCTTAGTAATAGTAAAATAAATCTTGAAAGTGGGAAAATGAAAGGCAGGCTAAGAGCTGTTTTTTTTCCCCCCAAGATAAACAACTGACCATGTTTATTTGTGCAGGTGAAAAAAATCCATATGTTTAATAAGCGAACAAGGATCTGATTCATAAGAAAACTTAAGTTGGCAACCCATCTTATTAATTTGTGTTACCCTCATGCCCTATGTAGGTGTTGGAGTTGGAACCCCTGAATTATTACATTCTCTTCATCAGTAGTTCTCAACAAAGGGGAGTAGAGGAATGTCAGAATCATAGAGCGCATTTTTCAAAGTACACATCCTTCCACATGGGCATTTCTGGGAAGCCAACCCCTTCTGGAAGCTTCATCTAATTGCAAAAGCTGTCTAAGAGATTCTGATATGATTATCTGGTGGAGAACTCCACATCTGGTATATTGAAAGACATCGTGATGATTTTATTATAATTTCTCTCCCCTGTCCATCCCCAAATAAAATGCCTGACATCCCTAGAGTTCAAGCATTATGCCCAACACACTTAATAGGGCTAAAGTTCTGTGTATACATGGTGAGAAGCTGCCAAGAAGAGTCTTCTGACTGTGAAGTTCTTGCTGAAATGGTATGTGGGACTTAAGGTTGGTGCAAAAACTTCCTGACACCTTAGAAAATGTATTAGAACAGTTAGCTCCAAGTCAGGATATCTCTAGATGGGTGGTTCACAAATTTGTGAACCTGAGGAGCTTATTAAAATATCAATGTCCAGGCCTCATATCATTGTTTTCTGCTAGTAATTCTGTGTGGATGTTGAGAGACAAACCGACAAATCAGCATCAGCCACCATATATAAAAATAGAGCTCTGACCCACAACCTCTGCAGCGACTAGTCCAGGAAGCCAAACCATGACATCTTCTGTCCCTGTTTCCAAGTTAGTACTAATCCAAGAAAGCCAAATATGCTCTCCTAACTAACCTCATAGGATGCTCCAATTCTAGTTAGTTGACCTCCAACTTCCCTGTGCCAACAACCTTCAATCAGGGCATACCAGTATCTTTTCTTTTTCCACTGTAACCTTTTATACTGCCCTGCCTGCCTTTGTGTTTCCGCCAAATGCAAATGATGATGGCTAAATTCTTTACTATAGCAAACTCTGAACAAATAACCTTTGTTTGTTCTCTTTATTTATTTTCAGAGGTTCTAGATAATTCTGTTATACACCAACTTTTAAGAATTATTTTTGCGTATATGTATGTGGAAAGGGGGCAGATTCTCATGTGCCCCAAGCCCCACTCAAAATTCCAACAGAAACAGAATCTCTGGCAAGTGTACTGGGAAATAAAAAAAAATTAAAAATCCTCTTCCAGGTGATTCTAATAATCAAGGAAATTAGAGAGACTCTCAACTATGCTGCTGTCCACAGGTCTGTGCCAGGTTGGTGGAATATAAAGCACCTAGAAAACTTATTATAAATAGAAATTTCCAGGTTTCATCCTTGGAGATTCTGATATTATAAGTCTGGGCTCCCCTACTGATTCTGATGAATAGCATGTTTTGGAAAGCAGTACTCTATTTTTGTGATTCTCAAACAGCAATGTGCACACAAATCCCCTGGAGATCTTGTAAAAACTCAGATTCTGATTCCGTAGGTCTGAGGTAGGGCTGAGATTCTGCACATCTAACAAGCTCCCATATGATGCTTCTGTTGCTGGTCTGCTAACTCTACTTAGAGCAGTCAAATTGGCTACACAACAGAGCCAAACAGCCTTGGGAGTGAGACTCAGGCACCAGGCAATCCCAATGTACAACCAGTCATAACACTGGTTCATCTTCATACTGCCTAGCCACATGAATGGAGCAGTGTTTTCACAGGAATGGCAGCACAAGCAATCAGATTAGAGTTCTGTTGAAATCATCACTGATATGTTATTCACATTTCAGCATGGTTTTGTGGTTCTTGCAATTTCCTGTAGGCATGAGGATGCCTGGAAGGCCACCAAATGCACTAAGGAAGGGTTATTCTATGGAATTCCTGTTGAACTGTTGAACTACCTTGTCTTGATCTTTGAAGGGCTTCCTGCTGAGGGGGAGGTATAACAGTGATTTGGAATATCCCATGCGGAAAACTTTGAGCTGAGAGATATTAGTCTTCAATCACTGAGGGAATTTCCATAAGTTAAATTTGTCTTCAACTCAGAGTTGAGTGTGATTGGATGCTACCAACTTACACACACAACACTGGTGATCAGATCTTTTATTTTTCATTTTTCTTCTCTAGGGTTTCATGACTGATTACAAGGATAAGGGAGATGATAGTGTTGTTGATGAGAAGGAACATTTGTATGGGTTATAATTACAATTCATCCTTCACCAGATGGCTTCATCCTGTTGCCAGGCATTTGATGAGCTAATTCATGAACACTGTTGCTGGGATGTGTTAATGTCTAAGAACTTGCTCATTTAATGGACCATTGTGAAGGTGCTTGACAGACCTTTGGATGATTGGCTCATTTTTGCTTAGAGGATAAATGAGCTAGCACATAATTAAATCTAAGAGAGCTACTCCAGAAGAAAAAGTACCTCATACCCAAGGATTATGTGGGTTTCAAGCAAGAATGGATGACAACAGAACTGAGCAAATTTGTGATAACAGTCTTGGAACCATTTTATCATGAGTTAAATGAACACAAGATTTTAAAAAATCCTCTATCTAAAATGCGCTGTAACAGATCAATTGTAAAGGCCTCATGGCTGATAAATATTCCAATCTGCCTGTGCTCTGTAATTATTCAGAATAAAACAACCTCTGTATAATGAATGTCTCATTTTCAACCATGTCTTAGTGTATAAACAAAAGATATCTCTAAGAAATATTCAGACATCTGAAAACTGGGTCACATTAGAGTTAAACATGGTGAGCCAAAGGTTATTTTTAATTACTGTGATTTAGTACCTAATTCTCAGGCAGAGGCTAGGAAGTTAGCAGGGAGAAGGCAGCAGAATGCCCAAGTGAAAAAAAATCTTTATCATACATAAACCAGTGCATGTCTGCTTTCAAAGGATCAAGTTAGCTCTAAAATATTGATATCCAGATATCCATTGGTGGGCCTAGTGGCCATGAGTCACTGTCCATGAGTCATGGACAGTTATAAATAAATAAATATTTCTATAAATAAATAAATATATAAATATAGTACCATTATTTTAACAACATACCTTATTTTAACAATATACCCTTGTATATATAACATGTACCTTTATTTTAAAAAGAAATTTGATGTGAGTTCAAAACTTTTCTGAACAGAGAGCTCTAAAAGATAAAATGGGTAACAGATTGGCTGAATTTTATACCAATGTTTAGCAAATTGAGATATAGTGACTCCAAATCAAAGAAAGGAAACATTTGAAATTAACATCTTGCATTATAACGTGGTAATAGGTTAATACTGCTTTCTTTCACCATTGTATTTTAATACCCAAGGAGACATATTTCAAGGAAGAAAACCTAGCAAAGGCACTAAATCTGGAGATTAGAGAAATCTATATGACACAGTCTGGAGAATTTCTAATGATTACCTTATCAATGGGTTTAGCTTGAGAAACACAATATTGAACTGCATATACCCAGCCTTACTTCATCCCCACCATACACCCCCATGGACAGAAACCCAGGGAGCCCACCACTGACCACACAATGGGCACTTCCTTCTAAGGGGCCAGGGCCCAGTCCCCTCCCTTGCACCCACCACACAGCAGCATGTCTATCTCCATTCAGACCCAACTTTGAGAAAAGGGCACGGGTAAGAGAACTGACTATTCCCCTTGTTTCTGGGATATGTAGTCATCTCAGAAAAGCCTGGGAACTATGAATATATGTGTATCACATATATAAAAACAAGAGCTGCAGATTAGAGCTGACTCTTTTCCATCTTTAGATAACTCTGTTACTGAACCAAACTTGGGTCCATTCACCCATGTGCAGTAAAGCCAATCTATTGACAC